>NC_081573.1:19730391-19751623 GCF_022355385.1 Mustela nigripes
GAGCCCGATGCGGGACTCGATCCCAGGACCCTGAGATCATGACCTGAGCCGAAGGCAGCGGCTTAACCCACTGAGCCACCCAGGCGCCCCAAAAAAATAAAGTCTTAAGACAAAAAACAAAACCTTAAATAGATTAAGTTGGGGAGAAATGACATCTTTACTGTGCTGACTTCATGAACATGGTATATCTCCAAATATTCTGGCCACCTTTTATTTCTTCATCATTCTGTGATTTTTGGCATACAGATCCTGCCCATGTTCTCTTAAGTGTATACTTAAGTATTTCATTTTCTTTTGAGAAATCGTAGATGGTATTGTGTATAAAGCATGTGCTTTTGTGCTAGCTATTCAACTCAATATGTATGTCCCATACTGAGAAAATTAGACTCTATAAAACAAGATAGAGTAGGGTTGTCCTTTGTATTATAAGATAATCTGGACTTTTTAAAAAAGCTTCACCATGGGTCATTCTAACCCAATAATACTGAAATGAGTGAAACTTCCATTCACATGTAGCTTTTTAGCTCGCTCCAGGGTCATTTGTACATTAGGGATGTACAGCTTTTGTTCTGTCCCAATGCTGCTGGATGGGGACAGCCCAAAGAATGATTTCCCCTGTGTAGACTGCTATAAAAAGCATAGAGATTAAAAAGGCAGATGATGTTTGGAAGAATACGATGTGCAGTGACTGTACTTGAGGCCCGGTCTTTGACTCTGTAGCCAGAGGCTGTTACTGTGTCTCCCTGTCACTGTTCTTCTTGCCTTTGTCCTAGACTCTGTTGTTCCCCACCTCATAGTTCATTAGTTGTAACAAGAAACTGGATTACACATTAAAATAAATGCTAGATTTATTGAATAATAAATCTTACATCCTTTGCTTTTTTTTTTTTTTTTAAAAGATTTTATTTATTTATTTGAGAGAGACACAGCAAGAGAGGGAACACAAGCAGGGGGAGTGGGAAAGGGAGAAGCAGGCTTCTTGCCGAGCAGGGAGCCCGATGTGGGACTTGATCCCAGGATCCTGGGATCATAACCCAAGCTGAAGGCAGATGCTGTATAACTGAGCCACCCAGGTGCTCCCATTCTTTGCTTTTTTAAAACCTCTTTATCTCATTTTGAAATTTCTCCAAAAGACACAAAAAGACATAAAAAAGACATTTCTGTGGAAATTGCTTCATGTCTATGACTTAGCTAACCACCCCCTGGCCCCACCCTCTTCTAGCCTACTGGTGTGTTTAGAGTATTTGCTTAAAAAAACCTTTATTGGGGACGCCTGGGTGGCTCAGTTGGTTAAGCAGCTGCATTCGGCTCAGGTCATGATTCCAGCGTCCTGGGATCAAGTCCCATATCGGGCTCCTTGCTTGGCGGGGAGCCTGCTTCTCCCTCTGCCTCTCTCTGCCATTCCGCCTGCCTGTGCTCACTCTTTCTCTCTCTCACTCTCTCTCACAAATAAATAAATAAAATCTTTTAAAAAACCAACCAACAAGCAAAAAACTTGATTGAAGTACAATTTACACCCGATAAAGTCCTGTGTACCATGTACAGTGCGTTGAGTTTGTGCAGACACGTAAAAGCATGAAGCCATGATCGCAGTCTAGATCCAGAACTCTCCATCACTCCTGAGGGTTTTCTTGGGCATTCCCCCTTCCTCCCCAGGTCTGCTGTCTGTCATCACAGACCCGTTGGCATTTTCTAGAATTTTACATGGGTGGAAACCAGACAGGACATGCTCTTTTCAGTCTGGCTTCCTTCTGTCAGTGGAATGTGTTGAGATCCACATGGGGTCAGTGGATTTCTTTCTTTTTATCGCTGGGTAGTATTTTGTTGACTATACTATAATCTGTCAAATAACCTGTTGATGAGCATTTGAGTAGTTTCCTGTTTGGGGCTTTGTGAAGAAAGCTAGTGTAAACATTTGTGAGCAAGTCTGTGTAAAAATGTATGTTTCCTTGGGTAAATACCTTGGGCTGTAATTGCTGGATTATGTAGTAAGTGCGTGTGTAACTTGATAAGAAACTGCCAGCTTTCCAGAGTGATTTTCCATCTTCCGTTCCTGCCACCAGTGTGTGAGAGTTCTAGCTGCCTCACATCCTTGTGACTGTTAAACTTTAGCCATTCCTGTAAGTGTGCAGTATTTCATTGCGTTTTTTTTCTCCCTACTTCTTCATCTGTTTGTTTTTAATTTTTTGAGGTTCAGTTTACATGCAGCAAAATTCACCCTTTTAACTCAGCATGCCGTTTTTCTGAGAGGGAACCTTTTTAATCATCAAAAAGTGAACTAGGGATGCCTGAGTGACTCAGTGGGTTGGGCCGCTGCCTTCGGCTCAGGTCATGATCCTATGGTGCTGGGATCGAGCCCTGCATCGGACCCCCTGCTCAGGGGCGAGCCTGCTTCTCTCTCTGCCTCTGCCTACCACTCTGCCTGTTTGTGCACACTCTCGCTCTCTGACAAATAGATAAATATAATTTTTTTTTTTTTTTTTTTAAAGTGAACTAGGGCGCCTGGGTGGCTCAGTGGGTTAAGCCGCTGCCTTCGGCTCGGGTCATGATCTCAGGGTCCTGGGATCGAGTCCTGCATCGGGCTCTCTGCTCAGCAGGGGGCCTGCTTCCCTTCCTTTCTCTCTGCCTGCCTCTCTGTCTACTGGTGATCTCTCTCTGTCAAATAAATAAATAAAATCTTAAAAAAAAAAGTGAACTAGATAACCAAAGTTTTCATCCTTGGGCAGTCACCTAGAAAGCTGATATAGCAATTTTATTATCAAATGTAGGATTCATTGTCATAATTCAGTGTTTGTTTTCAGTTGCATGGTGTATAAATGTTTTCTTTGTCCTTTTAATTCCTGATAGATTGTTCTCCTATTGGCCTGATGGGTTTCAAAACCACTGTGAACTGATACAGACCATCTCCATGATAGAAACATGTGTCTTTTGTTTTTCCAAATCTTGTGCCTATCTTTTTTTTTTTTTTTTAAAGTTGGGTTGTCAGTGGAGTTGTAAGAATCTGCTGCTGTTTTTTTTTTTTTAATTTTATTTATTTATTTGACAGAGAGAGATCACAAGTAGGCAGAGAGGCAGGCAGAGAGAGAGATAGAGAGGAGGAAGCAGGCTCCCTGCTGAGCAGAGAGCCCTATGTGGGGCTTGATCCCAGGACCCTGAGATCATGACCTGAGCCGAAGGCAGAGGCTTTAACCCACTGAGCCACCCAGGTGCCCCTCTGCTGCTGTTTTTAAATTCTGGTTGGTACCCGTGCTTTGTTGGGTCCACGTAGTACAAACATTCTCTCCCACTCCATTACTCACCTTTTCATTTTCTTGATCTTGTCTTTCAGAGAATAACCATTTAAAATTTGCTTTTGGTCTAGTTCATCAAATTGTTCCTTTATATATATATTTTTAAAAGATTTTATTTATTTATTTGACAGACAGAGATCACAGGTAGGCAGAGAGGCAGGCAGAGAGAGGGGGAAGCAGGCTCCCTGCTGAGCAGAGAGCCCGATGCAGGGCTCGATTGCAGGACCCTGGGATCATGACCTGAGCTGAAGGCAGAGGCTTTAATCCACTGAGCCACCCAGGCACCCCTCCTTTATAGTTTTTGCTTTTTGTATCTTATTTAAGAAATCTTTGCTTATTGCAGTGTTGCTGGGATGTCTTGTGTACTCGCTTCAGGAAGTTTATAGTCTTAGCTCTTACGTTTAGGTTTATGTTACATTTTCAGTTTTGTATGTGGTGAGCTAAGGATTGATGTGCAGTTTTTCCATGTGTGGATAGCCTGTTGTTGAGATGCCATTTGTGGAACAGACTTCCTGTTTCTGGTTGAATCACCCTGGCATAAAGAGGGTCTCATTTCGGGGGACCTGCTCTCTTGAATATGGAAATAATCCTTTGGTACGGTTTACCTTTCTAAAGTTGTAGGAATTCACCTGTGTGTAGCCTGATTCTGGATCCCGCTGTGATCCCAAATTGTGCACAGGGGCTCTTGGCAGGGTGGGTGGGCGCGGGTGGCTTCGATTCCTTCAGCCCAGTTTCTTAAATACTAATGACGTTTCTCTCTCTCCATCTGCATTTGCTAGAAGCTGGCAAAGATCCCTGCCAGTGGACTTGGTGTGAATGTGACCAACCAGGACGGCTCCTCCCCACTGCATGTTGCAGCTCTGCATGGGCGGGCGGAGCTCGTTCCCCTCCTGTTGAAACATGGTGCCAGTGTAGGGGCCAGAAATGCGAACCAAGCTGTCCCGCTCCACCTGGCCTGCCAGAAGGGCCACTTCCAGGTACAGAGTCTTTCTCCTGGGCAGAGGGCATGGGTGCTTGCTCTTGGTTAGAGCCGTCCGTGCTGGGAATGCTGCAGAGAGGCAAGTTCAGGGGCAGGCCCAGAGCACAGACACATGTCCTTCCTCCCAGCCCCAAGATTCTGCACTGCCCAGGGCAGGACTGCTCAGCAAGAGAATGCAGAATTCTCGTGGTTCTGGGGGTGGGCCTTCCCCCTTCCCCTCCTGCTCCCTGCTCATCCATACCCCGCACTCCACTGCCAAGCACCTCTCAGTGGCACAGAGGCCCTATCCTGATTCGGACCCCAGGAGGAGTGGTCTTCGGTGCTTGGGTGTTGGTCATTGAGGGCTCTGCCAGCAGCTTGGCACCTTTCATCGCCACAGCTCTTGGTCTTTGTCAGACAGTTTAGGACTTTGTTATTTTTTTTAAGATTATATTTATTTATTTGAGAGAGAGAGAGAGAGAGAAAGCACAAGCAGGGGGAAGGGCAGAGGGAGAAGCAGACTCCTCGCTGACCAGGAAGCCAACACGGGGCTCGATCCCAGGACCCTGGGATCATGACCTGACATGAGCTGAAGGCAGATGCTTAGCTGACTGTGCAACCCAGGCATCCCAGTTTAGTACTTTGTAGTGAACGACCCTAAGGCGGAGGTACAGGAAAGTGTTGGGGTCTGTTATCAAAGGAACGAGACTGAGACAAAGTGAAAGTTATGCAAAGCCTTATTCTATGCCAAGCATTAGAAGTCAGACTGACTGACCAGGGCCACCTCCAAACAGAGTGACCCCCTCCCGATCTCACAGGCTGGTTTTATAGGGCATAACCGCAGACCCAAGGTATGTGGCTTCTATTGTTAAGGCGTTTACTCCTGGAATCGATACCCAGAACCATACCAGGAACTACTGGGGCGTTTATTCCCAGAATGAAGTCCGTGGATGTAAACAACAGTATGGCTACTTAGGCAATATGGAGTTGCTCTGGCTAAGCAGGCCCTAATAGTTAAACGGGTTTTAACATTAAATTGGCCCTAACAAGAGAATTGTGAAATGATTGACTTTTTCAAAGTCCTATATTTCTTTCTGAAAATTGCCTCTTTAAAACAATTTTTCCCTTATAGCTCTACTGTAAGCTTTTAAAGGCAGGAACCAGGGGTTCCTGGCTGGCTTAATTGGTAGAGTGTGTGACTCCTGATTTCAGGGTCATGAGCTCAAACTCCATGTGGGGTGTAGAGTTTACTTAAAAAAAAAAAAAATATATATATATATATATTTAAATAAAAGACAGGAACCAAATCAGGTCTTCCATCTTTGTGACACCTAACATTGCACTTCAATTGCCAGTATCACAATCTACAGAACTGGAGTGATAATTCCAGTCCTCCATAGGGCAGGTCTAAGAATGAAATGAAAAAAAAAAAAAAAAAAAAAAAGTGCCTCCCACATTGCCTGGTGGAGGAGAACATCAGCAAATGTCTGTTGCACTCTGCTTCAGTTGATCAGCTTTCTCCTGAGAGTCAGACATGTGTCCAAAGAGCCTTCCAAATAAATTAGAGAAAAGTCAAAAGGATATCCTGTTAGAGGATTTTTTCCTCAGATTTAATTTTTTAAAAAAGGTTTTTATTTATTTATTTGAGAGAGCGACAGAGAGAGAGAGCATGAGAGGGGAGAAGCAGACTCCCCGTGGAGCCGGGAGCCCAATGGGGCCTCGATCCTGGGACTCTGGGATCATGACCCTAGTTGAAGGCAGTTGCTAAACCAACTGAGCCACCCAGGTGCCCCACAGATTTAATTAAGGCTGGAATTTTGTCTTCTCTGGGATAGGTGGTGAGGTATCTATTGGATTGTAACGCAAAACCCAATAAAAAGGATATAAGTGGAAACACACCCCTCATTTACGCTTGTTCCAATGGCTACCATGAAGTTGCGGCACTGCTGTTACAGGTAAGGGCCTCCCAGCCCTGGAGCTGCCGGTACTCGTCAGTCGTGGGTGCTTCATTTCCTGGCATTCCCTTTTTTTTTTTTTTAAAGAGAGAGAAAGAGAAGCAGCGCATGGGAGCTGGGGGTGGGGGAAGGGGCATAAGGAGAAAGTGAGAATCTCAAGCAGACTCCATACCCAGTGCGGAGCCTGACATGGGGCTCGATCTCACGACCCTGAGACCATGACCTGAGCCGAAATCAAGAGTTGGTTGCTTAACCAACTGAGCCACCCAGGACCCCTCTGGCATTCCTTTTGATTGCACTGTGCACTGTTCCTCCTTCTAGCATGGGGCCTCCATTAACGTCTCTAACAATAAGGGTAACACAGCACTGCACGAGGCCGTGATAGAGAAGCACGTCTTCGTGGTGGAGCTGCTGCTGCTTCACGGGGCATCAGTACAGGTCTTGAACAAGAGGCAGTGCACCGCCATGGACTGTGCTGAGCAGGTGAGTGGGCGCGCCCGTGCGGCTCACTCGGGTTAAACCACATCTGAAACAGCTGGAGCCGACCTTTGAATTGGGATGCTGGGCTAAGTCCGTGTGCCGGGAGTGTGCGGTGGGTTGAATATCCAGTCCTTGGTCCCCGGGTCAGAGGTGGCCTGCTCAGGGAGCCAGGACTCGGACTTTCAGGGCTCGCTTTTGAAGGGCTGAGTGGAGGTGCTCCCCTGGCCACTGCAGGTGTCAGCACCCTGCTCCGGTCCCGGAGCCCCAGACGGCTGGTCCGGGGCTCCCGCTCCCTGGGCTGGGACTGCATCTGGGGTCTTAGCACAATACAGAATGTTCATTCGGTTGTGGTTCTAAGTCTCCTGGAGTTATTCTCTCTGTAAGGGGAATCGTGATGAGCAGGTCAGCCCTCCTTCCCGTGCTGTGGGTGTTTGTGCAGGGTACTGGTGAGGAGAAGGCCTCCTCTCCTGGGAGAAGCATCATTTTCACATAGAGTCTTTCTGTTTTTGACTCGGGGTAGACAGCTGGTAGGCTGTTAAAGGACATGGTGTCATGTAAAAGTCACCATAAACCCAGCATACTCATAGGCTTATCACGTTAATTTTCAGTGACATTTCCTAACAGAATCAAAGTATTTTAAACCTTCCTTGAGTACTTTAAAAAAAAAAAAAAAGTGCTGGGCTGGCGAAAACCCCGGGATAACTCTGGAGTGAGAGATGCCGTTCTCAGCCCCATAGCACAGGGCAGCTAGGTACCCGGCCCCGGTTCCCTTGTAGAGGCAGAGCCAGGCTGCAAGAGCAGGGTTGCTCTCACCACCAGAGGCTCTCTGGCGTCAGCTTTGTGTATACCTGACTGCTTAGCTTCTCTGCCCAGCTGCACCAGTACTGACAGATTAAAAACAAACTGTAACCTGCTAAGAATTAAAGATCAACTGTTAACCTTTTCCCTTTCCAATTGTAGAATTCAAAAATAATGGAATTACTTCAGGTAGTACCCAACTGCATGGCCTCAGCAGATGATGTTGGTGAAGCAGACCACAAGGAGTACGTGACTGTTAAGATCAGGAAGAAATGTAAGAATTTACATTCTCTCTGTAATTTCCAACATGGGCATGTTTGGAAATTCATGAGTAGTCGCTGGTGCTTATTTAATTGTGAGTGTGGAATGTCATTATATTCATGATTGGGTGTGGGATAGGGCACCAAAGAAACATACGTTACAGCCTCACTCATCAGCTTGTTTTGCTACTGGTTTTCTGGTTGACTGGGATGATGCTTCCTAAGGGAATAGGGTGGCCACTCCAAGCCTCACCTTTGACGGCTCAGGCCTTCCCTGCCAGCTGGAGAGAAGCCGCTGCCTCTGGGAAATTCTTGTTTGCCACGTGGCCCAGACCCAGGTCTTTTTCTAGGCATTTCCTGGACATCTGGGGCTCAGCGTTTCCTGCTACCTTTCAAGGTTTATTTACTTACTTTAGTTGAGGCATACAGAGATTTTTGGTAATTAGAACAGTAGTTGCCAAACATGGATAGGGCTGAAATATTTTCTTTTCTTTTTTTTAAGTTGTTATAGTCTAGATAGGGCCCATGCTCTTTTTTAAGATTTTTTTTTAATTAATTAATTAATTTATTTATTTTGAAAAGACTTTATTTATTTGACAGAGATCATAAGCAGGCAGAGAGAGAGGAGGAAGCAGGCTCCCCGCAGAGCAGAGCGCCCAATGCAGGGCTGGATCCCAGGACCCCAGGATCATGACCCAAGCTGAAGGCAGAGGCTTTAACCCACTGGAGCCACCCAGGTGCTCCAAAGATTTTTTTTTTTAAGGCAATCTCTAGGCCCAACATGGGTCTCAAACTCATAAAGCCAAGACCAGAGTTGTACCCTGTACCACCAACTGAGCCAGCCAGGCACTCCTCTATTTTTTTTTTTTTTTTTTTAGAATTAGTTTGTAGTGGAATAATGTGACTAAACCCACTTCCACTGAGGCTGCCTCACTGCTGTTGCCTGTAGCTGGAGAATATCTGTATATTAATAAGGATGTAGGTTTCCTTTGGGGGGGGCGTGTCACACAGTAATAAATAGCTACTGATAAATTTCTTTAAGCAAATAGCAGTGCTTAATTTTTCTAAATTTTGTTAAGCTAAGACAATTGAAAGGTTGCATCTGTGCTATATCTCTAATTCTTACCCTGCTTTGGAAGTTTTCAGATGTTTATCCTTTTTTTTAATCTACAGGGAACTCAAAAATGTACGATCTACCCGATGAGCCTTTTACAAGACAGTTTTACTTTGTCCGCTCGGGTGGTCAGTTTAAGTGAGTATAAACCTTGAGTTGATTTCTCTGCCTTTGACCCTACCTTTGCTTACAACTCAAGCTGGTCTGTGCCCCTTCAGTGGGTTAGAGAAAATCTGCACTCACCAAATGCTGCCACCTCGTGGCCAACCAGAGCGTTTCACGCCACTTTCAGACACTGATTTCACTTTGTTTCGGGTTTCAGGGGAAGGACTTCAAGGGAAATTATGGCAAGAGATAGGAGTGTCCCTAGTTTTACTGAAGACTCTTTGCATGAGGTGAGTTATTCAATGCTGGCTTATCATCATATTTCTTAAAGCCTGGCTTTTCCAAAAGGAATCCACGGTGAACACATTTTTCATTTCATGATTCCCTTTGCAAGATTTTCTAACAATTAAGAGGAGTTTGTTAGTGGGATAGCCGAGTACAGACTTTGTTTATTTGAGAAAGGTGAGGGGAAAATGGGAAATGGGAAGTACGCGTGGAGAGAGGCTTGTGGTGCGTGTACTTGGTGAAATGGTCAGCTTCTGCGAGTGACATGGATGTCAGGAGGAAACCATGTTTACATATAGAAGGGTGACAGACTTCTCCAGATGTGGTCTAGAGCTGCTCATATGGACAACTCCGCATGTGGCCCTCTTCCTACAGCACCACTCACTCAGTTACAGAGATGCTTGCTTGACGTTTTGTTATAACATTAGGTGACTCTTCTCAGAAACGTGACTTTTCTCTTGTTTCTTGCAATCTATGACTTGATGAGAAGCAGACTTTACAGCAAAGATACAGAAGTTCTGAATCTTTGTTATAGAGAACGAAAGCGATGTTTGTTAACCTGACTCATTTCGATCTCTTCTGTAACCTTTCATGACTTTGCTAACAGATGTGCTGCTGCATGGGAAACCCGCAAACTCTGAAATCTGCTTGGGTTCCGTCAAGCGCTTTTCCCTTGTGAGCTGTGGGACTTCATGCAGCTTGCTTCCATTTGCTGATCCTGCGTCCTCAGCTGTAAATGGGGATAGCAATTAGTACACCCCTGTTAGTTATAGAGTCATTGTGCAAACAGGTAAAGCGCTGATGTTGTGTCTGACACACGGAGTACACACACGTCATCCTGTCCCCACGGGGATGTCAGAGCCGAAATGATGCCCAGAAAGTACCAAGCACGTTGGGTGACAAGCAGCACCCAAGAGCGCTGTTCTTGTGTGGTTCTTGTTTAAAGTACAGTGCAAATGAACTGCTTGAATTGTACCGTTTCTTCAGCCAGGGAGGCAAAGAGTCACAGGGAGACAGGACAACCTGCCAGACCACAGCAGATCTGAGAGTGCTGACAGAGGGCACGGCAATCAGTCTGAGGGGCCTGGACCGAGACAAAGTGTTCCTTCAAACAGGCGGATGCTGCGCAGACACACAGTCGAGGACGCAGTCGTACCCAAGAGCCCAGGGACTGCTGGCAACCCAGCCACTTCTAAGGTCACGTCCCAGTCTTAGCAGTGATAAGCGGTTACTATGTTGCTGCCAAGAGAGTCCTCGGCAAGGAGGCGCCAAGCAGGAACACAGCTGAGAACTGAAATGTACTTTCTGTTGGATTTGCAAGAAAAGCAGAAAGCTAGCTAGCTGTTCTGTGGCTGAGGGAAGGAATGCGACCGAGAAAACGATCCTCTTTCCTCCCCAAAGCTAGCGCGTATGCTGGAAAAGGAGCGCACACCGATTCCGACTGTGTCCAGATCCGTAAGAGCAGGCGCAGGTTTCTTCTGAAGCAGCGGGAGCTCCCTGACTACCATGCGAAGTTTCATGACCAGATCGTGACCTCCTCCTGACGAAAGGTGCTAACTTCTGTGATGTGGACAAATGAGCAAACCACAGGCTGAAAGAATTCCTTCACTTGGGATCTGCTGAAGAGAAGCAGTTAGGTTTCATGATACCGTGGAGGCAGGCAGAAGCGACGCATGGGAACGGGGAAAAGAGGACTGGGAAATGTTCCTTTGCAAAGCAGCACTTGAACCCAAAGATGCCTCCATGCTGTTGTGATGTTCATTTTCATGGAAAGGACATTTAGGATCTATTCTACACTATGTATGTGGGAAAAGTTGGGTATAATTTTTCTTCCAACAAAGTACAGATATTTGATCACTGCACATATGCACCTGTATGTGTGTCTCGAGACACAGCCCCTTCCGTTAAAAACTTCCTTTTGTTGTCACACCTGACAGATGGATACTGAAGAGAGATTTGGCACATCTTTTCTTAGTCTTTTGATTCTGATTCAAAACTTACAGCACAAACCAGGTCAGAGTTACTTTCAGTTAGAATATTGCCATTTATTCCTTTTTATAAATTTCTATAGATTTTACTCTTATTTTTTTATGTTACTAATTGGTCTACAGCTGCAAACATGGGTTTGTCCTCTGAGTACATTTTCAAATAACTTTGTAATACGGAAATGGTTTTGTGCACGTTCTTGGAAATACTTGCGAATGTATAGAAGGGAGGGGCTGATTATTTTTCTACAAAGTAATTTATGATTTCTAATTTTCTAATGTGCCTTGGATATGTGCCAAATGAGGAGAAAGAAGCAGTAAACTTTATGATTCTTGAGTGTGTCATGGTATACTTTTTTAGTGAATGTCTTGCTCTGGAAAGAGGTATTTCTCAGCCTGCTATAAACATGGGCTCTTTGTATGGGAAGATCTTCTCCCATTGGATGGATTATACATTTTTCAGTTACTGAGGTCACTGAGATATGTACACTGGATCATTCTGAGCAGACCATGATCCATTCACCCACTTAGGCCTGAGTTAATCTACTAGGTGCAGTAACTCAGGCCCATAAAAATGTCTTTTAAAAAAATCAGATAAAAAATGAATGTAATACAGCTTCTTAGCCCAAACAGAAAGTAAATAAGCACTGCTGCTTTGCAAATTTCTTTGTTCTGATTTAGTTTTCCTCCTTTCTCCTGGTTTTAAAACAAAACCACCTTACTGGCAAGTTGTTTTGGTTCACTGCCACCCTGATTAAGAAACTTATCAGCATAGTCAGGTTGCAAATATGCACATTGGTGTCACCTAATTTTTGGGGTGGTACAGTATAATTTTGAAAACTTTCTTGTGTATCCCCTATTTAATTCTAACAATTGCCCTGAATGGTAGAATTGTCAAATGAAGAAACAGGTTCAGAGAAAAAAGGGGGCTGATTTGCTTGCACCATCAGAGCTGCAGTCAAGGCCTGCTTGGTGGGGTCATGTGAATTGGCAGTTTCCAACATGGTGTGTCCTTCCTCTGGAGATATAAATACCTTGTATGAGACAGTTTTAGGGGAGAAGCTGCTTAAACTACTCTTGTTATCAGCAGGGTAAGCCACCTGAAGTGACCACTTCAAATATTTTTAAGAACACTTGCTTTTCTCTACTTGCTTTCCCACTTGAAACTAAACTTGATTTGATAACTCAGAAACTGGTAATGCCCAAATTTCTACTCTGTGTAGGAATGGTTTGAATTCAAAGTACTGTCGATTAAAGTAGAAAGAATAACCACTCTCCATTTCCTAGGCCAAAATGTACTCTACCCCCTTTCTGTCTTCCAGAACTTTTATCTGTGTGTAGAGAACCACTTTCCATTCTTGAGGGTCTCTGGAGGACAGGAAAAGGGTTTGACCGTTTAAACACATTCACATAGGAATTTGCTGTTCAGACAGTGGTTATTCTGAAGGGGGAAGCATGTGACAAAAACTTGCTGAGAATCCTCTAGTCTCCCTCCAGTGTTTTTATGTAAAGGAGAACTAAAGCAAAGTTCACCTCTATAGCGATGTTCTTTAAAATCCCTGAAGGAAACATTTCCCTAAATGTTTACTTATAAAGAAACTTTACTGTTCCCTTAAAAAAAAAATTGGATGGTAACAGTTCTACTCATTCATTCATTTGGGAATGCTAGATGCTCCAACACTTTTTTTCTGAGCTGCAGTTCCAAATATCAAGTCTCAAAAACAGTAACCTCTCAAATAAACAATTTAAACATAGATGAGCGGTATGCTAGCTAAAGCAGAGACTGGGATTGTAAACCACTTTTCCTGTTACTCTCCTGCTACTAATCCTATTCACCTCATAAAATGTTACGAAATTCCTCCTGGGGCTGGAACCTCTAAGCAGTTACACCAAACAGCCCACCTGACAGGTCAGTTTACACACAGAAGTTTCAAAACATAGTGGGAGGGAAGCACAATGTAAGAAATGCCATTTAAGTTACCTGCAACTTTATCAGTGAAGAACTCAGAATATTTCTACCAAAATGGTTTTTTAAAAAAAGATTATTTATTTATTTGACAGACAGAGATCCTAAGTAGGCAGAGAGGCAGGCAGAGAGAGGAGGAAGCAGGCTCCCCGCTGAGCAGAGAGCCTGATGCGGGACTCGATCCCAGGACTCTGGGATCATGACCTGAGCTGAAGGCAGAGGCTTTAACCCATTGAGCCACCCAGGTGCCCCTCTACCAAAATGTTTAACTGCTAACTATCTTTTAATTAGGAGGCACTTCTCTTACCAACATGCTTGTTACTGCTGAAGTACTACTACCAGTATCTCCCAGTTACTGTGGTAATTTTCTGCAATGCAAGTATCACTCTAGTTCAGACTGTCTTGGGTACGGATGATATTTGTCAGATCACTTGATCTCAATGCGTTTAAAAAGATTATAAATGAAACCAAAGCTAGGCATTTTCTTACATTAAATGTGAGTACTACCTTCAGGAAGAATAGTTTACCTGGTTTCAGAACTTAGGTCTTGGAAATACTAGACGTTAAGTATTAAAGTTGATTCCTCTTAATCTGTGCATTTTAACTACCATGATGTTACTGGATGCTATTTTCTTCTTACTGAAGAGTAAGCTGGCTTCTATTTGTGCAAAGGCCACTTTGCTACCTAATGCTAATGTCACAGTTACAAAGGATATATTCATGCTGCTACACATTTCGAAACTTTAGGTAGGAAAGAAAATTCAAAATGCAGATTTGTTCATTCAGCTATGGTACAAAAATAACTGCCCAAATTGCTCTATTTTGCATAACAAGTTTATTTTTTTAAAAGGCATATAGACAATAAACAAAGTAAACAATCAGATCTTCACTTCTACCCAGTATTATCTGTCCTAGAACATTAAGTTCCAGTCTCTAAACATCTTAAATTTCAATAATCGTCCTCTTCATCAGAGTCCATGACTTTTCTTCTGTTGAACTGGGGGGGAGGGGGAAATTAAACGAGGGTCATAACATGTTTAATAAAGCATAACTCAGACTTTCTGAGAAGAACAAGGTCTACCTACTACAGCAAGACATCTTTAAAACAGCTTAGTGTTTTAGGTCTTGGGGGGGAAGGGAACACCAGACACCTCAGCACGTGCAACCTTAACCCCAAACTTTCACCTCTTACAAAATGGAAGTGTTTATGGGTTCAGACACGTTTTTGCTACAACAAATGTATATTTAACACTTATCACTTAAAATAGCAATCTTTTTCTTTTGCCATGAGCATGTGGGGACACTTACTTTAACTGTGGTTTTCTTTTCTGTTTGTTGGCTTACTTTTTCAAGGATTTCTATTAAACCTTGTTCTGATACCTAGGATAACCAGAAAGAAAAACAGTACTTTTTTAAACAGTGTTTACATTAGTACACTGAATGGTTTTAATTTTCCTGGGATTTGGGGGCAGAGGTCAAAAGGGAAGGGAAGGCAAAGATGAGAGGTTCTAACTATTGGTTTAAGTTCCAAACGAATTTTGCTCTGCTAGCTTCATTTGGGGGGGGGGAGTAGCCATCAGAATTAGCTTTCACAGAAAAATCCGAAGTTAACATTGTTGAAGAACACCTTTATCACCACTAGCTGACAATGACAACCACTTATGCCAATGTGTTAAGGGTCAGGGACAGAGACACACTGCCTCTGCGGTTGAGAAGTTTAAATGCAGGAGGGAAGTCACTCAGAAAAGATGAACCAGTCGCTGTCTCTTCCACGCATGCTCTTAGAGTAAAGGGTTCAGGGCAGGACTGATTCCCGCAGGCTGTGGTGGCAACAGGTGGTTTCAGGTGCAGGTGGGGCTCATCTGGATCTTGAAGGAAGGTCAGGCTCACCAGTATATACTCACAATGGCATTACAGCAGCACACTTAAGAACCAAAAATTTCAGCACCTCCTCATTTGCAAAAGCAAGCTTAACTTCTACCTACATTGGTAGTATTTAATGGACATTACTGACAAACCTGTTTCCAGTGTAGAAGCAATTAGATGCTGACCCCAAGAGTCACTGGGTCACAAACACACCAAGGTTCCAAAGCATTGTCGGTAAAGGAAAGCAGCAGAGGATTTTAGGAAAGGCAGTTAGTTATTTAGGATTTATGGCAGATGCTACAATTCTCTCCTCTATAAACTGCCTCACTGAAACAGTTAACAGGAATTTCTTTAACCTTTCTGAAAACTGACCTTTTGAAGGTACTTTTTTGATAAAAGTTAGGTAAAGAATAGGTAAAATTGCCTCAAGGCAGTCCAAGCTTACCTTCCCACTTAGTTGTCCGTATCTTGCCATCTGTATGAGGTAATTCTCTACTGCTTTAGTTTTTTCGGGCTTTACAAGTGCTAAGTTACTTACTAAAAAGAAAAAGGAGGAGTCAAAACTAAATGCACTTATAGAACTTAAAATTATGCACTGACATTTACAAAGTACTTCACAGACATGTTTTGAGACTAGTAAGGTAGGTGAGACAGATGGTATACTACCCCGCTTAAAAAGGGGAAACAAGTTCAGCCATGCCAACCTCAGTCAAAGCCACACAGAGGTAGTGGGAGAGCCAAGATTAAACTTGGGCCCTAGGATTCAAAGCCTGATGCCTACACATACATAATTGTGATGCTCCATCTAAGGCTGCTTCTAAGCTGGGCTTCGAGTTACAATACGAAAGATACTAGTTCATTCCGATTGGCTTATTTTATTTTTCTACACTGTTTTGATATTATGAAGAATTATGAATATACACTGAAACAGAGACAATAAGACAATAACCCCTGGCCCAAATCCCCATCACCCACATCAACTACCAGCCACATTTTGCAATTGACTCGATTTTCAAGTTATTTCCTGTAAATCTTACCTAATGTGCACTTGGAGATATCTCCTTCGTAAGAGAGAACTGAGCTGGTATTTTTAATAATAAATGCATTTCCTTAGGTTTATAAATTTCACATTTCTTAACAATATTACCTGTATTGTATTTTAGGTTAAATACTTAATCCAGAATTAGCAATGATTTCATGTATCTTTCCCTGCTCAACTAACTCAAGTAAGGGTTATGGAAGGAACTTAAAGGAAACTGAAGATGCTTACAACGGGCCCGGGCTGACTGATCCAGGACTTGGGCTAAGATACTGTTTCTCATTTCTGCTTCCCTACAACAAAAACAGGTCAGCAAAATTAGAACTATGCTGTCAGCATTCCTACTGAACATACAAAAACGGAACTCACTCAATAGGTTTCCCAAGATGGAGGCCTGGGACGGGTACAGACTGCAGTATAGCCAGTGCTGTGCAGTGGCAGCACCCACAGTCAGGTAGAAGAGGCCGCCTCTGCCCTCAGAAGCTGGCTGTATTTTATGTGAGTGCAAACCTACCAGATTGAAAGGTACCACCATTACCAACATTTATTAAGTACACAGCATGTGAGAGATTCTAGGAATTTGTAGTGAGAATCCAAGGACCAAAAGATTAATCTGTGTGGTATGTATGTATGCATGCAAGTATGTATGTACGTATTCAAGATTTTGTGTATTTGACAGAAATCACAAGTAGGCAGAGAGGGAGGGAGAAGGGGGGGTGGGGTGGGAATCAGGCTCCCTGGTAAGCAGAAAGCCCAATGTAGGACTCGATCCCAGGACCCTGGGATCATGACCTGAGCCGAAGGCAGAGGCTTAACCCACTGAGCCACCAAGGTTCCCCTCTGTCTGGTACTTTTAGAGATGAAGCTGAGACCTAGGGAGGTCATCTTATGGGAGACACAGGTAATCATGGCCAAGATAAAATAAGGCCCCATGTTTCTTTCTTTCTTTTTTTTTTTTTAAAGATTCGAGAGAAAGAGAATGTGCACACATGAGCTTATGCGCCCAACTGGGAGCAGGGGCAGAAGAAGAGGGAGAAAATCTTCAGACTCCCACTGAGTGCGGAGCCCGATGTGGGACCTGATCTCACAATCTATGAGATCATGACCTGAGCCAAAACCAAGAGCTGGACACTTAACCAACAGAGCCACGCAGGCTCCCCTGAGCCCCATGTTTCAAGACTCTCAGGTCCACTTTTTGAGTCGGTAGAGGGAGTGAAGTTATAACACTACAACTATCCTTATAGCTAGTTCAGGTTCATAGGACAATGGTTTCAAACTTAAGTAGCAACAAGTTTTCCCCCAAATGAAGTCCTTTAAGGAACTTAATATACAACACAGACAAAAGCAGACCCTTTGGCTGAATTAGAAGGGGAGCTGGGGCTGGCTGGACCTACTAACTACCCCACCTGAAGAGCTTATCGCCCACTTCCACAGGCCATTTCCTTGTTGCCCCTGAGTACTTCAACCCTGCTGTGAACTACTGCTACTATATTTCACTGAATCTGAGATGCCATCAATTCTAAGATGGACCACAGTTTTATATGCTTTTAAGAATAACAGCAAAGAACACCCTACAGGAGTCTAACAGGAGACCCTTACTCAAAGCTGGGGCATCAAAGAGTAACATCCACAGTACAAGGTAAACAAAAAATAAACCGGCAACACAGAAAGGGACAGCAAGGAAGGATGCATGAATCAGCCTTGGCCCTGAGTGGAATTAGAAAAAAGCTCCTCTGAGAGTTTGAACTTCAAGCTTTAGTCTTGCAGGCTTGCTATCCGAATTTACACTGCCTGGGGTGGGGTGGGGGTGGAATCTCAGGCACAGAATTTAATTTTAAAACATTTCAGGTTTGAAATGTACCCAAGTGACGGCAGAAGCAAAAATAAATCTTTGCAGGAATCCAGGATGGGAGTGATCATTTATGAGACCCATCCTAATCTATGTTAATATGGGAAAAAATGTACCTCTTAGCATCAGTGAAATTCATGTAGTTTTTTTTTTTTTTTTAAAGATTTTATTTTTATTTATTTGACAGGGAGAGACACAGCAAGAGAGGGAACACAGCAGAGGGAGTGGGAGAGGGAGAAGCAGGCTTCCTGCTGAGCAAGGAGCCCGATGTGGGGCTCGATCCCAGGACGCTGGGACCATGACCTGAGCTGAAGGCAGAGGCTTTAACTCACTGAGCCACCCAGGCGCCCCTCATGTAGTTTTATTTTCTTCTTAGCACCACCTATCTTCTACCACTAACAAGTCATATAAGGACAGAACCTTCTCTGCTTTGCCTATTTCTGTAGATCCTGCACAGTGCCTGACAGAGACCTGGTGCTCAATGAATATTTGCTAAATGGTGGCGCCTTGGTGGCTCAGTTGGCTGAGTATCCGACTCTCGATTTTGGCTCAGGTCATAATCTCAGGGTCCTGGTATCTGGAGCCCAAATGGGGCTCCAAGTTCTCCGCAGAGTCTACCTGAGATTTTCTCCCTCTGCCCCTCTCTTCACTCACATGTGCACTCTCTCTCTCTCTCAAATAAATACTTCTTAAAAATTACACACACACACACACACACACACACACACACACACACATATATATTTGTTGAATGAATGAATAAAATGGCAGCATGATGTGGAGAGGGGGAAATGTATTGTTCAGTAAGTACAGAGTTTCAGTTTTGCAAGAGGGAGGAGTTCCAAAGACTGGTTACATAACGATGAGAATATAGTTAACAAATGAACCTCACACTTAAATTATTTAAGTTTTATATGTTATTTTTAAAAATCACAATTAGAAGAAAAGGTAGCATGATGAGATAAGTAAGGTCTTCATTCAATAAACCTGCGGTGTATGAGGTGCCCTACCATGTCCTGGGAGTAAAATACCAGTACGAACTGCGTAACAAGTTGATGCGTACAGAGCATTTACTAAATGTGAGGCACTGTCCCCGTGTAATACGCACATCCCTATGAGGTGGTCCTATTATGAGGCTCCTTTTAAGGTTACCATAGTTTAGCAGAAAAGCAAACAAGGTATGTATGTGGAGTTCCACGCGTTTCTTTAATTAACAAATTAATAGTAAAACTACCCTGATTACTTACAGAAAATCTCTATGCCAGAAAAAACTTTAAATTCACATGCCTATTAAAATAACTTAAAAACAAAACAAAACAGTTTGGTGACACCACCCTTCAAAAAGTTCAGAGCTCCAGTACATACCTGTGCTTTGCTTCCTGTTGTGCTGCATCGCCAGGATCCTGGGAGGGAAAAAAAAAAAAAAAAACACCCGTTATCTCTTAGTCGAGTAATTTCACTTAAGAAAAAAGTAGGGGCACCTGCATGGCTCAGTGTGTTAAGCCTCTGCCTTCTCCTCAGGTCATGATCTCAGGGTCCTGGGATCGAGTCCCGCATCGGGCTCTCTGCCCGGCTGAGAGGCTGCTTCCTTCTCTCTCTCTCTGTGTCAAATAAATAAATAAATTCTTAAAAAAAAAAAAAAAGTAGGCACCACTTTGATACTTAAGGCTCCTGCCGTGGTGGAGATCAAATTATTACCAAATCATTAAAAGCCGTGCCTCACAGAAATCAATGGGATAGTTTTAACTTACTACAAGGTTTTGATAAGCTTCTAAAATCACAATCTAGTAGACCGTTTACATGAGGGAGGCGAGTCCCTATACTACGAAACCGTAGCGCTAAGAAGAATTAATTTCTGGACAGTAAAATTATTTCGGTACTTGGGGACGCTGATTCACTAGGCGCTTCCCGGGAGACGGTCCCTCCCCCTCCCCGCACAGTCCAGTCATCAACTTCAGCACTTCATCTACGGGATTCGGGTTTAGTGTGTGGCTCCTCCCCCGGGGACCCTCAGCTCCGTCAGAGAAGATGTTCCCCGCCGTACCCGCAGCACTTGGCACACGGCAGACCCTCGAACGACAGCGACTACTTGGGCCAGAACACCCGAAAGCAGTCGGAGCCGGCTAGACCCGAAGCTAAGGGGACCGCGAGAGCAGAGGGGCTGAGCACTCCGTTCCGGAGCGACGCCGGTCCGCGGAGGCCCAGCGCCCGACCGCCCGGGGCCGCATGCGGTCGGCCTCGCCGTCCAGCGCCTCAGGCGCCCTGAGGGACCGAAGCCCCCCTCGGGGAGAGCGGTAGCGTCCTGGGCCCGCAGAGCGAGCTCCAGCCGCGGCGTCCCGAGCCTCCGCCTGGGGCCGCGCCCTCCACCCGGGCGAGGGCGGCGCCCGGTGGGGACTCGCCCGGCGGGGGCAGGCGTACTCACCCCATGCTTCGCCTGCAGTTCGGCCAACCTCTGCTTCCTCAGCGCCTCCAGTTCCTCCTCCGCCATGGTGCGGCAGTCCGGGGTCGAGCAGCCGCGACCACGCTCTGAGGGCTATCCCGCAGCGCCCCAGCGCGCGCGCACGACCCTCCCCACTGCGCAGGCGCGCGCAGCGCTCAGGCATCACCAATCCAGCCCGGAGCCGCGCGTCCCGCCGCAGGCAGGGCGCCGGGAGAGGCCCGATTGCACGATCGCAGGCGGTAGGGAGCCACGGGGCCTCCGGGCACAACTCGGCCGCGCCTTCTCGACTCGAGTCCCACCTCCTCGCCCCAGCTGGCGCGGCGGGCTAGGGCCGCACTGCGAGAGGGAAGGGATAACTGTAAAATCAGGCCGTCATCAACAAGTATAGTAATAGGTAAAATCTGACGGTGGCCGACCCGTGCTAGCCTCGTGTTATGTCCACTTACAGATGAGGACGCAGGGACTCAGCCAGAGTGTGCTGAGAGAAATGTCCAAAACTGCGGTGACAGATGCACAACTCTTGCATTTGCTAAAAAGACACTACATTGTACACTTAAAATGGGATGGGGGGTTGGGGATCCGGAAGAAGACAGTCGCTGTCACCCGGCCATTATGAGCCAAATTAAAGCCGACTGGGATGCCGAGACTGGGGCCAGATGGGCCTTTCCTCGGGGGTTGGAGCTGGGCTGTGGCGTGTGGTGTAAACTTCTAGACAACCTCGCACCCACCCACCCCCGCCCCACACAGACACCCCCACCCCACAGACACCCCCACACTAGCCCAGAAGACATCCCCATTCTACCGACCCCAACCGACACAGACACCCCCACACAGAGATCCCC
>NC_081573.1:19751723-19766480 GCF_022355385.1 Mustela nigripes
GGGGGGGGCACCTTTAGAATGGGGGCATTGTTGTGTGTGGAGGGACACAGGCCCCTAACCCCTTGATTTATGCAGGTTATAGGTTATCTACCTGCCTTTTTTTTTCAGGTGAGGCAAAATATAAAATTTACCATTTTAACCATTTTTTTAAAAAAGATTTTATTTATTTATTTGACAGACAGAAATCACAAGTAGACAGAGAGGCAGACAGAGAGAGAGGAGGAAGCAGGCTCCCTGCTGAGCAGAGAGCCCGATGTGGGGCTGGATTCCAGGTCCCTGAGATCATGACCTGAGCCGAAAGCAGCAGCTTAACCCACTGAGCCACCCAGGCGCCCATTTTAACCATTTTTAATGGTTAAATAGTTTGGTTCAATAGTGTTAAATACACCAACATCGTTGTGCAACCAATGTCTAGAACTCTTCATCTAGAAAAACTGAAAATATACCCATTCAATAACAAGTCCTCAAGTTCTACTTTCTGTCTTACGATTTTGACTACTTCATGTAAGTAGAATCATGCAGTATTTTGTTTCACTTAGCATACTGTGTTCAGAATTCATCCATTTGTAGCAGGTGTTAGACTTTTCTTACTTTATAGGGCTGAAGAAAATTCCGTTTTATGTATATACCACATTTTGTTTATCCACTAATCTGTCAGTGGACACTTGTGTTTTTTCCACTTTTGGGATATTGTGAATAATGCTGCTGTGAACAACATTAGCATATAAGTATTTCAATTCTTGGATATAGAGAACCCATGTCTTTTGAATTAGACATTCACTAGACATTTTGAATTTAAACATTAATGATACCTTTGCTCTAATATGTAAACGGGCAAGATTTAAGGGGGAGAGTCTACGTCTCTTGATCTCAGGGTTGTGAGTTCCAGCCCCAGGTTAGGTGTAGAGATTAGTTATAAATAAAAATCTTTGGGTGGTGCAGTCTGTTAAGTGCCAGCCTCTTAGTTTCAGCTCAGGTCTTCATCTCGATGTCCTGAGATTAAACTCTGGCCTCTGCCCTTAGTGCTGAGTTGGCTTGGGATTCTCTCTCCCTCTCCCTATCTCCACTCCCCACTTGTGCTGTCTGTCTGTCTGTCTGTCTCTCTCTCAAAAATAAGTTAAGTCTTTAAAATAAAAATCTTAAGGGCGCCTGGGTGGCTCAGTGGGTTAAGCCGCTGCCTTCAGCTCAGGTCATGATCTCGGGGTCCTGGGATCGAGTCCCGCATCGGGCTCTCTGCTCAGCAGGGAGCCTGCTTCTTCCTCTCTCTCTCTCTCTGACTGCCTCTCTGTCTACTTGTGATCTCTCTGTCAAATAAATAAGTAAATAAATCTTAAAAAAATCTTTAAAAATAGTTAAGGGGGAGGATTATAAAAATGGCAGTCTGGAGTTTTAAGGGCACCAACACTGGAGACTCTGTGGACCATTTGTGAGATGAGTGGTATTATGGCTCACAGGATTTCTACTCACTTTCCAGGGCTCACAAGGAGGCACCCCCAGCTGAGATGGCGCCCAGTGACACTCACTTGTGAGGGAGTGAGGAAACCACAGTCAGCAGGCAGGGCTTCTCAACCTCCTTCTTCAAATCTAAATGCATTCTCAATGAATCAGATACATGAATTTTGAAAAAATAAATTAAGCTAAGATAACTTCTTTACGTAGTTATGTGACTATTGTGGGGAAATGAGAGGACCCTCCATAAGACCATCTGAGTTGGATACGCTTTTTAAATATATTATTTTGGGATGCCTGGGTGGCTCAGTTGTTTAAGGGTCTTCCTCCAGCTCAGGTCGTGATCCCGTGTCCCTGAGATCGAGTCCCTCAGCGGAGAGCCTGCTTCTTACTCTGCCTGCTTGTCTTCTCCTCTCTCTGACAAATAAATAAATAAAATATTTAAAAAAATAAATATATTGTTTTCACAGGTTTTCATTTTTCTCTGGGGTCATCAGCCTGTTCAGGTTTTCTGTTTCTTCTCAAGATAATTTTAATTTCTAGAGAACCATTCCTTCAGCATATTCTAGGCTTTCACACTTTAAAAATGTATGGCTGTCCCGTCTTGTAGCTGTGGTTCCATCCATTTTAGGGATTACTGATTTGTTTATTTGCATTATTTTTCCTGATTATGCTTTCTAGCATAATATTTTAATATTTTGGTGTTTTTCTGCCAAAGAACTCAATTTATTAGTATTCTCTTTAAAAAAAAGAAAGATTTTATTTATTTATTTATTTGACAGAGAGTGAGCTTGTGCATGCACAAGCAGGGGGAGCAGCAGAGAGAGAGGGAGAAGCAGGCTGTCCTCGGAGCAGGGAGCCTGATGTGGGGCTTGATCCTAGGATCCTGGAATCATGACTTGAGCAGATGGAGACGCTTAACCGACTGAGCCATCCTGGTGTCCCTAAAATAAAATCTTAAAAAAAAAAAAAGATGAAAATAGAATGTAATCATTTATAAAAGAAAACTGGGGATGCCTGGGTGGCTCAGTTGGTTAAGCCACTGCCTTCGGCTCAGGTCATGATCTCAGGTCCCGCATTGGGCTCCTTGCTCAGTGGGGAGCCTGCTTCTCCCTCTGCCTCTGCCTGCCGCTCTGCCTGCTTGTGTTTTCCTGCACTCTCTCTCTCTGACAAATAAATAAATAAATAATCTTAAAAAAAAAAAAAAAAAAAAAGAAAACTGATGGGGTGCCTGGGTGGCCCATTCAGTTAAGTCTGTCTTTTTCAGCTTAGATCATGATCTCAGGGTCCTGGGATTGAGCCCCGAATCCAGCTCCCTGCTCACTAGGGAGTCTGCTTCTCCCTGTTCCTCTGCCCCTGCCTCCTCTTGTGCATGCATGTGCTCTCCCTCTTTCTCTCAAATAACATAATTTTTTTTAAAAAAGGCTACTTAAATAACGTATCTATATTACTGTTTCTTAATGTATATAGTTCAGACATTTTCAAATTATCTCATCCCATGGTGGGAATGGTTTTAACACACTTCCAGCACCCCTCTGTTCCTTCCCTCTTAGTTTCTTAATTCACATATTACTAGTTTTAGTTCTAAAGTTGGTTATTGTTGTATCTTTAAGCAATATACTTACACTTTCTGTTTCTTATTCCATCAAGGACAGATGGTGTCTCTTCACTCTCAGCTTGAGGATGAAGATATTACCATCTCTACCCTCCTGTAAGTTCACATCTTTTTTTGGTAAATTCTCAGCTTCTGTTATCTGTGCTTGTATTTCTACATCTTATTGATATTCTGATCTGCAATCCTAATAAAGTCTTTTTGTTTTGTCTATAGGTTGATTCTAAAAGTTAAAAATAACTTTTCCAGTTCTTTTACTCTTTTTAAAAAAACCATGGTAAAATATACATAACATAAAAGTTAACCATATTAACCATTTTTAAGCATATAATTCAGTGGCATTAAATACATTCACATTGTTGTGGAACCATCCCCCCCATTCACCTTAACAATAAAAGGGTTAGTTTTTTTTTTAAGATTTTATTTATTTATTTGACAGAGAGAGAGATCACAAGTAGACAGAGAGGCAGGCAGAGAGAGAGGGAGGAAGCAGGCTCCCCGCTGAGCAGAGAGCCCGACACAGGGCTCTATCCCAGGACCCTGAGACCATGACCTGAGCCAAAGGCAGAGGCTAACCCACTGAGCCACCCAGGCGCCCCCAAAGGGTTAGTTCTTTACCAGCAAAAATGGGTTTATTTAAGAATAACAGAGAATCTCAAATTGGGACAAATAAACTATGGCAAAATGATAGGCAATTCCAAGAAACAGAGGAACCTTGTTTTATGGAGAAAAATGAGGAAGATGGGAGGGGTTGTTTTGAACAAAATTGTGTGGCAGAAAAGCATGAATCCAGGGTTATGGTGGTTTGTCATTGGTTCAGTTGCATGGGGGATTGGTTTCTTATAGGAGATGCAATGGACATCTCTTTGTGATGGGGCCTGTAGTTGATGATTCTTTCCTGTTGAGGATTCTTTTGTTGGGATCCATAATTGACAGTTCTTCCGATAATTGATCTTGAATGATAAGGCTCCTCATTGTCACCTCCCTTTCTAGCTTCCATTTTAGTGAGATTTCCCTTTACTATTTTTCACACCACTATCTCCAGAACATCTTCATCTTTCTTGACTGAAACTCTGTGCCCATTAAACAATAACTCTTCATTCCCTCTTCCCCTCACCCCTGAACCACCATCCTACTTTCTGTTTCTATGACTTTAACTACTCCAGATGCTTCCTGTAAGTGGAATCATGAAATAGTTGTCTTTTTTTGTGACTGGCTTATTTCACTTAGCATGATATCCTCAAGGTTCTTTCATATTGTAGCACATGTCAAAATTTCCCTCCCTTTTAAGGCAGAATAATATTCCATTCTACATACATATCACATTTTAGTTATCCAATGGACAATGGTATTCTTTCCACATTTTGGCTGTTGTGATTAATGCTGCTGATTTGATGTACAATTATCTGTTAGTCCCTGCTTTCACTTCTTCTGGGCGTGTATCCAGAAAAGGAATTGCTGGATCATATGGTGATTTTATGTTTGGTTTTCTCTGAGGAATCACTGTACACTTTTCCATAGTGGCTATACTATATCACGTTCCTACTAGAACTGCATAAGCATTCCAATTTATCCACATTCTTGCCAATACTTGTTATTTTCCGTTTTTGGATAATAGCCATCCCACTGGATATGACATTGTATCTCATCATGGTTTTGATATGCATTTAAATTAATGATGTTGAACATCTTTTCAGGTGCTTATTGGCCATTTGTGTATATTTAGAAATGTTTATTAGGTCTTTTGTCAATCTTATATATACTGGGTTATTTATTCTTTTTTTGTTGAGTTTTAGGAGTTCTTTTTTTTTTTTTTTAAGATTTACTTATTTATTTGAGAGAGACAGCGAGCACACGTGCATGCACCCACTGGAGCAGAGCGAGGAGCAAAAGGAGAGGGAAAGAATCCTCAGACAGACTCCCTGCTGAGCATGGAGTCCAATGCAGGGCTCTATTATAGGACCCTGAGATCATGACCTGAGTTGAAATCAAGAGTCAGACACTTAGGGACACCTGGGTGGCTCAGTTGGTTAAGTGTTTGTCTTTGGCTCAGGTCATGATCTCAGGGTCCTGGGATCAAGCCTACTTCTTTCTCTCCTCTTCACTTGTGCTCTTTCTCTCTCACTAGTTCTCTCTCAAGTAAAATAAATAGAATCTTTAAAAACAAAGAGTCAGACACTTAACCAGCTGAGCCATTCAGGTGCCCGAAATTCTAGGAGTTTTAAAAATATATTTATATATAAACATACGATTTGAAAATATTTTCTCCCATTTTCTGGGTTGCCTTTTCCCTCTGTTGATAGTGTCCTTTGATGCAAAAAGTTTTCAGTTTTGGGACGCCTGGGTGGCTCAGTTGGTTAATCGGCTGCCTTCGGCTCAGGTCATGATCCTAGCGTCCTGGGATCGAGTCCCACATCAGGCTCCTTGCTCGGGAGGGAGCCTGCTTTTCCCTCTGCCTTTGCCTACCACTCTGTCTGCCTGTGCTGGCATGCTCTCTTTCTCTCTCTCTCTCTGACAAATAAATAAATAAAATATTTAAAAAAAGTTTTCAGTTTTGATGAACTCCAGCTTATCTACTTTTTCTTTCTGTTGCCTGTGCTTTTTTTTTTTTTTTTAAACCATATGAAATAGCTCGTTAATGAAGTTCATCGGTTACTTGTTCAAATGATAACATTTGGGATATGACATAAAATAAGGCTATACTTGAAAACGACTGTCACCTGATTCTTGTTACTTTCTTAACGGAGCCACGAGAAAGCGTAAAATCAGGCCGGTGGCCCCCCCCCACGTTTCTGTTGGGGCTGCTGGACACGCACACGCGGACGGAGACCGAGTGTGCCCCCACCCCACCCCGACTTGCCTGTGCTTTTGATGTCATTTCTAAGAAGTCATTGCCAATCCAGTGTCATGAAATTTACACCCTTTGTTTTCTTCTAGAAGTTCTATAGCTTTAGTTTTTATGTTTAGGTGTTTGACCTATTTTGATTTATTTTGTGTGTGTGGTGTAAGGTAAGGGTCCAACTTCTGTTTCTCTTCCTCCTCCTTGCATGTGGATATCCAGTTTTCCCATCCCCCTTTGTTGAAAAGACTGTCCTTTCCTCATCAGATTGTCTTGGCACCCTTGTCAAGTTATTGGCCCATGTAAGTAAGAGTTTATTTCGGTGCTCTCTCTTATAGTTCACTGCTCTGTGTGTCTGTGTTTGTGTCAGTACTACACCATTGTGAATGCTGTCACTGTAGGTAAATTTTGTAATCAGGAAGTGTGAGACCTCCAACTTCGTTCTGTTTCAGGATTGTTTTGTCGATCTCAGGATCCCCTGAGATTCCATATGACTTTTACAATAAATTTTTCTATGTCTGAAAAAAAAAATCATTGGGGTTTTGATAGAGGTTACCTTGAATCTGTAGGTCATTTTGGGGGAGTATTGACATCATAACTATATTAAGTCTTCCAATCTATGAACATAGGATGTCTTTCCATTTATTTGGGTTTGCTTTAGTTTCTTTAAGCAATATTTTGAAGTTTAATGTACAAGTATTTTGCTACCTTTGTTTAGTTTATTTTGAAGTATTTTGCTCTTGTTTAAATGCTAATAGAAATGGAATTTTATTTCTTAATTTACTTTTCTGATGGTTCACTGTTAATGTCTAGAAATGCAACTGATTTTTGTGTTGATTTTGTATCCTGCAACTTTGTTGAATTTATTAGTCCTACCAGTTTTTAAAAAATGGAATTTTAAGGTTATTCTACATATAAGATCATGTTTTTTGTAGAACAGAGATCACTTTACTTCTTCCTTTCAAATTTGGATGTCTTTTATTTCTTCTTCTTGCCCAGTGGCTTTGGCTAGCACTTCTAGTACTATGTGAAATAGATATGGTAAAAGCAAACATTCTTGTCTTGTTCCTGATCTTAGGGGAAAATTTTTCACACTTTCACCATCAAGTATGTTAGCTGTGTGTTTTTTGTATATGGCCTTCATTATGTGGAGGTAGTTTCCTTCTGTTCTTAGTTTGTCTAGTGTTTTTTAATCATGAAATGATATTGAATTTTGTCAAATGCTTTTTATGCATCAATTGAGACAATTATGGTTTTTTCCATTCTTCATTCTGTTGTCATGGTATATTATTTTGACTTACTTTATTTATTTATTTATTTATTTATTTGGCAGACAGAAATCACAAGTAGGCAAAGAGGCAGGCAGAGAGAGAGAGAGAGAGAGAGGAGGAAGCAGGCTCCCCGCCGAGCAGAGAGCCCGATGTGGGGCTTGATCCCAGGACCCTGGGATCATTATTTTGACTTTCATATGCTAAAACATCCTTGTATTCCAGGAATAAATCCCACTTGGTTATAGTGTGTAATCCTTTTAATATGCTTTTGAATTCTATTTGCTGCTATTTTATTGGTGATTTTTTCATCAGTGTTCATAAAGGATATTTGTAGTTTTCTTTTTTATTTCTTTGTTTTTGCAAAAACATGTAGTGTCTCTGTCTGACTTTGGTTTCAGGGTAATATTGGCATCATAGAATGAGTTAGAAAGTGTTCCCTCCTCTTTTATATTTTTGGGAGAGTTTGAGAAGCATTTGTGTTAGTTCTTCTTTAAGTGATTGTTAGAATTCACCATGTATTTCTAGGCTTTTCTTTGTTGGGAGGTTTTTGATTACTGATTCAATCTTCCTACTAGTTATTGGTCTATTCAGATTTTCTCATTCTTCAAGATTCAGTCTTCAGTTGGTTGTATGTTTCTAGGAATTTTAACATTGCATCTAGATTCTCCAATTTGTTGGTATACAGATGTTCCTTTTTATATCCTTTTTATTTCTATAAAATTGGTAGTTATGTCCCCTCTTCTATTTCTGATTTAGTTCTTTGAGTCTTCTTTTTTTGTTAGTTAGTCTAGCTAAAGGTTTTTTAATTTTGATCTTTTCAAAGACCAACTGTTGGTTTTGTGCATTTTCTCTATTTTTTCCCCCGTTCTCTGTTTTATTTATGTTTCCTGTAATCTCCATTTATAATCTCCTTCCTTTTGCTAGCTTTGGGATTAGTTTGTTCTTTTTCTAATTCATTCAGGTATTGATTTGAGTGAGACGTTTCTTATTTTAAAATATGTTTATAGCTATAAATTTCTACCCTAGCACGGTTTTTGTTACATCCCATAAGTTTTGGTATGATGTCTTTTCATTTTTATTTGTCTAAATATATTTTCTAATTTCCTTTGTGATTTCTTCTTTGTCCTATTCGTTGCTAAAGGATGTGTTGTTTAGTTTCGACATATTTGTGGTCTTTCCAGTTTTCCTCCTGCTATTGATCTCTAGTTTCATTCCATTGTAATCAGAAGAGATATCTCGTATGATTTCAGTCTTTTAAATGTATTAAGACTTGTGTTGTGGCCTAACATGTGGTCTATCCTGAAACCAGCCAATGTGCACTTGAGAAGAATGTGTGTTATGTTGTTGCTGGGTTGAGTGCTCTGTATTTATCAGTTAGGTCCACTGGTCTATAGTGTTGTTCAGGTCTTCTATTCTCTTATTGATCTTCTGTCTGATTGTTCCTTCCATTATTCAGAGTGGGATATTGAAATCTCCTACTATTCTTAGAGAGCTATCTCCCTTCAATTCTGTCAATGTTTGCTTCAAATATTTAGGACCTCTGATGTTTGATACATGTATTTTTATAATTGTTATTTCTTCTTGGTGAAATGACCATTTCATCATTGTATTATGCTCTTCTTTGTCTCTTGTAACAGTTTTAGACTTTACGTCTATTTTGTCCAATAGCCACTCCTGTTCCTTTTGGTTACTATTTGTATGGAATATATTTTCCCATCGTTTCACTTTCAACCAATTGATGTCCTAAGATCTAAAGTGAGTCTCTTGTAGACAGCCTATAGTTGAATCCTGTTTTTTGTTTAGCACTTACTTTTGCATTTTGTTATTTGTTTTATGTATGTCTTTCAACATTTTAGTTTCTTATTTTCTCCATGACTGCCTTCTTTTGTGTTTAGTTGATTGTTTTTTGTAGTAACACATTTTGTTTCCCTAAGTTATGACATTAAAATATTGTTCAACAAAGAGCCAAGTAGTGTACTGTGCTATTTCTTTTCTTGTTTAAGTTTTTGCTTTTGCTGGAGTTTTTAATTGTGTCTATTTTTCTTTTCTTTTTCTAAGGCTTTGCCTATTATCTTTTTTTTTTTTTTTTTGCCTATTATCTTTTAAAGTATTTTTCACCAGCTTTATTGAAATATAATTGATGTATAATGCTATGTAAGTTTAAGATTTACAACATGTTTTGCTACAGGTATATATTGTGAAATGATTACTACAGTAAGATCAGTTAACATACCCATCAGGCCTCACATAACTACCTGTGTGTGTGTGTGTGCGTGTGTGTGTGTGTGTGTGTGATGAAAATATTTAAGATCTACTTTATTAGCAACTTTCAAGTATATAATACAGTATTATTAACTATTGTCATCATGCTGTACATTTTGAACCCTAGAACTTACTAATATTTTAAAATATTTATTTATTTATTTTATGGGGCAGCAGGGTGGCTCAGTGGGTTAAGCCTCTGCCTTTGGCTCAGGTCATGATCTCAGGGTCTTGGGATCTAGCCCCACATTGGGTTCTCTGATCAGCGGGGAGTCTGCTTTCCCCCCACCTATGCCTGCCTCTCTGCCTGCTTGTGATCTCTGTCAAATATAGAAATAAATAAAACCTTTTTAAAAAGATTTATTTATTTATTTATTTTAAAGAGACAGAATGGGGTGCATAGGGAGAGGGAGAGAGAGTCTTAAGCAGACTCTTTGATGAACATGGAGCCCGATTCGGTGCTTGATCTCACAACTTCCACATTACAACCTGAGCCAAAACCAAGAGTCAGACGTTCAACTGACTGCACCATCTAGGCACCCCAGGCCTTAATAATGTTATAATTGCAAGTTTGTGCCCTTTTGCCAGATCCTCCCATTTCCCTCACCCCTCAGCCCCTGGCAACTACCAATCTGCTCTGTTTCAGAGAGTTTGGTTTTTTTTAGATTCTATGTACAAGTGAGGTCATGAAGTATTTATCTGTTTTGTCTTATTTACTTCATGTAACGTAATGTCCTCAAAATTCATACATATTGTTGCAGAAGGCAGACGTCCCTTCTTTTTTGTGACTAAATAATAGCCCTGTGTGTGTGTGTGCATGCCTGTGTGTACACCACATTTTCTTTGTCAGTGGATACTTTCCATTTCTTAGCTGTTGTGAATAATGATGTAATAAACTTAGGGGTGCCTTTTGTTTTCTTCATCAAAGATAACTGGACATTTCTTTTCTAACTCTTTGTCATATGTTCTTGCGGTCTCCACTTTATCAGAGACCTGTCTTATAAAGGCTTTCCTCTTCCCTCTTTAATCTGGACGTGTTTTTCTCTAGGCCCAGAGCAGAGCTGTCATTCTGGATTTCCCTTTGATACTGTCTTGGGTTGTATCCTCTGTTTCTTGAATTCCTTGTTTTCTTTTTTTTTTTTTTAAGATTTTATTTATTTATTTGACAGAGAGAGATCACAAGCAGGCAGAGAGGCAGGCAGAGAGAGAGAGAGGAGGAAGCAGGCTCCCTGCTGAGCAGAGAGCCCCATGCGGGACTTGATCCCAGGACCCCAAGATCATGACCTGAGCCAAAGGCAGTGGCTTAACCCACTGAGCCACCCAGGCACCCCGAATTCCTTGTTTTCTTTCCTGGTTCAACCCTTCATTTTGTTGAAGCACATATTCAAGTAATTCTTTATGAAAAAAGAGTATGGCAGGTAAATTTTCTACGTTTTTGTATGTCTGCATATTAAAACAATACTTACATTTGATATTTTGACCAGTTATAGATGTCTAAATAAATAATTTTATTATTTATTATTTTAGTTTATTATAATTTATTATGTATTATTCTAGATAAATATTTTTCCATTCAAATTATTTCAAATTAATAATTTTAAAAAGTTATTTAATATTTTCTTTCCAGCTTTGTTATGTCTTGGTAGTAATCTATATTTGCAAGATATACGTCATAATCTTGATCTTTATGATTAAGATTTTGCCATATTTGTTTTATCTCTGTCTACACACGTTTTTCTTTCTTTCTTTCTTTTTTTTTTTTTAAAGATTTTATTTATTTATTTGACAGAGAGAAATCACAAGTAGATGGAGAGGCAGGCAGAGAGAGAGAGGGAAGCAGGCTCCCTGCTGAGCAGAGAGCCCGATGCGGGCCTTCCTTGATCCCAGGACCCTGAGATCATGACCCGAGCCGAAGGCAGCGGCTCAACCCACTGAGCCACCCAGGCGCCCTACACACGTTTTTCTGAGTCATTTGAAAGTACCTTGTAGATATCATGTCACTTCATTCCTATGTGTATATATCCTAAGAACAAAAACATCTCATACATAACTAAAATACAATTATTGCACCTAATAAATTAATATAGATAAAATAATATCATCTACTTCATGTAGAGCCCACATCATATCTCTCCAGTTGTTCAAAGAACCTTCATAACAGGAGTTTTCTTTTCAGTTCAGGACTTGGTAGCATTTAGCAGTCATTCTCCTGAAGTCTGAAAGTAGACCTCTGTTTTCCAACATTTAGTTATATGAAAAATCTGATACATTTTTCTTCATAAATGGTATTTTTTTCTTGAGCTTTAGGATCTTTTCCTTTTTTTCCAATGTTCTAAAATTTTGCAAAGATATGGGTCTATTAAAAGTCCTTATGCAGTTTGCTTTGTAAGTCTTTTAAACATGGACACTGGTCTCTTTCACCTTTGGGGGATTTTGCTGTATTGTTCATCTGATAATTTTCTTCTCTGTGATTTCTCTTTTTCTAGAGCACTTCTCAAACTGGATCTCCTGGATAGATTTTCCATGTCTTTTTTATTTGTGTCTTCCATCTCTTGGTCTCTAATGTTCTGGACAATTTCTTCTGGATAATTTATTTCAGCATCATATTTTACTTTACAGGAAACTTTCTCTGATTGTGCCATTTATCTAGTGTCTTGATTTTGAATGCATTAAAGAACGTTGAATATAGTTATGATAATAACTTAAAAATATCTATATTTATTTTATTTTTATTTCTTACTTTATCTATTATTATTATTTTATCAAATCAGTTCTCTTTCCTTTCAGTTTTTTTCTTTTAGTGGACCTTTTTTATGGCAGCCCTTACAAAGCTAATGTATATCTGTCTCCTTTTCTTTCTTTTCCTTCTTCCTTCACCCTTTTTTCTCCTCTTCTTCCTTTTCTTCTCCTTTTTTCTGGAGTTAATACATTTCTTCATGGAGGTTCTCTCTGATGTTTCATTTTTCAAGTAACCCTCTTTTTTTTTTTTTGTAAGATTTTATTTATATATTTTACAGAGAGACAGAGAGCACAAGTAGCAGAGCGGCAGGCAGAGGGAGAGGGAGAAGCAGGCTCTCCGCCTAGCAGGGAGCCCCATATGGGACTCCGTTCCAGGACCCCAGGATCATGACCTGAGCTGAAGGCAGCCGCTTTGACTGAGCCACCCAGGGGCCCAACCCTGTTATTTTTGACCCAGTCTCTCGCATCCTCTATCCTGCACATCTTTGGAATTCTGTAGGGAAGATCAGCAAACTCCTCTGTGATGTGTCATCTGTTATTCCTTCTCTATCAGTTTGATAGAGTTGCAGAAACTTTTTTTTTAAAGCTTCCCAGGGCACCTGGGTGGCTCAGCCATAAAGTGTCTGACTTTGGTTCAGGTCATGATCCCAGGGCCCTGGGATCAAGCCCTGCGTTGGACTCCCTGCTCAGCAGGAAGCTGCTTCTCCCTCCCCCACTCCTCCTGCTTGTGTTCCCTCGCTTGCTGTGTCTCTCTCTGTCAAATAAACAACGTCTTAAAAAAAAAAAGATAAAAATATAGGTTTATAAAAAATAAAAAATTAATTAAAAAAAAAAAAGCTTTCTTCCCTAGATGGACAGCTTGGTGTTCTCTTTGTCATATGTGTTCCTAGCTTAGCTCCTTACTACCATTTGTGTAGGGTCTCTGGAGGGAGAAGAGAACGAAGTGGTCAGTCTATCATTTTGAAAATAGCACCTGTTCCCTGGTCTCCAGTTTGCAGTTTTGATATCCTTGGCTGAGAAGTCACTTGGGAGGCTCAAAAACAGTTGGGATGGAGTGGTTATGCTGTAATAACAAAAAATTCAAAATCTGAATGCCTTAAAACAACAAAAGTTTAGGTCCTGCTCATTCTACCTGTCCACTGAGGTTGGCAAGGGGCTCAGCTTCATGTCTTCCCACTCTGAGACTCAAGCTAATGGAGCAGCTGCCATCTTTGTGATACCAGTTGCTGTGGCAGAGACAACCTTGTGAACTGCTCACTGTCCCCTTCAGTCCCCACCCAAAATTATACCCATCATTTCTCTCCATGTTTCATTGACTAAAGCAAATCAATAGACTGTGCCTGACATCAATGGGGGCAAAATGCAGTCCCACTCTGTGCCTAGAAAATGGAAAGCTGGAAATGTTTATTGAAGAAAGCTATGGCCCACCAGAAGTTTGAAACTTCTTTCAAGGGGTTGAATTCTTTTTTTACTATTGTTGTTTATTTATTTGTTTTTGATGGCAGTGGAGTCAGAGAATGTGGGCTTGTATAAAATCCTGAGTTTTTTTCCCATTGTATTATTTGTGATTAATTTTGATGATGATTTTATGTGATTGGAAAAGAGGTATTCTTTATTGGTTATGGACAAGTTTTATACAAAATAGGAAGCTATTTATATCTCCTATATACCTGTTGATTTTTTAAAAAATTTATAGATCAATCAAAGATTAAAGAAGTATTGAAAGTCATAATATTGTGCTTCTATAGATTTCTTTTTTTTATAATTGTGTTGCATTCTTATTTAATTTGTAAATATATCTAGTAGATGGACCTAGTAGATGTACATTCTCTATCTTGTTTAAATACCCTTCTTTGTCCAGATTAATGGGACTTTTAAGTTCCTGTTCCATTGACCATGTGTCTTCTTTACTCTCTTAGGATTACCAACTGCTTATTCATTATTTTTCTGGATTCTGCACTAGCTAATTTTCAGAGCGATGGATGAACTGTTCATGCTCCTACTTAGACCAGCCCCCACATTTGCACATGTTGAAGATTTTATTTATTTTAGAGAGAGAGATAGAGAAAGAGGAGGTGAGTATGAGTGGAGGCAGGGGCAAGAGAGAGGGACAAGCAGACTCTGTGTTGGACATGGAGCACAACAAGGGGCTCGATCACGACCCAGAGATCATGACCTGAGCCAAAATCAAAAGTGGGAGACTTAACCAACAGGGCAACCCAGGTACCCCTGAACATGTTAAAATAAAAATAATTCTGACACTTGTTAAAATGGTAAGAAGGACTTTATTTGAGATCATGACATGAGCTCAACCCTTAATACAACAAAGACTAGTGGGGATTTATGGGCAAGGAGCAGGGTAAGGAGGTCAGTGGATGGGAAATTTTTTTTTTCACACAAATTTCATTTTATTATATATAACCTCAGATAAATTTCAACAAATCATAATTTATTAAAATTATGTCTACTTAAAAATCTCATAGAAGAGTAAAACCATCAAAAATAAAAATAAACACACACAACACACACACATCACCCATGTATTGTTACAGCAATTGTGATTTGCCAATACATGGGTGATGTGT
>NC_081573.1:19766580-19767314 GCF_022355385.1 Mustela nigripes
TATGTTAAAACATTCTGTAAACTGTGTTAAACTTTGACATTTGTTCCCTCTGTTCAGTGAATAACACTATATCATATTCTGAAAAATACGCTAATTTTCATTTTGAAAAATATCCCTTTTTCCTCTTATGGTAATTATTAATATGAATTAATAGTAGAATTTGATATGGTTCCATATGCCCATAAATACTTTATTGTATAATATCAAATTTAATAATGAATATAATGTACTTCTTTGGACAATTTTTAAAGACCAGTCTACTCTTAAAACAAAAAAATGGAGATGCACTTCTTTAGTTCACACAAATTTCATTTTATTATATAAAACCTCAGATAAATTTCAACCAATCATAATTTATTAAAATTATGTGTACTTAAAATTCTCATAGAAGATTAAAACCATCATAAATAAAAATAAACACACACAACACACACACATCACCCATGTATTGGCAAATTACAATTGCTGTAACAATACATTAGGCATTCCACAGTTAAGGGATATCAAAATTTCCATCAGTGGCAAAAAGATTTGTATCCAAATGGACTGATTTTCCAGAATCCAAGAAAAAGTCTCCTAGGGTTTATTTAAAGGTAAATATTTAAACAAATACTTCTTAAATTTAGGAAATTCAGAACATACAATTAAAGAATATTTGCAGTGCAGACTATATTCAATCCTTCCTTTAAAATGTGCCTTTGAGTACATAATTCTGTTTTCTCTATCTAAATTGA
>NC_081573.1:19767714-19954194 GCF_022355385.1 Mustela nigripes
TTTGGATCACTACGTTTGTATCTTTAGGGTAAATACCCAATAGTGCAAGATGGGAAATTTTTAAGAGGAGAAGTTGAGGGTGGGGTATTTTCACTAAACTGGCCTGATGGGATTCTTAATAAAGGCAGGTCAAGGGATGCAGACAGGAAGGGTTGGGGGGTGAGGAACTTGGTAAGTTATCTGGGTAGGTGATGACTTAGGATTCTTTGCTAAGACTGGGCTGGGCAGGCCAAAGACAGGATGGGGGCCACTGTCAACACCTAGGCAAAAAGAGGGCTCCAAGGATCCTGACTGACGTGTGGTCTGAGAGAGAGTATCTATTAAACACCTCATGGCAGCCTCTCTCCCCCACTCTGGAACTTTGCTTCTTTAATTACCCCCTTTCTCCTGCAGAGACTTTGTCTCTCTCCTACATTGCTTCTGTCAGCCCAGAGACATTCTACAATATCTTCCTTCATTAAAAACACAGAAACAAAGTCTACCCTTACGTTACTCTCGTAACAAAATGAATTCAAAATGCATCCAAGATCCAAACACAAGAGATAAAGCTATAGAACTTTAAGAATAAAACTTAGGGGGGAAGCATCAGGATGTTAGATTCGACAATGACTTCTTAGATATGACACCAAAAGCACAGCCAGCAAAAGGAAGAATTGATATACTGGACTTGATCAAAATTAAAATCTTCTGTGCATCAAAGGACGCTGTCAAAAGAATGAGGACAGCCTGCAGAATGGGAGAAAATGTTTACAAATCGTATATCAGATGAGGGGTTGATATGTAGACTTTGATATGTTGATATGTAGAACTATAACTTAACAGCAGCAAAACAAAAAAACAATAACCCAGTTCCAAAATGGGCAAAGGACTTGAATAGACATTTCCAGAAAGACATACAGATGCCAACTAACACATGGAAAGATGCTCAGTATCACTAATCATAGGGAAATGCAAATCAAAACTGCAATAAGATACTACCTCACACCCACTGGGGAGGCTACTATAGAAAAAACAAATAACGGAAGATAACAAGTGATGAGAATGTGGAAAAATTGAAATCCTTGTGCACTGTTGATGGGAATATAAAATGATGTAGGTGCGATGGAAAGCAGTATTGTTGTTCCTCAAAAAATTAAACATACGAACCAGCAGTTGGCTTTTGTGTATATACCCAAAAGAGGGGCGCCTGGGTGGCTCAGTGGGTTAAAGCCTCTGCCTTCAGCTCAGGTCATGATCTCAGAGTCCTGGGATCGAGCCCCACATCGGGCTCTCTGCTCAGCAGGGAGCCTGCTTCCTCCTCTCTCTCTGCCTGCCTCTCTGCCTATTTGTAATCTCTGTCTGTCAAAAAAATAAATAAAATCTTTAAAAAAATTAAAAAAAAATTTTTTTAAATGTATATACCCAAAAGAATTAAAAGCAGACTCTCAAAAAGATACCTGGACACCGCATTAATAGGAACAGTATTCATAATAGCCAAAAGATTGATGCAATGCAAGTGTCCACTGATGAATGAATGGGTGAACAAAATGTGGTACGTACACAATGGGCTATATTTAGCCATAAAAAGAAGGGAATTTGGACACCTGTTACAATATGAATGAACCTTGAAGAAAATAAGTCAATCACCAAAAAAAATATAATATGATTCTCTTATTAAAAAATGCTTAGGTGTTATGGACTGAATTATGTCCCCCTTAAATACCTATGTTGAAGTGTAACCCCCAGTGTGGCCACATTTGGAGATAGGTTCTTCAGAGAGGTAATTAAGGTTAAATGAGGTCTTATTGGTGGGTCCCTAATCCAGATGCCTTGTGTCCTTATAAGAATAAGAAGAGATAGCAGGGATGTGTGCACATGGAGGGAAGACCATGGGACACCCAGTGAGAAGGCCGCCATCTCCAAGCCAAGGGAGAGACCTCGGGAGAGACCAGCACTGCCAACATCTGTATTGTAGATTTGTAGCCCTCAGAACTACGAGGGAATAAATTTCTGTTGTTCAAGCCCCCCAGCCCGTGGTAATTTGCTATGGCAGCCTTAGCAGACTAATACACGGGAGTAGTCAAATTTATACAGACAGAAAGTAGAGGGGTGGTTTTCAGGGGCTGAGGGGGAGAAGGACACAGGAGTTGTTTGGTGGGCATAAAGTTTAAGTTTTGCAAGATGGGAAGAGTTCTGGGGATTGACTGCACAACAGTGTAAATGTACTTAACACTATAGACACGTACACTTAAAAATGGGTTAAGGCAGTAAATCTTATGTATATTTTACCATAGTGAAAACAAAAAGCCTCCCTTGAGGCTACAAACCCCTCCCACAAGGGCACTGCTTTTCTGCTCTGCTTTAGAGCAAAACTCCTGGAGAGAGTAGTTCATATTTGCTTTCTCTGCTTCTTCACATCTCATTTTTTTTCTTGAACCCATTCCAATCAGGATTTTCTGAAACTGCTATGTTCTGAGTCACTGACATAATTCCAACTCATCAGCAAATTTTTTGGATCTCTTGCTCCTCACAATCCTTGCCCCTTTGGCTTCCTGGTTTTCTTCTTGCTTCTGCAGTGTTGGATCTGGTTGGCTCCTCCTCCTGATTTTTCTGTGAGACCCCCCAGGGCTCTGACCTTAACAACCTCATTCATTGCCGGCTGCTGTACACTGGTGAGTCTCAGACACCATCTCCGGCCCCACCCTCCTTTGGAACTTAATGCCGGGACATCCATCTGCCCACTCGGTATGTCACCAGGATGTCTTCAGAATCTGCCAACACCATTGTTCTGCAAGGTGGTGACCTTGCAACCAGGTCAAAAAATGGGGACCCCTCATAATTGCACACCAAAGATCTCAGAGTCACCTTGACTCCTCTCTTCCTGTCTCACCCCACATCTAACTCCCTTGAATATCCTGTGTTCTCTGTCTTTAAAGATCTCTTTAGGCTCTGACCTCCTCCTCACTTCCTACACTACCTGCCTTGGCCAGGCCACCTGCTTCTCTCATCTGGATGACCGTGGCTGCTTCCTTGCTAAATGAACAAATGAATAAATGCTGTAGTTGTTGAAATTAATGATTGAAATATAAATGTATGTTCCTGAGGACACAACCAGAAACATAATTGGACACTTTTTTATGAGGGTGCAGGTGAGAACAGGTGATCATATATCAGAATATATACCCCAGAGAAGTAGCAAGTATCCCCACTCCCCTGTCACTCAGCATCTAATTAAACCCAGTGAAATAATGTTAGCATCACCAGGAAGGCAGTACACATGCATGGCATTTCTCTTGACTCACTGAAAGGAAATTAGCACCGCCATTAGAGTTCTAAGAGGGAAATCAGAGAATCTGAGATACCGACCATGCAAATAACCCAACTATCAGAGAATGAGCTGTTTTGCTTAAGATGGTTGATGGTTCTCAGAGGAGCAAATGTGGTCCTCCTTTCAAAGAGTAGGGTGTCTGACCTGACCCCTGGGCCTTGTCCACTACCCCCACACCAGCCGTTCAGCCCTGCCTTTCCCCTCCCAGGACAGGCCACCCGCTCTGCCAAAGTCCCCAAGGAGCCCCATGTGCCCGGAGTCCCAGTGTCTCCTGCCAGCAGCAGAGGGAGCCCACACTCTATGGAAAGGAATCAAGTTCCTCATAATACAAAGCAGAAAATACAATAATTGTTGTTTTTTTGCCACGCAGTATGTCCTTACAGATGACGCTTTAATCTCCCTCGTACATCTCTGTTGCTGTAAATTCATGCTCCATTATGGCACCATATGCCCGGATTCGCTCGGAGAAAGCCATAGTGAGCTTGACGGCAAGCCTGGGCTCCGGAGCGGTGTGCGCCTCGTGTTGTTCTCCTACACATTTAAGGGTTATGTCTTAATAAGTTCTCTGATACCGGTTTGTGAGCCTCAATCCTACGGTTGATAAGTTGTGTCATGGGAAGGTACCAGTGAACCCGCTGACGATCACAAGATGCCAGAGGCAGAAGGAAAGTTTGGCCCATTAAAAAAAAAAAAAAAAAAAAAATCTGAAGGCACAAAGCACAACGGAGTGGGGTTTCATCTGATTGCCTAGCAGCTGCCGATTTGCCTTCTCATCTGTTTCTAAGTAATAGATATTGATGCTGCTTTGCTCATCGCAGGCCTATTGCAATGCAGTACACAGAATGGTATTTTTTCAAAACGCTTCTGGGCTGTTACAGCTAGGCTTGGTGTCAGATACCAGGATTCGGGGCCGGTCCTGCCACCGAGCCATGCCGCATGCGTTCTTCACGCTGTGCTCTTCCTGGGAAGAGCAAAATGTTGGCCTTTTCCTGAAACACTCCTATCACTTCATCTCCTTCCCAGACCGACCGACCAAATCCTGGAACCAGTCTTGGGAGGGAAAACCCTCAGCTCCTGTATCCTGGCCCACAGAGCAGCTCTCCACATGCCTGGTAGGAAAGGGGGCCAACAGGAAACGTCTAGAAGAGAGTTTCTCATCTAGAGCTCACTCTAGAGCCCGGGACTTCAGAAGCAGCTCCCTTCAAGCTTTTGGGGCCACTTGCTGGGATGGCAGGGTCCTTCTCAGGAGGAGACCTCTGTGCCAAAAGGAGAGGACCTGGCTGGGTCACCCTGCCTAGGACTTTCCCCGTGGGTGGAAACTGACAGGTGCAGGACCAATCTAAGAGCCCCCAGGGCCCAGGGCTTTGACTTGGGGAACCCACTCCATGAAATATCAAAAATATAGAAATGCACTGCTATCCTACAGTGAGATAAAAATGTAGGAGTGCGTAAGTGACAATACATGGGTGTGGAAACTAGTGGATATTTTGTGTCATTAAATGTGTTAATCGTGACTTTCTATTCTTTTCTCTGTGGTTCTGCCCCGATACATGATTTTTTCCCAGGTTGTGTGTACTCCCTTGGGTCTCTGGAGAGCTCTGGGTTCTGGGCCCTACTTTGTAGGGATTTGACGCAGATGGTGCGGCCTGAGTGGTTGGAGGTCAAGATGAAGTTTGGGCTTAAGCCTCACTTGTCTGGTCCAAAGAGAACCAACCTTAAAGGAAATGAAGAAGACCCTTACCTGTCCTTAAATAAACCAGAAGGAGTCTCACCCATCCGTAAAAATTGTACTGAGAAGGAGATTCCTTTCCTTTCTCTAACAATATGCTCATTCATTCCCTCATCCAAAAAACATTTTACTGAAAAGCCACGAAGTGCTAGCTATAGCGCTGGGCATTCAGGAGACAAAGGCAAATACAGCACAGTACCTGCCCTAAGGAACCCAGAGCTTCTGGTCCTTCTGTCTCAGGGATGGCTCTGCTCAGTTGGCCCCCAGAATCCCACCTTTGCCTCCAGAGCCTCCTTGGATACTCCTGGCTGTTGGCTGATTTGTATCCTCCAAAAATTGATATGTTGAAGTCCTCACCCCCCAGTACCTCAGAATGTGATTATATTTGGAAATAGGGCCTTTGAAGAGGGAATTCTGGTGAAATGAGATCATTCAGTGGGCCCTAACCCAACATAAATTGTGTCCTTATAAGAAGAGATCGGGACACAGATACACACAGAGGAAAGACCGTGTGAAGACACAGGGAGAAGACGGTCATCTACAAACCAAAGAGAGAGGCCTCAGAAGAAACCAATCCCATGGACTCCTTGATCTTAGATTTGTAGACTTCAGAACAGTGAGAAGTAAATTTCTGTTGCTGAAACCACCCAATCTGTGGCGCTTTGTGAAGCCTAACATACCTGCCCACTGGGAAGCCTGGGGTCTTTCTCTAGAGAAGAAAGGCGATGCTCAGCCAGCCCCTCCTTCCATCTGGTAGAAGCTTCTGCCAAAGGGAAACCCAACTGTGCCCTTACCCACCACTTCTTCAGCCTCATTTCTTCTCAGTCTGCTTCCTCCAAGGGTAGGCAGACAGATTAGTGGTGTCTGGGGGGATTTAGCTGGGGATGGAGGAAGGGTTGGGGCACCATTTCCTCAGCAGCAACAGTGATCATTCTCTCTAGAGCTCCTTTGTGTTACTCCTTGGGGGAGGGGGCTTCCTTCCATTGCAACTAAGGCTCCAGAGAACTTTCTATTCTCATTTCCCTCATGCGCTGGTCCTATGAAGCTCGCAGACTGGCTTCTGCTCTCTGCTACCTCCTGATACTCTAAGTGTGAGTTCAGCCCGTCTGCTCTGCTACGAGTATTTTCTGCCATTCACCAGCCTGTCTGCTGCTCATCTGGCTCCTGTCCCATGGGAGATAGGCCCCAAACCCAGTGGGCTACAAACAAAAGAAAAGAAACCCGGATTTGTCTTGTTTGGCACTTTTCATGGTGTCAACGCACTCATCACGGCCAATTTCAGGCTACTAATGTGAAGTTGCTGAACAAGGAGCTGAATTGGGAGGCGATGCCCAGTAGTCCACCATTTTATTATATTTCCACTGAGATACAATAATCCTAAGTAACTTCAAGAGGAAATAACTTAGTAAAACATAATAAAATAACTAGGGACGATGTCCGGGGTATTTCTCACCTTCGTATTTTAATACGATTTACTTAATGTATGCTCATATAATTTAATAATGACTATGTTTGACAACCAGCTCGCAGATTTTCTAGAAGTTTAACAATCGACCTTTACAAGCCAGTGGGGGCTGGCCCCAGCACACAGCGAGGATAACAGTCCTCTAGGTGGAATAGAATGAATTGTAGATATAGCAAAAGGGGCCGGCACGGTGAGCAAATGACCCCAGTCTGTAAAACCCACAACTGTGGGTTGTGAATGAACACATGAGCCATCTGGCAGCCTCTGGTGGGAATGGGTGAACAGAGTGTGCCAGGGCCATGAACTAGTCAGTGTTTCTTTTCTTTCTTTCTTTCTTTTTTTTTTTTTTTTTAAGATTTTGTTTATTTATTTGACAGAGGGAGACACAGCGTGAGAGAGACACTCCCACAGCAGAGGGAGTGGGAGAAGGAGAAGCAGGCCTCCCGCTGAGCAGGGAGCGCGATGTGGGGCTCCATCCCAGGACCCTGGAGTCATGACCGGAGCTGAAGGCAGACGCTAAAGGCTGAGCCACCCAGGTACCCCAAGTCAGTGTTTCTAACAAGCCCATGGCCACAGCCTTGTTCCTAGACAGCCCTGATGGTATGTGTTCCCAAGTGGTTCTAGGTGGGCTCTGCAGATGCACACCTCATCCAGGTAGCAGTAGAATAGCCTGGGCTTTCTCTGGGGCTGAAATGAGTGTCGTGGCCCAGGGAACACATTAGACACTAGCAGGACTGGTTTTGAACCAATGAAGAGCTGCAACACTTTTGCGGGGTGGAAGGGGGGACACCTCTCTCTTGTATGATACTGCAGAACAGGGTAATGTCTGGGCTGAATTGACTCCCGGAAGTTCACCCACATCTGTTTCTTCCTGGGGTTGTGCTGAGATGCTTTTTTCGGGAGACATCCCAATTTCTTATGTAACAGTACATTTACTGAAATTGCCTACTATTATGAAACCACCAAATTTACAATTATTTAAGATTGGTTAAATCATTATTAGTTAAAAATGTAAAGATTCTCCTTGTGATAGAATCATTTCACAGGGAAAATCCAAAGACCCGCTTGCAGTTAAATCCTTTCCAACAAACTAGTCCTGCCCAGTACATACTAATAGCCATAAAGCGACAATTTCAAGACACGTACTTTTTCTGCTGCGTCCAGAACAGAAATATGGTGGAAACAATAGGCTGGGATTACCCGTGTCAATTAAAGAAACACAAAGCAATAAATGCCCGTCTTTCCAGGAAGGCGTCCTAAACATGTAGCTTGCACTCTGTAAACGCCTGCTCATTGATTAACTGATACTAGACATTAAGCCTCTCGGCTTGGGCTGCTGGAGACAGATGAGTGGTGGGGTTTTAATTCACAAAGAGAGGAGGCAAACCGATTTATCTTCTTTCCCAACAAGGATTTATCTTGATATATAAGCTAAGATGTACGATGTAGATCATGTATATACTTATGTACATATGTGATGTAGCACAGAGGTTATATACAATCATACGTGCAGGACGGAGGGTTATAGGCAGTGAAATATCTGGATGAAATGCTGGAAGCTTCAGTGGGTCGACTGGCTCTTGACAAACACCCCGTGAACGTTTTGCTTCATGAAGACAAGCGTCCAGATCCGTGACTTTCCCCGGTTAGTTACTTTAACTTTCAGACTTGGCTTTCCCATCCGTGCAGTGGCCAAGACTCGCTCCTTGCTTGCCCCCTGCATCAAGTGCTGGGACCACAGGGCTGCTCTGTGGGGGAGTCAGAAACACTTGGTTACAAGAGGCTTTGGAAAGCACAAAGCACACATTTCCTTTACTCCCAGCTGATAATTCCTGCACAGGCCACTCATCTCAGGTTTTATTTTATTTTATTTGTAGAGAGAGTGAGAGTACGTGTGCATGGTGGGGAGGGGCAGAGGGAGAGGGAGAAAGACGACTAAGCAAGGTTCCATGCTCAGCGCAGAGCCGGAGGCGGGGCTCGATCTCACAACCCTGAGATCATGACCTGAGCCAAAACCAAGAGTCTGACACTTAACCAACTGAGCCACCCAAGCACCCAATCAGGTATTATTTATATAGAAGAGTGAGTTCCTGAATATTTCCAGAGGATGAGGCAAAAATGTGCTGGCTTGGAACTGGACCACCCGTTTGGAGGCCTTGGAACCAGTAGGTGGTCAGAGGAGCAGTTTCCTCCTTTGTCTTTTCTGAATTTCAAGTTAAAAAGCAAACAAACTGTGCTATGACATCCAAAATGTTTTCTAAAGAACCAGCTACTGCGGAGTTCATTGGGATTCGTTAGTTTACGAATTTTCCCCAATTTTATGTTATTTTTTTAAAAATCAAATTTATTAAGGTATAATTTACATACAGTAAAATGCCCTCCCAGCCCCCCTTTTTTAGTTCTTATTTAAATTCCAGTTAGTTAACATACAGTGTAATCATATTTTCAGGTGTAGTATACGGTATTCATCATTTCCATACGACATCCAGTGCTCATCACGAGGGCCCTCCTTAATCCCCACCACCTCTTTCACCCCCTAGCACCTCCCATCTGGTAACCATCAGCTCATTCACTGTAAGTCTGTTTCTTGGTTTGCCTCTCTCTCTCTCTTTCTCCCACCCCCTCCTTAGGATCGTTTGTTTTGCTTCTTAAATTCCACATATGACCAAAATCATATGGTATTTGTCTTTCTCTGACTTATTTCACTTATCATTATACTTTCTAGCTCCGTCCACATCATTGCAGATGGCAAGATTTCATTCTTTCGGATGGTTGAGCAATATTCCATTGTATATATATATTTACACCACATCTTCTTGAGCCATTGATCAGGACACTTGGTCTGTTTCCGTAATTAGGCTGTTGTGGATAGTGTTGCTGTAAACATCGGGGTGCATGTATCCTTTGGAATGAGTATTTTTTTTTAAAGATTTTATTTTATTAATTTGACAGAGAGAAATCACAAGTAGATGGAGAGGCAGCCAAAGAGAGAGAGAGAGGGAAGCAGGCTCTCTGCTGAGCAGAGAGCCTGATGCGGGACTCGATCCCAGAACTCTGAGATCATGACCTGAGCCGAAGGCAGCGGCTTAACCCACTGAGTCACCCAGGCGCCCCGGAATGAGTATTTTTGTTTCCTTTGGGTAAATACCTAGAGGAGCAATGGCTAGATAGTAGGCTAGTTCCCTTTTTAACTTTTTGAGGAGCCTCTATATTGTTTTCCAGAATGGCTGCATCAGTTTGAAAATGCACACATTTTAAATAATGGTTGTAGGAGTTTGGGCAAATGTATGTACCATGAAACCATCACTCTAATCAATATACAGGTCACTTCCATCACCCAAGGTATTCCTTGTATCCAGTGGTATACTGGTAAATATTTAACAGCAGGCTCTGGAAAAAAAATATTGTATTTTAACATCTATTTATTTAGCATGTAAATAATTTAACATGTTAAAAGTGTAAACTTTACTGATATAAAGGATGTTTGTTACACAAGTTATAAATTATTAATAAAATGTATGGCATTCTTTATTTTACATTCCGTTTAGTCAATTGATTATCACAAAATGTTTTCACTGAGTTTTGTTAGAATCTTCTGTCTGTAGCCAACCAGTGGTTGGACGTCGCTGGTGTAGTTCTGACTGACCAGTTGGTTGCTACTTTCGCTTACTTAAAGGAGTAAGTCAAAAGTGAAACATAACATGTTGTGGGACAGCACTTGTTTGTCAGTGGCAGAAGCAATTGTCACTGCTGACATTGCTGAATCAGATGATCAGATATTTTCTTAATTTTTGTGTGCTCTTCCCATTGTAACAGCTATACACACTAACTCACTTTTTTTTTTTTAAAGATTTTATTTATTTGACAGACAGAGATCACAAGTAGGCAGAGAGGCAGGCAGAGAGAGAGAGAGAGAGAGGGAAGCAGGCTTCCTGCGAAGCAGAGAGCCCAATGCGGGGCTCAATCCCAGGACCCTGAGATCATGACCCGAGCCAAAGGCAGCAGCCCAAACCACTGAGCCACCCAGGCGCCCCCACACTAACTCACTTTTAAGCTTAAGTGGCATTATTAGCACTTTCCCATCACTCTCTTGCGTCCAGATAATTTAAAAAATTAAGGTATTATTTGTAAAGTTTTCCAATTTCCAACACTCCCACCGTGGCTGATTTCAGGTTACCAGCATGGTGTCACAAATGCAGACTTGGGAAGAGATGGGCACCATTACCCATCATTTCTCCCATACAGACACAACGGCTGCAAGTAACTCAAGAGCACAGATGACGGTCAAACATGGTAAAATGACTGAGAAGAGACAGGAATGAATATTTATTATCTTTGTTTTAAATATAATTTATTTAACTGCAAGTTTAATTTTTTTAAAGATTTATTTTAGAGAGTGAGTGAGTGAGCAGAGGGGGGCGGGAGAGAGAAGCTTTAGCAGACTTCACACTGAGCGTGGAGTCCAATGCAGGGCTTGATCTCACCACCCTGAGATCATGACCTGAACTGAAATCAAGAGTAGACGCTTAACCAACTGCACCACCCAGGACCCCCCACCCCGCCAGTTTCTAAATAATGGCTACTTAACAACTGGCTCCCCAAACTCCTGAATATGTATAATTAATTGACTTTTGGGAGCCAGTAGGAATCCTCAGTACACCGCTGTTTATGTCCTTTTCTGTCGATCCCCACCTCCACTCCCAGCTCTAGACAACCATCGATCTGATTTCCATAACTATTGATTAGTAGTATTGTTAGTTCTTGAACCTCATATAAGTAGAATCCTATAGCGTAAACTTCTTTTTGCCTGAATTATTTTGTTTAGCAGAGTGTTTTCATAATGTTATGATTCAGTGATTTGTTCCCTTTTATTGCTGAGAAGTATTCTATTGGACGGATATACCAGTTAATCTATCCATTCACCTATTGATGGACATTTGAGTTGTTTCCACTTTTTGACTGTTACAAGTAAAGGTGTGATGAACATCTATGTATGACCCTTTGTGTGGACATGTTTTTGTTTTTCTTGGCCAAATACTCAGGAACGGAATTGCTGGATCATACTTCAAGTATATCTTTCATTTTATAAAAACTAAGTTGTCTTCCAAAGTGGTTGCACCATTCAACATTCCCACTGGCAGGTTGATGACTCCATGTCTTCACCAACACTTGGAACTGTTAGTCTCTTAATTTTTTAACAATTTGAGTAGGTGCATAGAGGTATCTCATTGTAGTTTTAACTTGCATTTCTCTAATGACTAATGCTGTTGAGTACCTTTTTTTAGGCTTATTCCCCGTTTGTACCTTTCCTTTGGTGAAGTGTCTGTTTAAGTCTCTTGCACGTTTTTAAAAAAGCAAGTTGTAGAAACAACCCAAATGTTCATCAACTAATGAGTAGGATAAATAAAATATGATATATCCATACAATGGGATAGTATCTGGTAATAAAAAAGAATGAAGTACTAATACATGCTGCAACATGGATGAACCTTGAAAACATGCTGAGCGAAAGAAGGCAGACACCTATTGTATGATGCCATTTACATGAAATATCCAGAATATGCAAATTTACGGAGATAGTAATTCGATTAGTGGTTCCCTGAAAGAATGGGAGAAGGTATTTGCAAATGACATATTAGATAAAGGGCTAGTATCCCAAATCTATAAAGAACCTATCAAACTCAACACCCAAAGAACAAATAATCCAAAAGAAAAAAAAAAAAAAAAGAACAAATAATCCAATCAAGAAATGGACAGAAGGGCATCTGGGTGGCTCAGTGGGTTAAGACCCTGCCTTTGACTCAGGTCATGATCTCAGGGTCCTGGGATCAAGCCGCTGCTCAGCAGGGAGCCTGCTTCCACCCCGCCCCCCGCCGGTCTCTCTGCTTACTTGTGATTTCTCTCTGTGTCAAATAAACAAATAAAATCTTAAAAAAAAAAAAAAAAGAAATGGGCAGGAGACATGAACAAACATTTCTGCAAAGAAGACATCCAAAAGGCCAAAGGACATAAGAAAAAGTGCTCAACTTCACTCATCATCAGGGAAATACAAATCAAAACCGTGATCAGATACCACCTCACACCAGCCAGAATGGCTAAAATTAACAAGTCAGGAAACAACAGGTGTTGGTGAGGATGTGGAGAAAGGGGAACCCTCCTACACTGTTGGTGGGAATGCAAGCTGGTACAGTCAGTCTGGAAAACAGTATGGAGGTTCCTCAGAAAGTTGAAAATAGAACTACCCTATAGCCCAGCAATTGCACTACTAAGTATTTATGCCAAAGATATAAATGTAGTGATCTGAAGGGGCACATACACCCCAATGTTTATAGCAGCAATGTCCACAATAGCCAAACTATGGAAAGAGTTAGATGTCTATGAACAGGTAAATGGATAAAGAAGATGTGGTATATACATATGATGGAATATTATGCATCTATCAAAAATGACATCTTGCCTTTTGCAACAACGTGGATGGAACTAGAGTCTATTCTAGATGAATTAAGTTAACCAGAGAAAGACAATTATCATATGACCTCACTGATATGAGGAATTTGAGAAACAAGACGGAGGATCATAGGGGAAGGGAGGGAAAAATGAAACAAGATGAAACCAGAGAGGAAGACAAATCATAAGAGACTCTTAATATCAGGAAACAAACTGAGGGTTGCTGGAGTGGAGGGGGTGGGAGGGACGGGGTGGCTGCGTGATGGACATTGGAGATGGACATATGTGCTATGGTGTGCACTGTGAATTGTGTAAGACTGATGAATCACAGACCTGTACCCCTGAAACAAATAATACATTATATGTTACTAAAAAAAAAAAAAAAGAGCTGGTAGATTAGTGGGTCCCTAAGCCTAGGGATGGAAGGTGGAGGGACGAGGTAAAGGGGTGACAGCCAAGACGACCAGTGTTTCTTTTTGTAGTAAATATACCAGAAGCTGTTGAATGGTACATTTTATTTTTTTTATTTTTTTATTTTTTTAAAGATTTTATTTATTTATTTGACAGAGAGAGATCACAAGTAGACAGAAAGGCAGGCAGAGAGAGAGAAAGAAGCAGGCTCCCCGCTGAGCAGAGAGCCGGACATGGGACTTGATCCCAGGACCCTGAGATCACGACCTGAGCCGAAGGCAGCGGCTTAACCCACTGAGTCACCCAGGCGCCCCTGAATTGTACATTTTAAATGGGTGGATTGTAGGGCATATGAATATACCCTATATTCAAAATATAGGTTGTCTTTTTATGCACTTTTTTATGCACTACAATGCACTGGCTTTGTAGAAGTTCTTTCTATATTCTGGATGCAAGTAATTTGTCAGTGGTTTTTTTTTTTTGGAAAGCAGAAGCCTTTAATTTTATAAAGACCAATTTATCAACTCTTTCCTTTTATACTTAATCTTTTAGTTTTGTGTCCCAGAAATCTTTCCCTATTCCAGGGTCCCAAAGATTCTTTCTGTGTTTCCTTCTAGAAACTTTATAGTTTCAGCTTTTACATTTAAGTCTCTGATGCAGTTCAAGCTAATCTTTCTGTACAGTGTGAGGTAAGGATTAGGTCCAGATATCCAGTTTTATCAACATCATTTGTTGAAAAGACTATCAGTTAACCATATGTGTGTGGGTCTGTGTCTGAATTTCTGTTATGTTCCATTTTTATATACATCTATCTTTATGCTATAAATCCTCCAACTTTGTTCTTTTTCAAAATTATGTTGGCTCTTCTAAATCCTTTGAATTTCCACATAAATTTTTGAATCAGCTTATAAATTTCTACATAAAAGCCTCTTGGAATTTTGACTTCGATTGCATTGACTCTGTAAATCACTTTGGGCAGAATGACATCTTAACAAATGTTGGGCCTCCCAATCTATTAGAGGTAGGGGTTTTTCCTTTTAGTCCGATCTTCTTAAAGTTTTGTAGTTCTCACTATAGATGTCTGACACAAACTTCATTAGACATACTTCCAAGCATTTCATGTTTCCTTGATCTGATTTCTATCACGACAGATTATCTTTGATGATATTTTAAATGGTGTTTTAAAATATTGTTTTCCGATTATTCATTGCTAGGTTCTGGAATGAGACATTGCTAATGGTAAGAAAATTGACAGTCATGTTCACCTTTGTGTGTTTCCATTAAGCACAATATTGTAGCTGATGGCAAAAATGTCTGGAAAGCAAGTTGAATTCTTCTTGTGTGTATGCATGTGTAGACAGTTCTCCGATTTCTAGAATTTTGTTTGGTAAGACATTATAAAGGGCTGACTTTCCAGGAAAGTGGGTTCTCTCTCTTTTAATCCCCCCTCTTTCCTGAAGGCAAGAAATTCTTAGATGAATCCAATTCTTTTGTCCCTTTATCTGTTTATGAGCAACATGAATGCAAATGGAACATTACAAAGAAAAACCAGGATATTCTCGGATGAACCAGAGCACTGGGAATATGCACAGACTTTTCTTTTTTTCTTTTTTTAAAAGATTTTATTTATTTATTTGAGAGGGAGACAGTGAGAGAGAACATGAGAGGCGAGAAGGTCAGAGGGAGAAGCAGACTCCCCACGGAGCTGGGAGCCCGATGCGGAACTCGATCCCGGGACTCCAGGACCGTGACCTGAGCCAAAGGCAGTTGCTGAACCAACTGAGCCACCCAGGCGCCCTGCACAGATTTTTCTTGATCCTCTATTTTTCTGATAGGCTCAGCTTCTTATTCCAGGAACTCAGCCTAGCAGGGCAGCCAGCTCTCAGATGGCTTTGTCCAGCCCTTGCCTGAGGCCACTGGATATCCTACCATTTGAGCATGCGATATGATTAGATCTCTCACAAGAGATACTTTCCTCCCATCATCTGAAAACTTTTCTGTCTGCCACAGTAGGAACTCCACTGACCCTTGGTTACAGTTTTCAGTAGACAGCAAGGTCAGCGCCCTGCCCCGTGAGCTCATGTTCTCAGAATACCCATCTGGAAGACACTGGGGAGAGGCATCCCAGGATAAGAATTTAGATTAAGGGGTGGGAGAGCCAGGAAGCTTCCTGGGCAGCAGTCTGGAAGGAATGGTAAGATATCACTGAAGTGTATCAGAAATGTGCTGCCCGTTAACTCAGGTTTCCACGCTGAAGTCTTCACATAACTGGCAATACGTGAATAGTTCCCGTAGTGGTGGGAATTCACCTGATGCGATGGTAGCCTCCCATTACACAGCTATAGGGAAGAGCCCACTGAGGCCAGCTGGACGGTGCCTGCACAGAGACAGGGCCTGTTTCACTGGAAACAATGAGTTATTTATGATCTGCATTTTAATTGGTAGAATAAGCCTCCAAAGTTGTGTGGTTTGGAAATAGGCATGAACTTATTTCTGTTTTTACAGGTTTTATATTTTTCATTTAAAAATCAAAGAAGATTAGTGTGGAAGGGTACCTCCTTATCCACTATGGCCAAGTGTTCAAGAACTTGGCCTGACCCTGTTCTGGTGACCTCTGGTGTGGGTCTTCTGCCGGCCCCACTCTCTCTAGGGCCCCAAAGGGAAGAGGTAGGTCACACAGCTGAAGGGGCTGGGGTGGGAGGGGTCACCACAGTCTTTCCCCCCTGCCTCTGCCTGGAGGCCCCTTCTTCTCTTTGTACCTCCCCCTCACAGAGGGCAGAGAAGCAAGTGCTGGATGAGGGACAGAAGTTCTCAAATCCCTGGCTCTCCTGCTTTCCAGCTACTGGACAGAAGAGTCTAGCACAAGGCAGGCCAGAGACCCTTCTGGGGATCAGGATTTCCCTTTGTGGTGAGAACCCTGGCCCCTAGCAGTCACAGGGCAGGCACTGGGCAGGGGCTGTGTCTGCTGGTTCCTTGGACTCTGCCTGTGGTCTAGGAACCTGGCAAGCCCTGGAAAAGGGAAGGGGCCAGGACTGTGGGCCAGGTGTTGGAGATTGTGGAGATACGGCTAAGGAGCTCAGACTGGGAACAAGTGGACCCTCCCATCTTTGCACGGTGATGTAAGGTGCTGGTGTCATTTACCTGGAAAACGTGCTCAGCACTTTATCAGCCACTCATGGGATTAATTTTGCAACAGAGGCACTGGAACAGTAGAAACCATATTGGTTTTTATGCAGCATCCGGCAGTCTCCTGAATCAGATCAGAAGGATCCACTGCTTAACCTGGATGCTGAAATGAACCAGGATCAATGGCAGCTCTCTGGATGGAATCCCAAGAATGGGAGTGACGCTCTGTTCAGTTGTCCCCCCGCTGCGGAGTTCAAGTCAGAGGGCTCACCCAGTGTTCCCTTCTTGTGTTGGGAACCCCAGCCCACCAAGCTGTGAAGCCAGCTCTCTGCTGGTGCCACCCCGATTCTGTCCTGGGCACAGCATTCATGGTTCTTTTCAGGAATGGGCAGGAGAGCTGAAGACCTTAATGCACAGAAACACCCAGAGGTCTCCCTTCAACACTGGGGTTGATCTTCTACTGGCTAAACCCTACTTTCTGGGTTGTCCTCAGAGTCATGGCTCCCTCCAGCCTTTCTTCTTCTCTGGGCTTCTCCTGCTGTGGTCAGCAAGTAAAAGCTGGTCAGGGGAGGAGGAGCTGAGACGGCCCACTTGGACCCTGGGTGCACCCCTCCCACAGCCCGGCTCCAAGCAGGGAGGATCTGGCATCTTCCTGCTCTTTGAAGGACCCACAGCCATATGGGGTACAGGCTTGTCTATAAGGAGACCCAGACAGGAAAGAAGCCGGGAGAGAGGCAGTATTATTTGGCTGCTTGATAGCTACACAACATACTTTTCAGAAGGAAAAAGAAAAGAAAAGGACAAAAGCATTTCCCGCAGTCAATCCGCATTTTGGAGATAGCAGATACTTGTCTAGAAATCATTTTAGCAGAAATAGACTGATGTAATCCATCAAGAAAGTCCTGTGTCCCAGCCCCCAGAGGGGTAAAGTCAGGGACGTGGTGAAGAGGACCTCTTTGTTTCCTGGAAGACCAACAAAGTGGTTTCCAGGTAATAAGATCAATGTAGATAATAATGGTGAAAATTCATAAACCTAAATAAACATCACTTAAATGGAGCAGGGAGGCTAGAAGAGGAGGTTGAAAGGGGGAGCCTTACCGCTTAACATCAATTACAGCAAGAGTTGTCACTTAGAGACCCCAGCAAAAGAATCCTCAACAGGAAAGAACGATCAGTTTTAAGCCCCATATGGGAAAGAGGTGGATTGCGTCTCCTAGAAGTAATGGATTACCCGGCAACTCAGTCAACAAGAAACCATCTACACCCTGGACCCATGCTTTTCTCCAATGATCTTTTGTTCAAAACAATTCCCTCCCAACTTCCTCCTCCTTCTCCATAAAATAAGGGTCTTCTGCTTTGGTTTTTTTTTTGACTCACCTATGATTTTACCATAGCCTGTTTGTCCCAAATTGAGATTCTGTTGTTCCCGAATAAATTCCTGAATATTTTGCTGGTAAAATAACTTCTTTAGTAACTTTATTTTTTTCTGACTATTTTATTGCATTTTTATTTATTCATTTGATAGGTTCTTCTGTTGGGGTCTGTAATTGACAGAGCAGCAGATGTCCACTCTAGTTGCTTTATTTATGCTTAGTTGAAAATGCCACAATTTATAATAAATTCTTATTTTATTTATAATAAGAATTTATAATAAATTCTTATTTATAAGATAAGAACAGACAGTTCTTATCTGTTTAATGGTTGCTGTATAACAGATCACCCTAAAGCTTATAGCTTAAAATGTTGATAGTGTATTATGTCTTACAATTTTTTAGGTTGGCTGGGTGGTACCTTTGCTGATTTCACCTGAGATCATTGATGGGGCTGTATTTCGGCAGGTGTCAGGCAGTTAGTTCTGGTCCCCTTGGTTCTCCTCCAGTAACTTGACCCAGTGGCTTGGCTTCATTAGGTGGCATGTTGAAGCTACAATCAAAGAGAGCAAATATTGAAACTCCTGTGCTCAGGAATCACATAACATCCCTCCCATATATTCTGTCATCCCAAGTAAGTCAGAGGATAGTCCAGGTTCAAGGGCTGAGTAAACAAACTCTACCTCTTCATGGGAGGAGGTATAAAATGTTATGGGTTTGTTTTTAGTTTGGATATCTATTTCTTTTTTTCTAAGCATAGCAATGTTCCCAAATTTCACATATATTGCTCTTTCTCTCATCTGTTTATAGCTGGTGATTTTTTTAAAGATTTTTTTAAATTTATGTATTTATTTGATAGACAGAGAGAGATCACAAGTAGGCGGAGAGGCAGGCAGAGAGAGGAGGAAGCAGACTCACTGATGAGCAGAAAGCCCGATGCGGGGCTCGATCCCAGGACCCTGAGATCATGACCCGAGCCGAAGGCAGAGGCTTAAACCACTGAGCCATCCAGGCGCCCCTATAGTTGGTGATTTTTGTTGATTTCCAGTTTGACCATAAAAGTCACTTTCAGTTTACAAGTTACTAATTTTTTGTTGTTGTTGTTGGTTTAACCAATCATTTTGCTACTTTTCTTTCTTTTTTCAGAGTGGTAAGAGTATGTCCCCTGTTATTTTGGTAATAAATTTAGGGGTTTAATTTTTGTAGCTCAGTGTGTGATTATTTTTTTGTATATGCACCATAAACTTCTGAAAAGATTGTGGGTTTTTGTTATTTCTGAAAAGATATGGAAATTGATAGATCTATCACTTTTTTTTTTTTTAAAGGCTTTATTTATTTAGGGCGCCTGGGTGGCTCAGTGAGTTAAAGCCTCTGACTTCGGCTCGGGTCGTGATCCCGGCCGGGGCCCGGGGATCGAGCCCCGCATCGGGCTCTCTGCTCCGTGGGGAGCCTGCTTCCTCCTCTCTCTATCTCTGCCTGCCTCTCTGCCTACTTGTGATCTCTGTCTGTCAAATAAATAAATAAAATCTTTAAAGATCATGTCCTGAGTCGAAGATTCTATATGCTCTACATCCTATAGCTCTGTCTAGTGTGTCATGGCACCTTCCTACAGGAATCTGGTAGCAGGCAGGCTGGGGAAGCATTATGTTGGGTAGGCAAAGATCTGAAGTAAATCAAGAAGTGGTTTTCATCATAACCACAGCTGACTAGGGTGGGGACAACTGGGAAGTTCTGGAGAAGCGGGCAATATGTGTATTTCATACTCTTAACAATGATCACAACCAGTGTAAGAGGAGGGGTTCTTTCCACAATGATCACAACCAGTGTAACAGGAGTTGTTCTTTCCAAAGAATGTCATTAGCAATACTGAAGACTGTAGGATGTGCTTATTTGTTGTAGAATTGACTTGGGGAGACAGAGTAATATAGCAAAACAGCGAGGGAAAGTGGCAAAAAGTTATGGAGCAAGGAAAGTGACAGAGACCAGGGGAACCATGGGAAGGGAGTCAGGAGGGGGGCCTCTGGGCTGGGATGGGTAGCTCTGGGCTTACAGAGCTGTCCTTAAGCCTGAGCAGGGTTTCCTCTGACCTGAGGGTGCGATCAGTGTGGGGGTAGGGATTGTTCCTTGAGTTCTTCAAGAACATTAGCAATTAAGTCCAAGTCACTACTAGACTTCCCGGTGAATGAAAAGTTTCCCATTTTTTGGTGGAATCATTTTGCTTTGAGTTTTTAGTGGCTGCTGATATATCTTATGAGCTTTGATGTACAGAAGAACAAAGCCTAACCTTGAATAGAGGTGTGGGGTGGCCAGAGTTTAGTTTTCACAGGAGGCTTGCCCTTGGTCCTTTGGAACCATGTGGTGATTTCTGTGGTGTCTTCAGACTCCTCATGAGTAAAACATTGGAGTGCTGCTTCAGTTGTGGCAAACTGTAATTCTTTTTTTTTTTTTGTCTTGTAAAAATATTTGCTAGTTAATGGTTCATTTTGACCCATTTACTTGCCAGAGAGAGGAAAATCTTAGGCCACTTAAGAATTCAAGAACTAATTCCCCATGGGATATCTTTCTGTGGTCAAGGTAATGACCAGTTCAATAAAAGGCCAGGCATAATCATGATGTAGAATAAAATGCATTATGCAGGGTGGTCCAAACCCTGAGAAGGTCTTGAACTACTGTGCACATTTTGATTGCTAATTAGAAAAAGGTGTATCAAGCCAGAAACCACTGAAATATGTAAACTGAGAGGCATTGGTTATGGAAATTAAAATCAAAGGCATCAAGCTTTGCATTTCTGATTACATATTCAAACCATGCAATTACAGTGTATAAAATCAATTTTTACTATAGTCATACGTAGTAATTAGACATAGTCCTTTAAAATTGAAATCATATTTGTAATAGATGAAATTTCTCCACTTCTTTACCCCCAAGCAGAATAATATTTGAATGGGAAACTACAGCTGGTGGCTGCTTATTTTATAGGTAGTTCTTAAAATAGTCCAGTTATAACCCATTCAGCTTGAGGGGGACAGACTGCGGAAAAAGCGAAGAAGTCATCTTCCTTCAAATACTCTACCATTTGTGTTCATGGCTGCTAATTTTTGGAGCTTCCCATGTTTTGTCAAGGATTTCATGCCAAACAAAGGGGAAAAGAAAATGAGGGTGGGGTAGAGAAGAGATCAAGTTCTTCATCAGAGTAAGTAAGAAGGGCCTGGAAGCAATGAAAACCCTAGCACCCAGATTGTGGTCTCTAAATACCATTCCCTACCTAAAGGAAACAAGTGGATTCTAGGTCTGGAGCAGAAAATGTATGAACAAAAGCTGGAACATCTTGTTCCCAAATGGAAGGACAAGCTCCAAGATTGATGGGAACATGGCAAATGGACACCCTGCTGAGCATGGAGCCTCATTCGGGACTGCCACCCAGACACCCGACTTAGAATTTCTTTCTGTTTACTAATTGCATTGGCTAGTATGGCCAAGACAGTGTTATGTAATAGGGGTGATGGGGCATCCTTGTGTTATTCATAGCTAGTGGGAATGTCCCTAGGGTATCCCCAATATGTAGATGCTAGCTTTGGGGTTGAAATTAAAAAAAAAAAAAACAACCACATTGAGGGGCACATGGCTGGCTCAGTTGATAGAATATGCAACAGTTGATCTCAGGGTCATGAGTTCAAGTGCCAGTTGGGAGTACAGATGACTTGGAAATAAACACAAACAAATAAATAAACTTCAAAAAATCACATTGGAAGTACATAACTACCCTTTATCTCAGTGTTTATTAAGAATGGCATTCATTGGGGCACCTGAGTGGCTCAGTGGGTTAGAGCCTCTGCCTTTGGCTCAGTTTATGATCTTGGGGCCCTGGGATTGAGCCCCACATTGGGCTCTCTGCTCAGCAGAGAGACTGCTTTCTCCTCTCTCTCTGCTGGACTCTCGGCCTGCTTGTGATCTGTCTGTCAAATAAAAAAAAAAATCTTAAAAAAAAAAAAAGAATGGCATTCATTGAATGTATCTTTTTAGCATTTATGAAATGGTCATGATTCCTCCTTAGGTTCAATGATATAAAACAAATCACATAATCAGAAATCTATACACAGAATTCAATTTCCCAATTTGATATTGGCTGTAGAGTTTCTTCAAGAGAGCTAAGTCTAGGATGTCCAGTTATAGGAGAACCAGATGAATGTGAGTTACATTTTAGAAATAAAACCGATGGTGGCAATGTGGGAGGTAAAGGATAAAGAGGAATTAAGGATGATTTCTGAGTTTTTGATCTTGAGAAATGGCTCAGCTTGAGGTCACCAATAACTTTTTTTTGAGATTTATATATTTATGATTTTTAGATAGTGAGAAAGAGAGCAGCATGGGGAGGAACAGAGGGAGGGGTGAGAATCTCAAGCAGACTCCCTGCTAGAGTGCAGAGGTCTATTTGGGACTGGATCTCACAACCCCGAGGTCGTGACCCTAAATCAAGAGTCAGACACCCAACTGACTGAGCCACCACCAATAACTCTTTGTTAACCAATAACTCTAACCCCAGATGCAGTGGCATCTTTCCCACCTTACCCAACACCTGAGATCTGTGACTCTGCTGACCACTCCCCTTTCTGTTCAGCAGTTCTGGCCTCCTCCTTCACTCTTTCTTCTCAGTCTCTTGGTGGACTCTTCTCCACCTATGAAGGATGCCTAGGTTGAATCCCCCACCCAGGCTCTGTTCTTAGCTGCCTTCTGTCTTTGCACAGTTTTGGATAATCCCATCTCTCCCCAGGGTTCCACCTATGACATACCACTTGTGATCCTTGATGGTTCCCACACATGTGTCTCTAGCCCTGTCTTGCAACTGAGCTCCCAGCTGAAGATCCCAGTTGCCTATTGGACTTCTCCCTACATGGGTCTTCTGCAGGTGTCTCAAATCCTTTAAGTCTAAAACCATACTCCTTATCTGTTCTGATTCTTGCACCAATTCTGATGTGTTTTTGTCCACACCACCAAGCAATTCTTGGACACCAGTTGACAGTCCTAAAATTCAAGTCCATTCTGGCAGTGTGTACCTGGACACAGCATCAGACCCTTCACATTAAAGGCTCAGTCCCATAAGGTGGCCCCCTGCCAAGTCCATTCTGGCAGTGTGTACCTGGACACAGCATCAGACCCTTCACATTAAAGGCTCAGTCCCATAAGGTGGCCCCCTGCCCCCTTCAGATGCCAGTCAAGAGTTCATGTGCTTCTGACCTGTGCTTCTGACCAGCTGGCTATAGATCAGAGGTCCCAAGTCCCCTTCCTTGGGTTTGATTAACTTGCTAGAGTGGCTCACAGAACGCAGAGAAGCATTTCACTTACTGGATTACCAGTTTTTTAAAAAGGATGTAACTTAGAAGTAGCCAGATGGAGATGATACACAGAGCGGTAGGGGGATAGGGTGTGGAGCTTCCCCATGCTCTCTCCAAGTGTGCCACTCTCCCCAAAACTCCATTGGTTCACCAACCCAGAGGCTTCCTGAACGCCATCCTTTTAGGATTTTGGTGGAGGCTTCATGACATAGGCAAGATTGATTAAATCATTGGCCATCGGCTAATGATTGAACACTCAGCCCCCCTTACCCCTCCATTTGAGGTCGCTGGTAGGTCTGAAAGTTCCAACCTTGGGGTTGGTTCCCTTGGCAACCAGCTTCCAGCCTTCTGTGCTTCCCCCAAACCACTTGAATAGCATAGCAAAAACACCTTTATTTCTCTCTTCACTTGGGAAATTCCAAGGGTTTCAGGAGCTCCATGGCAGGAATGGGAAGAAGACCAAATATATATTCTTCATTACAAATCATAATATAACATCCACCTTCTCCTGATAGGGGTAGGGGAGGTTTCTGTATCATAGGTTCCTTTTCCTCCTTCCTTCTTCCTGATTAAGCACTAAGTCCTGAAAATTCTCCCATCTCAAATCTGGTTCTTCCAGCCCCTGTCTTTGTGTTGGGACTGAAATAACAGCCTCCTAAATGCTCTCTCCATTCCCTTTCTGCATTCCTAACTTCTTAGTGTTCCTCGAGAGTCTTTAAAAAAATCTGTTGGAAAAATTTTGTGTTCTAAGAGACTAAGAATGACTTTTTGCTGGAAAAACAATGAGCCCTAGAATAGAACGCTGTGTCCTCCTAGATCTTTATTGAGCACAGAAGTGTGGGGTGCCAAGGTTCCTTAGCTTTGTGACTGGTACTTTGTAGAACTTCACATATTTTAAGAAGAATTTCGTTGGCCAAGTGCATCACAAATCACGTGCAGAACTCTCGCTAAAAAGGCGTTGGTCTCTGTATCTGATGGGTTGTTTGAAATACACCCTCTAATTGGTGAGGCTGACATGCCTTGCAGTTCCATAAACTGTGATCCTATACCCTCACTTGACTTTCAAGGTTAACATTTAAAGGAATTTTTAAAAAAATATTTTGTTTATTTGAGAGAGAGAGAGAGAGAGAGAGAGCGAGCGAGCAGGAGCTAGGGAGAGGAACAGAGGGAGAAGGAGAAGCAGACTCCCCACTGAGCAGGAAACCCAAGGCTCAGGGCTTGATCCCTCCCTGTTCAAGAGATCTGACCTGAGCTGAAGGCAGACTCCCAACTGACTGAGCCACCAGGCATGGCTTAGACATTTTTTATGAGAAAATGTTATTCTGAAATAATTTTGACTAATCACAGATACCAAGAACCACTGGCATTTTGAATGACAGGAGGACAGGTGTGTGTCCTGAAAGACCATCCAGGGCAGGGGCCATGGACTTCTGGCAAATGCCAGCCTGTGGGGGCAGTACAGCAGCCTGGCAGGTGTGGGACTGGGGCTGCTGGCTGTGGAACTAAGACAGGACATTAAGGATGCCAGAGGGAGACCAATTCAGAGGACCAACTCTGGGCTTCAGGGTGGGAGTCCTGGTAGGGAAGAGAGCAGAGCCTGTAAGTTTGGGAAGGCTCAGGAAAGAGCAGGAGAGATAGAGATGCCAGGAGCTCTTGTTCTCAGCAGAATAACCTCAGTTTCTGGGAGTTCCTGAAGAGAATAGATGAGGGACAGCGAGAGACAGCAGAGATACAGATAGATACCACCTAGTGTTGGGAAAGCAACAAGATTCGACAAGAATACCCACTAGGCAAATAATTTAATTGAAGTGCTCCTATCTGTGGAATCATTCTCAAGTGGGAAAAGAAAAAGAAAAGGAAAAAGAAAAAAGCATATACTATATGTTTATATTATATGGTATTACATAATATATCCACACATACCACATTGTATATGTACTATCATTATAAAATATATACTTTGCCACTTAATTTTTTTCTAAGACTTTATTTGAGAGGGAGAGAGAAAGCACAAGCTAGGGGTAGGCAGAAGCAGAGGGAGAAGCAGACCGTTCTCCCCCAGCAAACAAGGAGCCCTATTGGAAGTGGGGGGATCCATCCTATGACCCTAGGATCATGACCCCAGCTGAAGGCAGATGCCCAACCCACTGAGCCACCCAGGCATCCCTATACTTTATCACTTTAGAACTATTCAATACATATTTTTTTTCTATTTCTGTTTTCCTAGAAAATCACTAACATTTATCGAAGGCACTGTGGGCCAGGTACTCTGTGGTGAGATTCCCTGGCCTTTCTGACTTTAATCCCGCACAGTCCCATTGTACAGATGAGGAAGTAGAGTCCAGAGAGGTTGAACAGCAGGTGACAGAAGTTGGTATTGAGGCTCAGGGGGCTGAGCTGTGAGCGACTGCTTTGGACAAAGAGCTGTGGCTAGTGTTGCCCTTGTCCTGCAGTTTGCAGGGGTGCGGGGGCTGGTGGATGCCTTTGACAGCCCTGTTGATTTTCTGAGGGTGATGAGTTAGAAAAAAGAAACGATTCCAGGAGGTGGCTGATTGCTCTCCAGTTCCTGTGGCTGCTCAGGGGCATTTGGGACTGTGAAGATGAAAAGCCTGTTGAGCAGTTGGTAACACAGGAAGTAGCTTATAGACATTTTAAAGTAAGGTGCTGAACCGGGTGTGAGACACCTCATCCCCGCCCCCTCAGGAGCTTCTGATTAACACCATAGCCACATCTTTCTCTCTCCATCAGGGAGTCCGGATTAGGAAACCGGACTTGAAATCACCAGAGAACTTTGTGAGATTTTTTTTTTTAAAGATTTTATTTACTTATTTGACAGAGGTCACAAGTAGGCAGAGAGGCAGGCAGAGAGAGAAAGGAGGAAGCAGGCTCCCTGCGGAGCAGAGAGCCCGATGCGGGCGGGGCTCAATCCCAGGACCCTGAGATCATGACCTGAGCCGAAGGCAGAGGCTTTAACCCACGGAGCCACCCAGGCGCCCCACTTTGTGAGATTTTAATGTCTAAGAATCCGAATTAGCATGTCTCTGTCCAAAGGGTATGAAAAACTAATCTGAGCATCATTATCCTAGCACGTGGTACGGGGCCAGGACCTGCAGCCCGCTGCCTGCGGTCGGAAGTTATGAACCAAGAGGTGGAGTGGGCGCCTAGCGACCCCATCAGGCAGACCCCACCAGGAACCGCTTCGCGGAGCTGCTCGGTGGTGAGCCCGGCCAGGTCTGAGAGCTCTCGGCCGCTGAAGGCTGACATCCTCAGAGCCGGCGGGCCGCGGAGCCAGCGTGTGCTTGGAATCCTGGAAGAAGACGCACCTGTAAAACTCAGATGGGGTGGGGGGAGGTCTCTCGGGGAGAAGGCGCGTGTACACAGGAGGGGCGGGGCTGCGCTACCCGGCTTCCCACAGCACTCCTGCCTCCCCGCTCTTCCAGGGAGCCCACGGGGACCTTCCATTTGATTCTAAGGAGGCGGGGCCTTCTACCAGGGCGTCAATAAAGCGTCAGGATAAGTAAGTGCCTAATTGAGCGTCTAAATTCAGCTGAAGCAGTTTACATGGAATCGGGCCATGTCTGCGATGCCTTTTTTTTTTTTTTTCCATTTATGTCTAAGAAGTCACACTTTTGACGTTTTAGTTCGTTTCTTAAATTCCTGCAATATGACTGTGGCTGCCTGGTGCATATTTATGACCTTGGGTAGTTTGCTGTGGCCACATCGTGCAAGCCAAAAAATAAATGCAGTGGAAAAATAATATGGGAAATCCCCAAAGGTAAACAACTTTGCGGGGCGGGGGGGGGGGGTGGTGGTGGTGGTGGTGGAGAGAAATGAATTTAAACAAGAACCCCAGAAATTCCTCTAAGGAAAATTCACTCAGAGGAGGGCCAGTATTTGGAATATTGACACTCACTCCTACCAGAGAATACTTGGCTTTTTGCTAGAATTAGATTTTTATTATGGCCTTTATCAACAGTCTTCTCCTTTCACCTTTGGGGAAAAAGTTACTGTCTTTCTTCAGTATCTGTGCTTTGGTTCCCATGACTCCTGGCAAACATTTATTAAGTGCCTACTGTATGCAGGGCTCCAACTGACAGCCTGGTTCATGCTTCCAAATTATGCCCCTCACCCTCTCCTACTTTGTTCTTCTTCCCCTCCTCACCCAGGGAGGCACCCTGGCTCTGCACAACAGCAAACCAGCCAGCCAAATGAATCAGGTTGGACCCCGGGAGTGGGACTGAGGTGGGAAGACTGAGGTGAGGGAACTAGGGCTATTTCAGGAGGGTCCTTGGAGCCTTGATCTCTCTGTTCCATAACATCCAAGAGCTGGGAATACTTACTCCAAGTCTTCAGAAATTTATGTACAAATCCCTTGACAGGGGGAGGGGCTTCCCCAATCAGAGTTCATCTTAAAACCAAACATTATATTTTTATTAAAAATACAAAATAGGGGCACCCGGGTGGCTCAGTCAGTGAAGTGTCAGACTCTTGATTTCCACTCAGGTCATGATCTCAGGGTTGTGAGATCAAGCCCCACTTTGGGTTCCAGCTCAGTGGGGAGTCTGTTTCTCTCCCTCTCTCTCCCTCTGCCCCTCTCCCAGCACACACACACTCTCTCAAATAAATAAATAAATCTTTTTAAAAAAGGTATAAAATGTTCAGATGTGTCTGATGCTTAGTGTATACATCCTATTCTGTGTCTGTCTTTAACATGGATAATTTCACATGTACGTATGAGTTTAGAAAATAGTATGAGCTCACAGCTCAGTAACGACCGGCTTGTAGTGGTTTGGTTTCATCTGTACCCTCTTCTCACCGGATGTTTTGGGGGCAGTCCCAGACATCATGTAATTTCATCTGTAAATATTTCAATATGTATTTCTAAAAAAGAAGGACTTGTCGGAAAATTCGCAGAGCCCTGATTCCGTTAATCCCCTTCTGCAGTTCCTTAAGATCCAGTATCTAATTAGCACATGCTCAGATGATTCGAGTGCTTTTTTAGTTCGTCTGTCCTAATCAGTTTCCAGATAAAGTCCATGCATTGGAGCTCGCATTTGAGTACTTCCGCTTTCCAAGTGTTTTGATGCGGATCACATTTAATCCTTAGTCCTGTGAAGTCTGTGGTATTATTACGCACAGGGTATGGAGGAGGAGACCAGGCCTGTAGCTTGTCCAGGCAGGATCCGAACCACAGAACCACCATAGCGAGCATGGCAGCCTCTACTTAAGGCCCCAGTTCCTGTGAGGACCCCTCTCCTACAGCCCAGATCTCACAGGTTCCAGGAAGACCACGCTGTCCCTCCCATGCTCTCTTCAGGCCCCAGAAGTAACAGCTTCCCAGGGTCTGCTGGTGCTCCCCATAAGCTAGCCCATACCATTGTAAAGAGTTCATTAACTGCTTGCCTTAAACCCTTGGCACAGCCAGAGGGACCACAACGGATGTGGTCATGTCTGGGCAGTGCCAGGGCTCCAATTCAGGGCTCCAGAAACAGATTGAAGACACAAGAAGACAATAGTTGACAAGACAATAGTTGAAAAGCCATCAAAGATGAGGATGGAGGGAGCTTAGGTTGGCGAATTTTCACTTAGTATTGAACATCCCCATAATAAAACGAAAAAAGAAAACCTTGATCTAATGGTATGATCACACTATGAATAGTGTGCTATTTTTACTAGTTTATCTATTAACCACTTCATTGTTGTCTAGTGAAACAGTTCATCTAAGCAACTTGCGTTTTTCGAAAGGTGTCCTATAACTTTAAGTTCTTGTTGTACCACTTTTGAAGTGTTTGGAACACCAGTGAGGCTCTCTGTGGTACCCCCGGGGGCTGCCAGCTTCATCCTCCCCATTGGGTTTTAATTGTCATCACAGAGGAGAATGGTTATTCTCCAGAGTTTAGACAGCTGGTCCATGGGGAGGACAGTGTCTTTGAAAGAGTTACCATGACAACCTCCCTCTTCAAGGTAAGCATTTGAGTTTTATAAAAACAAAGGAGTTGGCTTTGTATTAAATTGGTCCCCACGGCAGTGTTCATCACTGTGTGCGCGCTCTATCAGCCGCCTCCGCTCCTGGGGTATTTTTACCCTGAGATCTGGGGTCTCAGCTCCGAACTGGGTGGCCGTCTCCTTGCATGTTGGACTCACACCAGAGGTCTGGTCTCTTCTAGAAAACAAGCTCCCTTGTCCCAATGTACAGCAAGTTCCTCTTGGCTGGATAGGGCTCGTCATGTAGTTACCACTTCCTCTTGGAATATAGACTCTTAGATTTGGAAAGAAAATGTAATACACTGGAACAGACACTTGTTCTCTCTCTCTCTCTCCAGCCTCCTTCTCTTCTCCTCCTTTCTCTGAGAATATATTTTGCTTCTTTTGTTGGATCAGTCCATTGGTTACTCAGCGGCTGTTCACAGGAAAGCTGGTTATCCACTGGGGGAGAAGTCACTTCTTGGCTTTCATGCCCTTCACAAAAGTCTGGATGGATTAAAAATCTAAACACAGGGACACCTGGGTGGCTCAGTTGGTTAAGGGTCTGACTCTTGATTTTGGCTCAGGTCATGATCTCAGGGTTGTGAGATCAAGCCCCACCCCGGGCTCCACACTGAGCACAGAGTCTGCTTAAGATTCTCTTCTCCCCTCCCAACCACTCTCTCCCTCTGTGGTGTGCATACGTGCACTCACACACGCGCTCTCTCTAAAAAAAAAATAAAAAATTTAAACATAAAAGAACTAAAGTAGCCAAAAAAATACAGACACGGGTTTGTATAATCTGAGAGATGGAAAGAAAAGAAATCTAAAAGTGATAGAAGAAAACAAGGAGGATTGCACCTGGGTGACTCAGTCGGTTGAGCGTTGGAAGTCTTGACTTTGGCTCAGGTCATGATCTTAGGGTCCTGGGATGAAGCCCCACATCGGGCTCCCCGCTCACTAGGGAGTCTTCTTGTTTTTTTCTCCCTCTGTCTCTACCCCTGCTCTCTCTCTCTCTTAAATAAATCTTGAAAAAAACAAAAGAAATACACAAACACGCCATAAAGTTACACATAAGTAGCAAAATTAAAAACATACTGATGATAATAACCATAATGTGTGAAGGGCTTCTGAACATAGAAAAGACAAATATAAAGTAAAAGTACTCGCATTTATGAATCAAATATGAATACACTAGCAAAAATATGACCATCCTCTTAGGTCAGCTTAAACATAAACATCTAGAGAATTTACCATCATTGGGGATTGGTAAATGCAGCATTTTTGTGTCTATTTAAAATGCCCATGACTGTCAACTTCCAAATCCCCGTCCTAATAATGCAGAAATACTCTTTCAGATTCAAGATGTATGAGAGAATGTGTGAGTGTGGAAGCATGTGTGGGTGTGTGAGAGAGATCGGGAGAGTATGTATCTAACTGCTAATGAATTTGCTCATGGTCTCTCTCCTCCACTGGAAGCAGGGACCCTGTTGTTCCATTCACACCCTGGTCCCCAGCACCAGGGATGGTTGGTGCCTGGCACATGGCAGTGTTCAAATATGTGAACGAGTGACTCTCAGGCAGATGCAAATTTTAAAAAACTGGGGTTATGTTCTTAACCTGTGATATGCATTGGGGTCAATGTATGAATGATACAGAAGGTCTGATTCATGATGATGTCCATGCCACTCCCACAGATGTAGTAAATTTCTGAAGTTGAAATACATAAAGCAAAAGTGGAAGAAGTTCAAGAATACGTTGTCTTAAGGAAAATGAGAGTGAGAACCTGGACTACACTGTTCTCAGTCTTTGACAGGTCAAATGAGAGGGACAAAAGGATCTTCAGGGGGGCGCCTGGGTGGCTCAGTGGGTTAAAGCCTTTGCCTTCGGCTCGGGTCATGGTCTCAGGGTCCTGGGATTGAACCCCGCGTTGGGCTCTCTGCTCAGCAGGGAGCCTGCTTCCCCCTCTCTCTCTGCCTGCCTCTCTGCCTACTTGTGGTCTCTGTCTGTCAAATAAATTAAAAAAAGAGAGAGAGAGAGAGAGAGAGAGAGAGAGCTTCAGAATCAGCAGACATCAGATTCTCGCCTCAGGACCTATGAAATTCCCCTGTTCCACACGGTGGGGCCTGTGATTACACAAAGTTTATTTTTAAAATGCAGGGCCTAGGGGTGCCTGGGTGACTCAGTGGGTTAAAGCCTCTGCCTTCAGCTCAGGTCGTGATCTCAGGGTCCTGGGATCGAGCCCCGCATCGGGCTCTCTGCTCGACGGAGAGCCTGCTTCCTCCTCTCTCTCTCTCTGCCTACTTGTGATCTTTGTCTGTCAAATAAATAAATAAAATCTTAAAAAAAAAAAAATTCAGGGCCTGGAAGTGAAACAAATAAGGCTTCCATCAAGGATTAACCTCTGCCAACAAGCAGTTCTGGGCTCCTTAAGAAGTTAAGAACATGAGAAGCATGGAGCCCCCAAACCTGGGAGAAGAGAAGGAAGTGTTTTGTGATTAGACAAGAAAGGATGAAAATAAATGAACTAACTATTCAATCAAAAACTGGAAAAAAAAAACAATAAAATAAAGTCAAGAAAAACACAAAAGGAGCTCCTGGACACCCAGTGAAAGGGCCACAGATTAGAGAAAAGAACTGGAGTAGAATTTTCCATGCAGGGAATGGTTCACCAGGAAAGATAAAAAGGACTTAAATTTTGACAATGCTAATCAAGAAACAGAAGAGAAAACGCTGGTGATTGGGGAAAGGGGGGATGAGTGGCATTTCCACACAGTCTTCGCCCTGTCCCTGCTCTGTCTGCAGGCCTGGCTCAGGGGCATCAGTAGGGAGAGAGAGCGCGGTCTGTGCTCTATCCTGGAAATTGAGAACATGCAAACTTGAGAGCTGTGGGTGGCCGTTTTCCAGAAGGGTGTGGAGGGAGCCGTTCTGCCCAGAGACTGCACCAGGTGTGGAGACTGTGGGGGAGAGACAGAAACAGATGGGCGGTCATGATGTGGCTCAGAGCGACCCCAGTCAGTGGCTACTTCCAGAGGCAGAACTGTTCCTCCCCATCCTTGTGCTCTCTGATCCCCACTCTGACCTTATGTCAGGATATAATTTACAAAAGATCCGATAGCACAACAACAATAAAAAGAACAAAGATTTTTTTTAACTCCCAATTAACGTAAGAACAAGGAAGATGCTAAAAGTGGTTCCAGGTGCATTTGAGGGACCAGGTATTTTAGGCAAATTTTAATAAAAGAATGAAGGTGGGATTGCAGGTTTAGACAGTTACCTGGTTAATTTCCTTCTGGGCCATGCCCAGACCACCTGCAGTGATTTTTTTCCCCACCAGCCAGTAATTATTTGTGTGTCTAACTGAGAAACATCTCTAAGTTCACATCTAACCCATGCAGAGCTATAAGAAAAGCTTGCCCGCCAAGGTCAACAGAAAGGCAGTCAGAGGTGTTAGCACTGCACTGCACTGAGCAGACCAGCAAACCCCTTTCATCCATTTTCAACTCTGGGGTAGCTTTTGTGGTGCTGAAAAAGAAATCTCCCCTTTAATCTTATCTGAGAGGAATTTGGGTGCTGGGAGCCTATAGGTCTGGCAGGACAGAAGGGGATCCAGCCGTCAGGGCAGCCAGGCACGGAAGACTGGGTGACCCCTGAACCCCCAGGCTGCCAAAGGAGCTCTGCGGGAAGGTTTTCGGACAGAGAGCAGTGGTTTCTAGTTCATCATAAATTACCCAAAGAAATTATCCCTTGACTCGTGTAGTTTGAAGTTGGCTTTGTCACGAGGGCCGGCTCAGAAGTATAGCTGACCCTTGAACAACACGGGGGTTAAGGGCTCTGACCCTCACGCAAGTGAATATCCGTGTATAACTTGTGACTCCCCCCAGAACCGAACTGCTAATTGCCTACTGTTGGCTGGAAGCCTTTACTGATGACACACAGTCGATTAACACACAGCGTGTGTGTTAGATGTATTATATACTATATTCTGACGATAAAGTCAGCTGCAGAAAAGAACATCATAGAGAAGAGAAAATACATTCACAGAACTGTATGGAAAAAAATCCGAGCCCAAGTGGACCCATGCTGTTCAAACCCGTGGTATTCGTTGTCCGAGGGACAACTGTGTACCTGTGCTCTCGAAGACCGCCCTGCGAGACCTCGCCGGCTCCAACACACGCACGGAAATGAGTTCTGCACATACGGCGGTCGCGATGTTACCGTGTCCCAGAGATCTTCATAATCACAGATGTTACCGTGACTTACGGAGAGAACAGGAATGCCATCTGCGAACTAGGAGCGATAATTTCTGGGAAAACAAACGAGAAAAAGATGCGTCTGTGTTTTCCGAGATGATCTCTGACCGTCACAGCCGGTGTGATGACATCGTGCACCACAGACACTGTCTCCGGGGAAACTGGGCATTCGGGGACGCTTGCAGTTATTAAAGCTGCTTAACAAACGAGCCCCAAATGCAGTGCTTAAAAGCAATGATGACTTACTCTTTCTCATATAGTTCCAGGGGTGGGCTGGGTGCAGCTGGGGGATTCTTCCATTGGTCTCACCTGGGGATGCTCACGTGATGGTAGTTCCCTGGCAGCTGGAGGGTTCCCGACGGTCTTCTTAGGCCTCTGAGGCCTCAGTGTTTGCTGTCAGTCAGAGCTCCGGTCCTGTGTCACTTGGGGGTCTAGGAATTTCTTGCTTCGCTGGCAAAAGGAGCCTCCCAAGAGTCGGAAGAGGAAACTTCAAGACATCTTCCCACCAAGCCTCAAACTGACTGCATTCCATTACCCAAATTTGCAAAGCCCGCCTACATCTCAAGGGTGAGAAAATAGGCCCCGCCTCTTGATGGGAGGAGCCAAACGTCATATTCAAAAGAAGGCGTGGCCTCAGAGAGGCAGGTGGATTCCCTGGGGGCCTTACCTGTCTCATCCACTCTAAGACCACACGGTAAAATTGCTGCTGTTCCTAAGGTTCAAAATGGAACAGGCATTAGGCACTTATGCTACTTACTTGATTCAGACAGGGCCACACATATGGGAGGATTTTAATAAACATCGACTGTACAGAACCAGACTGAATGAATGACCCCAAATGAGTGTTTCTTCTTGTTTTGTAACCTTCAGAACCTTACCTTTCACTGTCTCAATGGACCACAAGCCCTGGAAAAGGTATTTAAAGGAGTGGGTAAAACCCTTTGCGGAATTTTTCATTCTACTTAATTTTAACAAATAGTATATATCTCAGCTAATGAATATTTCAGTCTTTCACATATGAACCAAAAATGTAATTATGGATTTGATTTTCCCAGCATTTGCTGCCTGCAGTAGTCAGTGATCACAAATCGCATTAAATGAAAAGTGAACTCCATTATAGTATCTGCAAAATGGAGCTTAATAAGTTCTGTAATTATGGGGCAAATCTATGCAAATTGCAATTTTTATTAGGCAATTTTCCATCTTCATCTAGGCTCTAATAGTCTATTAGACTGGTGGCAGTTCAGTGCTTTTATTAAGGAAGTTCTTTAACTTCTTTTCTGTTTGGTTCCTTATAATGAAGAAATTGCATTTTGGGGTAAAATGGTCACAGGCCTGATTTACTTATCTTTTCATCTTACTACAAATAAGAAACTGAATTCTCTGTTAATTATTCAGCTAAAACTCTATAGAACCTATTTCTGCCCATCTTACATATAGACTAAGAACTTAAGAGAATTTTATGCAAAAAAACAAAAAAAAAACAAAAACCCAACTTACAGTCAAGGACTTTTCCACTTATTGTTCCATGTTGGGATGTTGGCCAAAAGAAAAGGAGTCAATTTCAAAATCTTACCAGGTCAGTTTTTCTTCCTTTTCATCACTAAAGGGGTGAAAGCTGATGATGATGAAGCTATAAATCCTTTTCTAAACTGGGAATTCAAAGTTGACACATAAAATTAACCATCATGCTACCCTTTTCTGTCCCACTTTATGGTTGTGCTATGATTTTATGATACATCAGGCCCAGTAATTCTATGTCTAACAAATCATCAGGTTTTACTGTCATATGTTTAAAAAATTTTTGCCGTATGTTTTACAATCACGATTTGATAAAAAGAAAATGGCCCTGTGTCACTAAGTGTTAGGAAAAAGCCTTGTGGAAGTTTTTTCCAGATGGCTTTGGTATTTCTATAGGCAGGATGAGGTAGCTTTGCTCCATGCACCGTCTGTGATTTACAGCTTGAACCTGGTCTAGAAACAGAGGATGTGGCGGATGGTGCCCCCAGTGGGTCACCCTCAATGCAGCAGAATTCACCTGACTGGGCACAGGGACATGCATACTTTTGGTTTACCTTTCAGAGGGCTTTGTGCCAGGGGCTGATATCTCTGTAGCACTTTAGGCCTTCGGTGTAACAATCTTGTTCAACAGATGACTTTGTATGCCTGGCATCACAGCCTTGCAGAAGGTGCCAACAACCTCTCCCTTGGTGGGGCAGGTGCTCCCAAGGAAATGGTGATCTGGGCTTCCTTGGGATCGGGGATGCAAGAGAATTACTTAATTCACCAGTATCCATATTCTTCCCTCTCATGAGCTACGTCTCTTGGCAGCTTTTATTTCCTCTTTCCTCTCCTGTTAAGATCATAGGGAACATTAATTTGTTAATTGAGACTTAACTGTGCATTAGTATCTTTGTCCAGTAATGCATTCACTATTTTTCAGATGGTCTAAAATTTCACCAAACATTTAAAAAGAGATAATACCAATTTTCAACAGTCTTTTTCAGAATAGAGAAGGAGTGGGAACACTTCGTAATTTGTCCTGTGAGGCCAGCATTAACTTAATATCAAAAGCAGTTGAGACATCACAATGCAGGAAAAATAAAGGCCAGCAGCTCTCATGCTTAGAGATGCAAAAATCCATAAAAAAGTTAGCAAATCAAATTCAGTGATAAATTAAAAAATATTACACACCACAAGCAAGTGGGGGTTATTCTAGGTATGCAAGGCTGGTTCTGTGTTTGAAAGTAAATCCATGTTATTTACCATATCAACAGTCTAAAGAAAAAAAAATCATGTGATCATGTTCACTGATGCAAAAAAAGCATTTGACAAAATCTAACACCCACTCATGATCAAAATTTTCAGCAAACTAGGAATAGAGGGAGAACTACACAACCTAATGAAAGACATCTATAAAAAAAAAAAAACCCTACAGATAATATGATATTTGTGACACTGGAGAGATTGGGCACTTTCCTTTTAAAACTGAGAATAAAGCAAGAAGTGATTTTTCCATCACTTCTATTCAACAGCATATTAGAAGTCCTAGCTAGGGTCACCTGGGTGGCGCAATTGGTTGAGCATCTGGCTTTGGCTCAGGTCATGATCCCGGGGTCCTGGGATTGAGCCCCATCTTGGGCTCCCTACTCAGCGAGGACCCTGCTTCTCCTTCTCCCTTTGCTCCCCCAGCTCATGCTGTCTCTCTCTGTGTCAAATAAATAAACAAAGTCTTTAAAAAAAAAAAAAAAAAGAAGTCCCAGCTAGTACTGTGACACCAAAACAAAGTATATAGATTGGAAAGGAAGATAGAAGATCATCTTTATTCACAGATGATATGATTGTCTATGTGAAAAATCCTACAGAATTTACAAAAAACAAAACAAAGCAACATAGACTTAACATACCATTTAGCAGTCATGCTCCCAGGTATCTATCTGACTGACTCAAAAACTTATGTTCACACCGAGACTTGTATACTAATATTTATAGCATTTGTAATCATAATCACCTAAAACAGGAAGCAAGCCAAAAGGAATACTCTTTTTAAAAATTTTTTCTTATTTTGTTATTTTGTTATTATTTATTTTTTTTTAAAAGATTTTATTTATTTATTTGACAGACAGAGATCATAAGTAGGCAGAGAGGCAGGCAGAGAGAGAAGGGGGAAGCAGGCTCCCTGCTGAGCAGAGAGCCCGATGCAGGGCTCGATCCCAGGACCCTGAGATCATGACCTGAGCCAAAGGCAGAGGCTTTAACCCACTGAGCCACCCAGGCGCCCCAAGTTATTTTTTATTTTTAAGTAGGTGCCATGTGTGGTGCCCGGATGTGGGGCTTGAACTCACAAGCCTGAGATCAAGACCCGTGCTGAGATCAGGAGTTGAATGCTTCACCGACTGTCCCTGACCCACGTGCCCCCGAATGGAATACTTTCTATTCACCAATACAAAGGAGGGGAGCATCAAGCCACACAAAGCTTCGGAGGAAAAGGCACAGACTATATGATCCCAGCTGGAGGATGTTCTGAAAAAGACAAAATGGTAAGAAAGGAGAGCAGGTCCATGGCTGCCGGGCTTTGAGCTGGGTTTGAACAGGCGAAGGGCAAGGGATGGTTGAGAGTGTCAGGGTGTACTGTGTGGCACTGTAATGGTGGAGGTGGGTATGTGACACTGTGCATTTGCTAAAAACCACCGGGTAAAGGTTTCTGTGTCCTTTGAAAGTTGAAAAGCACAGGTTTAGCATGACCCATTGTAAGGACCTATTTAGCCAGAGGCATCCATCCGTTAAACAAAAACCTTGTTTAACCCTTAAACTGTCCCTGCTCCCCTTTTCCCAGGGGACTTACTTAAAAACAAGTCTCGGGAACCAGCCCCAGGTACCAAAGCCCAGATACGAGGGTGGGTCCGGCCAGGTGGAGATATCCATCAGTGGGGGGTTGCATACTGTCTCCCTAGCTACCAAGGAGTATGGGTCCTGCCCTTTGGGAGCCTTTTGGGCACCAATTCTGACCAAGGTGATAGGCTGGTTCAAATGTCTACTATAGGGTAAATTGTAATTCAATTGGTCACTTATGTGTGGCCTAACATGATGGTGAAGTTTCCTCTGTGTGTTACAATCTCATTGGCCACCTGTGCGTGGCCAGGCCCAACCGCATGGCCTTTGCCCTTAAAAGCCAGTCTGTGAAACAGAGAAGGGTCGCCCTCTCTTGTAAGAGGTGCGTCCCTGAACGTTCAGTTTGATTCTTGATGCTTGGCGTGAAATAAAGTTTTGCTTGACCTTTGCTTTGTATCAGTCTTGCTACTTTAATCACGGACCCATTATTGGGGGACATATCACCATCCCCTCAGGGCCCTTCGCTCCTCTTTTGTGGCCCCGGGACAGAGGGAGAGTGGCTCTGCTCAGCAGTCGGCTATCACGTCCCTCTGATCTCTGCCACCACCACCCCCAGTGTGGGTCCCAGGCACATCACCGACAAGGACCCCCTCCGTCACTCTGTGTCTAAGCCATTGCGCGCTTCTTAGACCTCTGACACAGGGGGAAGCTGGTGGCCATGTAAGAAGTCCAGCAACTCGGGGACCACCTGTGGGAAAGCCCAAATCAGGCATGTGGAGGGGGCCCTCGGAGAGAGAGGCTCCCCACCAGCCCCTCGCTGTCGCAGCCATCCTGGCCTGGGGGCCAGATGTGGGAGTGAAGAAGCTCTCACGCTGAGCCAGCTGTGGACATCCCTTCTTGCAGCAGCGGAGCTGGAGAAACTGAGCTGAGCTCCATCAGCCCGCGGACTGGAAGACGTCATCATAAATTGTTGTTCTTTGCTCTTAAGCCTGCTGCAGATAACCAGGCCAGAGCTGCACGACTTTCCCTTGTTCTGGGGACTCCTGCTTCCCCTAAAGTTGCTTTGCGTCTCCCAGGGAGAAAAAGGCTGAAATATTGGAGAACAGTAGCAAAGATCTGCAGGCAGCCTTCCCAAGTCAAGGCAGACGGTCCCTCCAGCCCACTCCTCGTCCCCTCACCTGCTCTCCAGCAGTGAAGGAGTGAGCAGATCGGTCCTTGTCTGGGGCCGATAGCTTGTTCTTCCCCTCTCTTTCTCAGGGAAGAATGAAAACAGTGCTCAGGTTTAAAAAGCTGAAAATTAAAAATTAAACAGTGCTCAGGTTATTGGGAAAGAATGGTGATTACGTTCTGCTTTCTCAGGCAGGTGCAGTTAGAATCACCTGCTCAGTGAGGACCAGAAAGGAATCAGCACGCAGTTACATATTGATATTACAAAATCGGGGATGGGGAGTGCAGATTAAAAATGAATCTTTGAGGGATGCCTGGGTGGCTCAGTGGGTTAAGCCTCTGCCTTCAGCTCAGGTCATGATCTCGGGGTCCTGGGATCGAGCCCCACATCGGGCTCTCTGCTCGGCGGGGACCCTGCTTCCCCCACCCCACTTGCCTGTCTGCCTGCTTGTGATCTCTTTCTCTCTCTCTGTCAAATAAATAAATAAAACCTTAAAAAAAAAAAAAAGAATGCATCCTTGAGGGGCGCCTAGGTGGCTCAGTCAGTGAGGCATCTGCCTTTGGCTCAGGTCATGATATCTCTCTCTCTCCACACCTCCCACCCCCTGCTCGTGCTCTCTCTCTCAAAGAATAAATAAAAAGTCTTTTTTTAAAAAAAAATATTTATTTGACAGACAGATCACAAGTAGGCAGAGAGGCAGGCACAGAGAGAGAGAGGAGGAAGCAGGCTCCCTGCCGAGCAGAGAGCCCGATGTGGGACTTGATCCCAGGACCCTGAGATCATGACCTGAGCCGAAAGCAGAGGCTTAACCCACTGAGCCATGCAGGCGCCCAATAAATAAAAAGTCTTAAAGAAAAAAGATTGCACCCTTGAACAGGAATTAGATCAGACGACTGAAGAAACAATTAGATAAAACTTCCCCAGACCCTCAAGGGAATCCCACAAGGCACACATGCCCGTGAAGCACAAGTTCGAACAAGAGACAGAAAAATAGAAGAGTGTCAAACAACAGAAAGAGAAGGAAAGCAGGTGTCGGAGAATGAGTGGAGGGGAAAAAGCTTTAGAAAACGGAAACCACCTGTGAAGCATGTGGGGATGATATGAGTGTCCCTGCCCCAGAGATGTGGGGGAAACCTAGCGAGAGCAGGGGGCTCAGGCGGAGAAAGTGGGAGAGGGTGGTGGGTGTGAAGCTGGTTTGATGACGCAACACACCGCTCGTTTTCCCGAAAAGAACAGGACAGATGTGACCAAGCTACCTTGCAGATGAAATGGAAGGTCTTCTACACTACAAGGATTCTCTCCCGGTAATGAGACAAATCAGGATAAAGCCATCAGGCCCAGTACAAACACTGCAAGCATCAGGGCAGAGTAAGGTCAGCTTGGCTACAGACTTTCCTCCCAAACTCAAGTTGCCAAAAGATAATAGAACAGTTATTTGCAGAGGGTGGTGGTGGGGGGGGAGGGAAGCCCCCGAGCCAGGAACTCCCAAATGCTTCTTAAATTACATGCTTGAGTTGATGGAATACATATTAGAAGAAGGATCAAAATGAAGAAGTTATGAAGATGAGGAATGAAGGTTGTTGTGAGCTCGAATAGAAATAAACAAAATTATTAGGTTAAAATGACTGACAATCATGGCCATAAACCAGCATCTACTTATTAAAATGTTGTTATTTTTACATTAGGTGGCTTATGCAAGAAATCTAAAAGATCACAGAATTCCTGGCTGGTGCCCACAGAAGTAATGGAAGGGGAGAGAATGGGAAAGAATCCTGGCTTCTTCGCTTTTCCTATAAGGGGAATGTCTTGGTCTGTTAGGCTGTTAGAGCAAAATACCACAGACTGGGTGGTTTTAAAACAACAGACATTTTTTTTTTTTTTTTTTTTTGGTCACAGTTCTGGGGGCTGGAAATCAAGGTGAGGGTGCCAGCAAGGTTGGGTGAAGGCTCTCTTCTCCCCATGTCCTCACATGGTGGAAGGGGCTGGGGAGCCTCGGGGAGGTTCTTTGATAAGGACCCTAATACCGCTCTTTGGGGTTCCACCTTCTTGACCTAATCACCTCCCAAAGTTCTCATCTCCTAATACCATGACCCTCGGGGGTTAGGATTGCAACACGAATCCAGGAGGACATGTACCTTCATGCCTTCGCAGGAAGTCAAGAGATATTAGTTGATTTTTTTGGAAAAGATTTTATTTATTTATTTGACATGGAGATAGAGGAAGCAAGCACAAGCAGGGATGGGGGGCGGCAGAGGGAAAGGAAGAAGGACTGAGCAAGCAGAGGGCCCTACGTGGGGCTCGATCCCAGGAACCTGAGATCATGCCCTGAGCTGAAGGCAGAGGCTTAACCCTCTGAGCTACCCAGGCGCCCCAATAATAGTTGACTTGTAAAGCTAATAAAATGCTTTGATGCGTTTATACCAACCTCTTATTTTATTTTATTTTTTGAAGATTTTATTTATTTATTTGAGAGAGAGACAGTGAGAGAGAGCATGAGCGAGGAGAAGGTCAGAGGGAGAAGCAGACTCCCCATGGAGCTGGGAGCCTGATGCGGGACCCGATCCCGGGACTCCGGGATCATGACCTGAGCCGAAGGCAGTCATCCAACCAACTGAGCCACCCAGGCGTCCCCCAACCTCTTATTTTAGATGATCACAGAATTTAAGAAATCCTTTCCATGTAGGCATAAATAATGTAACATAATCACTTCCCCATCTTCATATGCATTTCTGCACGTGGACGGACTGATCTTGAGAGGGGTCAGTTGCCCCTGTCTGCTGCTGTCTCACCCTCTCTCCTGTGTTCCCTGTAGGTCTTCTTCACACATTTCAGTGCTATGTTATTTGGTGCATAAAAGTGCACGGTGGTTATCTTCACTGTGGGCTATAATCCTTATCATTGTGATTTGATCCTCTTACTCCTCTAGTGCTCTTTGCCTGTGAGTTAAATATCTGATAACCTTTTTGCCACACCTGTGCTTTCTTTTGTTTGCGTTTGCCCTGTATGTTTTCTCCCCCACTGTATGTTTTTATGTGCCCATTTGTTTTCAACTCTGTGCTATTCTTTACTTTGGAATGTGTCTCATACAAATAGCATAGAGCTGGATTTAGGTTTTTTTCTAAACTTAAAAAACTAAAAAACTTAAAAAAACTTTTAAAAAATCTTTTTAAAAGATTTTATTTATTTATTTGACAGAGAGAGATCACAAGTAGGCACAGAGGCAGGCAGAGAGAGAGGGGGAAGCAGGCTCCCTGCAGAGCAGAGGGGCTTGATCCTGGGACCCTGAGATCACGACCTGAGCCGAAGGCAGAGGCTTTAACCCACTGAGCCACCCAGGCGCCCCTGGATTTAGTTTTTAGACCCAATTTTGGATCTGTTTCACCTACCAGACTAATTTTTTGCCTTTTCATTTATCAGAAGAATCAACAAGACCAGAGGGACAAAGTAATGGTATAGAACAGACACATAATTTGGACCAAATATACGATAAAGGTAGCTTTTCAGGGCCATGCAGTTGAAAAGCCACTGTGTATGTAAAAAAATAAGTTGGATCCTCACCTTTTTTCTTAGCCAAAATAAATTCCAGACAGATTTTTAAAAATTGTAAGAAGCACTGACGAATGGCCAATAAATATAAAAGGATGTGTAATTATAGAAGTTAAAGAAATTCAGGGACCCCTGGGTGGCTCAGTGGGTTAAGCCTCTGCCTTCTGCTCAGGTTGTGATCTCAGGGTTCTGGGATCGAGTCCCGCTTCCTGCTCTCTGCTCAGTGGGGAGCCTGCTTCCTCCTCTCTCTCTCTGCCTGCCTCTCTGCCTACTTGTAATCTCTGTCAAATAAATAAAGTCTTTTAAAAAATAAATTCAAATGAAAGCAAGGAGATCATTTATTTGTAACCAATTATCAAGGAATAAAAAGACTTATTATAGCAAGTGCTGGCAAGGACACAAGGAATTGGGGTCCTCGGGTCCTGCTGTGGGGTTTGTGCTTTGGTACTGTGCTCAAGGTTAGTATTACGATACATTTTTTAAAGTACTGATGTATTCTATTTTTTTATTTATTTTTAAAAAATGATTTTATTTGGGGTGCTTGGGTGGCTCAGTGGGTCGAGACCTCTGCCTTCGGCTCGGGTCATGGTCCCAGGGTCCTGGGATCGAGCCCTGCATTGGGCTCTCTGCTCGGCGGGAAGCCTGCTTCCTCCTCCTCTCTCTCTCTGCCTGCCTCTCTGCCTGCTTGTGATCTCTGTCTGTCAAATAAATGAATAAATCTTTTAAAAAAAAGATTTTATTTATCAGAAGGGGAGAGAGTGAGAGCACAAGCAGGGGGAGCGGCAGGCAGAGAGAAAAGTGAGGAGCCCCACGTGGGGCTCAATCCCAGGACCCCAGGATCATAACCTGAACTGAAGGCAGACACTTAACTGACTGAGCCACCAGGTACCCCAAGTACTTACATATTTTAAAAGCATCAGTAACTTTTTAAAAGTAGAAAGCAATTTTACTTTTAGGATCATCCTCTTGACATAGTCAATCAAACTCAAAAGAACAAACTTTTCAAGCATTATCTGCACTAGCAAAAGCATTAGAAAAACGGAAAAGCATCAGTAGGGCACTGGTTAACTAGATTGTGGTATAGCTACCATTTAGATGGCAAGGGACAGAATTCCAGCTTGAAGAAACCTTAGAAGGAAAGGGTTCTCCAGCCTCTGGGCATCCTTCAGAGGGGCTGGAAATGGAGTACGAACGCTGCTAGGATTCCCTCACCCCACCTCCTCCTCGGTGCAGGCTGGCTCTGTCTTCTCTGGCTTGCTTCCCTTGGAGGAGAACGTGGGCTCAGCCAGCAACGAAGGGCTACGTGTGGGGCCATCCTCAAAAAAATACTTCCTGGTTTGGATCCAGAAGCTCCATTTCCAGGTCTACCCACGCCAGCGTGTACGACGTGTTTGCATGCATTTTCCCCTGCAGGCAGTACAGCAGTGCGGCAGGGTTCCCTGCGTGAGTGGAAGCTTTCTGACAGCCAAGGGCAGGCATGTTCCAGCAGCGCCCCAGCGGCCTGTGAGACCCCCTCTGCCAGAGGTGCAAGGGTCCGACTGACTCATCCCGGGTGAAAACAACAGCGGGAAAAAGCAGTAGGGAATGAATGGTGATTCCAGTGACACATCTGTTCCCTCTAAGGCTAAAATGTGCTTCTCGTAATAAACATCTTCCCCCTTCTAGGTTGCAAGTTTAACTTAGAATTTTTACTGTAGGGGCACCTGGGTGACTCAGTGGTTAGGGCCTCTGCCTTCGGCTCGGGTCATGATTTCAGGGTCCTGGGATTGAGTCCCGCGTCAGGCTCTCTGCTCAGCGGGGAGCCTGCCTTCTCCTCCCGTCTCTCTGCCTGCCTCTCTGCCTACTTGTGATCTGTCTGTCAAATAAATTTAAAAAGAAATCTTAAAAAAAAAAAAAGAATTTTTACTGTCATTTGAACCTTTAAAGGTGAAGATGTCCTGCAAAGGCCGGGCAGTATAATGGTTGGGAGAAAACTCTGGGGCCAGGCTTGATGCAGAACCCCATTCTAGCACGTACTTCCTAGGGGACCTTGAACACATGAATGGGTTGAATTTTTCTCATCTGAAAATGGGGTTTATAACAGTACCTTTGTCATAGGGGTGTAGTGAGGATTAAATCAATGACTCTGTGTACAGTGCTTTGAGGGCTTCGTGGCAAATTAATGATGCCATGTGAATGTTAAATGCAGTAAATACACTAGAGAGGGGGAAAAGGGTCAGGGCCTGAGAGCCCTACATTTCCCCCCTGCTGGAGGGTTTGTTGGTTGCCGTGAGCCTGTGACTGTTCTATCTTTATATACTGGGAGCGAAGCAATAACTTTGCAGGTTGGATAGAGAACCTGGTGTGTAGTTCCTGATTCTCTTGATGGAGACAATGAGTACTTTGACCCAATTTAGAAATTCCCGTGCACCACGCATAGGTTCTGGTCTTTAAGCCTGGTGATGCCATGACTGGACGGAGCGTTTGGATTCTTCCCCTTGGGGGCAGTCATGTATTGCTTGTTGGGAAGAATGGCGTTCTAAATACTTAGTGACAAGAAACTGTGAGGATCTTTAAGGACATTTGCCAATATTTCCTCTTCTCCCACTTTCCAGGTTCGCTGCAAGGGTGCACTTTGGCGCCCCCTGGTGGCCGGTTGGGGCCATGCGCCTATTGTGGCCAATGAGTTGTGAGCAGAAGAAACATGTATTGCTTACAGCCAGAGCATTTATTTATTAATTTTTTAAAATTTATTTATTTATTTGACAGAGGAGAGACACAGCGAGAGAGGGAACACCAGCATGGGGAGGAGGAGGGGGAGAAGCAGGTTTCCTGCTGAGCTGGGTGCCCAATGCAGGGCTTGATCCTAGGACCTTGGGATCATGACCTGAGCTGAAGGCAGCCACTTAACAACTGAGCCACCCAGGTTCTCCTAGGCCAGAGCACTTAATGATGGGTGTAAGCCCCTCAAAAACCATCTCAACCTTCTGTCAAAGTGACCAGACACATCCGTGCAGGCTGTGTTCCATCAACCAGTCTAGGAAGGAGGACAGCAGGATGGAAAGCCCTAGTCAACCTGCTGGTTATGTAACAAGAAGTGGAACTACTCATTCGTTGCTTTAAGTCCCTGAGATTGTAGAGTTGTTTGCTTCTGCAGCAGAATCAACTCTGTCCTGCAGACACAGAAATTGTGAAGGGGACATTGAACTTGTATAAAATTACCTTGCTCTCCATTACCCTGTTTGGGGGCCAAAACTCTTGCCAGAGCAGAATTAGCACCGGGCTGAATGCACCTGTGGTTACTCAGAAGGTGGGTCATGATTGATTGGTGGACATGTTTTTTTAGCATTTTTTTTTATGCTAGAGATTTGCTTCCATTAAACCTATAAGGTCTCTGCTTAGCTATTATTAGAACATAAATTTGGATAGAAGGCTTGGTGGTGTCAGGAATGTAAAAGTTGGTAACTTAGAGGCATTGCATTTTGAAGACATTTGGACAGCTCCCATTTGGGTCTTCCAGCAAAAGAGTCGCAAGAAGAGCTGGGGGGGAGAGCAAGAAAAGCAGGTGTGATGAGTCTAAAATGCTGCTGGTGTCTCCCCGAGGGGACCCCAGCCATCTCAGTATTTACATGATCAGTGTTGGAGGGGGACAGATGCTCTTAACACATCAATGTCCAATGACGGGTTTCTTAGAGACTAGAGAAGGAGCCCACTAAGTCATGGTGTAGTCAGTTGTTGGGTGTGGAGCAGGCCGAGTTCAAAGTCATCAATTTTCATCATGACGCCTCTCAGTTGCTCTCCACAATGTTCCTTTGCCTGCTATGTCCTACCTTCTTAAAGGCTTCATGGTGTAAATTGATGCTCTTCTTTGATGTTGATTTTTTTTTTTTTAAAGATTTTATTTATTTATTTGACAGAGAGAAATCACAAGTAGTCGGAGAGGCAGGCAGAGAGAGAGAGACACGGAAGCAGGCTCCCTGCTGAGCAGAGAGCCCGATGCGGGACTCGATCCCAGGACCCTGAGATCATGACCTGAGCCGAAGGCAGCGGCTTAACCCACTGAGCCACCCAGGCGCCCTTTGATGTTGATTTTTAATAAAGATGGTGTTCCCAAGAGCAGTGAAAGTTGGGAGAAGAAGCCGGAGGGGCGGCCTGATCAGACTCATATTTAGGAATGACTCCATGTTGTGGAGGATGGATGGTGGGCCCAGGAGTAGGTGTGGTGGGACTCTAGGGGAGAGGTGATAATAGCTTGGATTATTCGGTTGTGGCAAAGAGGGAGAAGTGGGCAGACACCAGAGATGCAGAGGCAGGAAAATGACTTCTGGGTGCATTGGCTCCTGGGAACAAGCATAGTCATAAGGTGTCTGACTTGAGCAACATTTGGAGGGAGGTGCTGGATGTAGTGAGTTGCATGAGACCCGTGAATGTGACCATATTTGGTCTTTGCAGTTATAATCAAGTTATGATTTTGAGACGGGATCCTCCTGGATTTTTCCAAGTCCTTCTAAAAGAAAAACAGAGGGAGATTTGAGACATGTACGGAGAAGAGCAGAAAGCCATGTGACAGTGGAAGGTATGCAGAGGCAAGCCAAGAACACCTGGAGCCATGTGCAGTGGGAAGATACAAGGAAGAACTCTCTCCTGGATCTAGCCTCCAGAGGGAGGCTTGATTTCAGACTTCTGTTCTCTGAAATATGTGAGAAAATAAATTCCCATTGTTTTGACCTACCAAGTTTGTGGTAATTTAGAGAACACTGAACAAGGAACAGGTTAATAGAGGAAATAATGAACTTGGTCTTGGAAGTGTTGAACTTGAACTGCCTTCGGGACATCATGGAAGCGATGTCAAATGGGCCAGTAGGTGCACAAGTCTGGGCTGGAGAAGTCGGTTTCTGAGTCATGTGCATTTAGATGGTACTGGAAGCGGGGCTGTGGAAGATCACCAAGGGATAGGAAAACACAGAGTGAGAAGGGACATCCTGGGAGGCCCTCAAGGCCCGAAGGACTCCAACATTTAAAGCGGTGAGGAGCAGAAAATATGCCTACACAAGAGCTAGAGAAGGGGAGGCCAGGGGAGTAAGAAGCGCCAGGCCTGCTCTGTCTTACAAAATAAGGGGAGAGGGCATTTCAGAAAGGATGCAGTGGTACCAGTGTTTAAAATGAAGAGAACATAGGATGAAAAGTGTTCACTAGACCCTAGGAAGTCTTGGTGACACCAGCAAGACTTGCTCTTTTAGTCAAGTAAGGCTGCCATCTTGGAGAGTATGGAAAGTAACAACTGGCAGCTCCTTGGGGGAGGGCATTTGGACCATTAAGTAAAGGAGTGAAATAGATAAATGTTGGCGACAGAGGAGGGCATTTGGACCATTAAGTAAAGGAGTGAAATAGATAAATGTTGGTGAAATAGATAAATGTGCCTCAAACCAAAATGTTGGTTTGAGTTTTGGTTAGTTTGTTTCTGTGAGACGAGTCATGAGGACACAGAAAGGCTGATAGAGAAGGTCCAGTTGAAAGGAGAGTCTGACTATGTTAGAAGAAGGGAGAACCTAGCATCCCGAGAAGAAGGATCAAGAGTGAAACCAAACTTCAGGGAAGGAAGGGCAGCTCCTGCTGCAGGAGGAGAGGACCGGAGGTTAGTGCGATGAATGAAGGGAAGATGAGAACGTTCTATTTTCTCGTTTGTGGGACCGGAAGTGGAGTGTGGGAGGCAGCCTCTAGGATGGCCCCCATGATGTCTCCTGGTGTTCGTGTGCTTGTCTAATTCCTCCCTTGAGTGTGGGCTGCACCTAGTGATTTGCCCTCACCAACGACAGTACAGCGGATAACGAGGACCACTTGGGACATTAGATAATTTATGAGGCCTGGAGGCGTGGAGGACTTTGTCCCCTGCATGTGCTTTTGAGGAAAGCCAGCGGCCACGTCGCCAGCTGTCCTGTGGAAAGGCTCACAAGGTGAAGAAGTGGGGGAGGCCTCTCGCCAGCAAGGAGCACAACATTGCTGACAACCACGGGGTCGAGTGTGGACGAGGACCCTACCCCAGAAGAGGTGGGCGACTGTGGACCCCAACCACTTGGCTGAAACCTAAAGAGACCTCGAGCCAGGGGCATCCAACTAATCCAGGCCTGGATTCCTGAACAGAAACTAGGAGATTATAGATGCTTTTTATGGGTTAGTCTCTCAGTTTTGGGGCAATTTGTGATACAGCCATAAATAACTAATACACGGTTTTATCTCCTGAGAGTGAGTGTAGGATGGGGGAGGGGGCTAGAAGTTTCAAAGGGGGAGATTTTGGGAGGTGCCCGGCTGGCTCAGTCAATAGAGTTTGCGACTCTTGATCTCAGGTTGTGAGTTTGAGCCCCATGTTGGGGGTGGAGTTTACTTAAAATAAAATAAAATAAAATAAAATTTTTTAAAGAGGGGAGATTTGAAATGGTCATTGTGCAAGGTGAGACAGAGTGTAACACAATAGGATTTCTGGGCTGCAGCAAGAGCCCCTATGAGCTTAGCAATTACAACTTTAGGGCAGAGCCATATGGCAGATATAATGGGTTACTATTATTAAATTTTTTTAAAGATTTTATTGATTTATGTGACAGAGATCACAAGTAGGCAGAGAGGCAGACAGAGAAAGAGAGAGGGAAGTAGGCTCCCCACTGAGCAGAGAGCCCGATGCAGGGCTCGATCCCAGAGCCCTGAGATCACGACCCAAGCTGAATGGAAACTTTCCTTATGTGCTGGCGGGTCGTGGGGAGTATAGCCCGCCTCCCCCCCTTAATCTTGCATGACATCTTCAGGGACATTTCTTCATTCTGCACATTCGCTGAGAACCTATTATGTGCCAGACCCTCTTTATCCCTCAACAAGTATGGTTGAGAGTCTAACTCTGCCAGGCATTCCAGACACGATTGCAGCACGTGGGGCACAGAAAATAAATGAGTAAACGGGATGGTAATGATGACTCAAAAGAAAAGCAAAGGGTGCTGACCCTGGGCAGGAGACCTGCGTCAGTGAGCAGGCACTGTCTGAGCAGATCTGGGTGTGGGGTGGGAAAGAGTCGTGCAGGTGAGTGTGAAGGGTCTGGCATGTGGAAATGCTCTCGGATGGGAGCGTGCATGGAATGTTCCGGGAGTGGCCAGTGCTCGGGGAAGTCAGGTTTCCTTTGTGCTAACAGCTTCAAAGCGCTTCAAAGTGGTCATGAAGTAAGAGGCAGGGCGGGGGGGGGGGGGGGGGGAAGTGTCTATTAATAATAGTAATAATAGTAGTAATAATAATAATCATAGATGGTTCGGCCACATCAGCGGTAAACACTGTATGCCATGGTGTAAAAAGAATAATCACACGAGCCAAACTCCCTTTTAAGAAGTGTCAAAATTGCGTTAATCACAGCAATAAATATTTATTAGGTGCTTAGTCCGTGTCTGGCACTATTCTAGGAGCTTTAAATTATTAACTAATTTAATCCTTTCCAAAACCTTATGGGATGAGACTATTGATTTAATCTGTTTGCAGTGCAGGAAACTGAGACACAGATAATGGGCCAAGGTCACACTGCTGGTAAGAGATGACGCTAGGCGGAAACCTTCATCACTGCGCTGCCTTCCTCCAAATCTCTTGGAATAACAGAAAATATTAGCAAATAATGTGCATTATAACTTAAGTTTAATGGAGTGCATGATAGATGTGAAGGGAAAATTAATTTCAAATATCCTTATGTAACAAGTACCATTAGGTTCTTGGCAGTCAGAAAAGAAAGCAGCTTAGGTTTTATAGACAACACACTGCGTGTTTTGGGTTAGAATTCCTAACATACCACATATACCGAGTTTGCATATTAACCTAAAATATTGGGCTATTAATAGGCTAAGGATTTATGCGGAAACCTCAGCTGCTAATATGCTGAATCCTTGAAAATATTGCCAATCTGGAAGAACTCAAACGGGGCACGGGTGGCGGTAATTCTTCATGTTTTATCGTTTTTGCTGTTATCTATCAAGTTCTCTGCATCGTATTCTCTTTATTAGTTTTGAGCTCAGTCTGTTCAAGACTGATTTTCATGTAATGAACCTTTAAAAAACAGCTTTACTTTTTATTTTTTATTTTTTTTAAGGTTTTATTTATTTATCTGACAGGCAGAGATCACAAGTAGGCAGAGAGGCAGGCAGAGAGAGAGAGAGGAGGAAGCAGGCTCCCTGCTGAGCAGAGAGCCCAATGCGGGGGTCGATCCCAGGACCCCGAGATCATGACCCAAGCTGAAGGCAGCGGCTTAACCCACTGAGCCACCCAGGCACCCCCAGGCTTTACTTTTTAGAGTGGTTTTAGGTTCACGGTGAAATTGAACAGAAAGCACAGCGATTTCCCACATGTCCCCCCTCCCCCGGTGGCTCCCACCCTAGCTTCCTCCACTGTCAGCGTCCCCCACGTTTGGTACAACCGGTGAGCCCGCACCACACGTCATCGTCACCCCAAGTCCACCGTTTGCGTCAGGGTTCAGTCTTGGGGTTGCGCATCTGTGAGTTTTGACAAATGTGGGATGACAAGCAGCCACCGTAACGTGCCCGCAGAGAACATCCTCTGCGTTCTGCCTACGCACCCTTCCTTCCTGCCTACTTTCTGGCAAACACCGGTCCTTTTACTCTTTCCATAATTCCACCTTTCCCAGAATGTCACATGGCTGGAATCCTACATCGGGTGGTCTTTTCAGGCTGGCTCTCTTCCCTGAGTCAGATGCAGGGCTGTTCCTCCACGTCCCTCCATGTCTTCTGTAGACTCCACAGCCCAGTGCTTTCCAGCACTGAATAAGAGTCTGTTACCTGGGTGGACCGCGCTGTATTTCTCTTGCCTGCTTCCAGGTTTTGGCAATGCTGAATAATGCTGCTCCAGAAGTCCCTGGGCAGGGTTTTGCGTGGGCATCCATGGTCAGCACATCTGGGTAACCCCCGGGGAGCACGTTCGCAGGGTCACATGGACTGTGACATAGAGAGCGAGGCCCACTTCTGAGGGACACCCCTGCTTTAGGAGCAGGATGCCGGTCTCCCCACCCTGCCTTCCCTGGTGTGGAACCTCTGCCACTTCAGCAGGGCCTGGAGTGGTTTGCGTGCCATCCCGAGGCAGAGCCTCCGCCCTCTTGGCCTCACTTGCCTTGAACTTGGCTTCCACAGCAGGCAGCTGGGGCTAGAGGGTGAGGCTTGCTGGGGAGCTGCCCCCTCCCGGAGAGACCCTGCAGCAGCTATGGGGAGCGGGGGAGCAGGAGCCCTGTGTTCTTGGCCACACCGGCCTGCAGTGGCCTTGGCCTTCCTGACCTGGGAGGCAAAAAGTGGGGAACAGGCTGTGGCTCCAATGCCAAGTTTCAATACATTTTCTCGAAGAAATGTGCCCTTAAGATAATTTCCTTAAGAGAGAGATCAGACTTTACGTGGTTGGTATTAAAAAAATAATCTTCCCATTGATGCTTGTTTCACTGAGGAGCAGGTCTGCAGAATTTCTCATGCTGCCACTGTTGGAGTGGAACTCTCTGGAGAGGCTTTTAAAATAATAAATTAAAGTATATCAAGACATTAATTCTTCGGGTACCTGGGTGGCTCAGTTGGTTAAGTGTCTGCCTTCAGCTCAGGTCATGATTCCCAGTCTGCTTCTCTCTCTCCCTCTGCCCATCCCCCTGCTTGTGCTCTCTCTCTCTCTCTCTCTGTCAAATAAATAAATAAAATCTTAAAAAAAAACAAACCCTAATTCTTAAAGTAAGGTAAATAAAACTATCTTTGTATCTCTATATCTATCTATCTAATCTATCAATTATCTATTGAGAGGGAAAAGAGAAATTCCTTTAAGGTTTACAATATGCATCTTTATACCTTCAAATAATACCATGTCACTTCAGGTGAACTAGAAAAACCTTACAACAGGTGGAGACATGGGTCTCTATGAAAACACCATGAGAAAGAGCAGGTAAGAGAACATGTTCTGACAGTGTAGGAAGACTACAACTAAACATAACAAGAAGGGGAAGAAAAGAAAAAGTCAAATATGATCCCTGATTGTTGGCCAGACGACAGGTGAGAACTAATATCTATCTTTAAAACTGAGGCACCACACAGTGAAAGTTCAATGAGTTTTTTTCATTTCTGCCTAATAAAGAGCACCAAAGGTACACATACAAAGGTAACCAGTGGAACCAAACACGAGTTTTCCTAAATATTAAAAAATAATTTTAGAGAGAAGTTGACATATCACATAACAAAACACAGTAAATATGCTACACACAGTAATTGTAACACAACAGGAGAAACAAACATCAATCAATAAATGTTAATTAGCTTAATTTGAGTAAACAGCTGTTAAAAAGAATGAATAAAATCTCTCTGAGAAGATACGGAATAACTTCTAGACTATACTGTTAAGCAAAAAAGAAAAGTGCAAAAGAATATATATTCATTTTGTGTAAGGAAAAATGGACAGTAAGAAAACATACACACATCTGCTGATTTATGAGAGAAGAAGCAAAGAAAGGATAAACCAGAAACTAAAAAAATGGCTTATGTACAGGGGAGCAGAGTGGGATGGAAGGGAAATGGAGGGACTGACTTGATTGTTTTGACTTTTAGAATCACATTAATGTTCTAAATTCTGAATAATTAGAATGACAACCATAGCGAAGTGGTGGAGGTAGAATTAATTCAAGTGATATTTGAACATAGTACTTGGAGTACATACCCCCACACCAAAAAAAAAAAAAAAAAAAAAAAGAAAAGAAAAAAAGAAAGAAGATATAATAGAAGAAATGCAAACAAATACTGAACTCTTTTGAGTAGGTTTGATTTTCACAGTGATTTAGAAGTATAGCAGTTCTGAAACTATTTTGTGTGACTTTCTTTTTAAAAAGGTTTTTTTAAAAAGATTTTATTTTTTTATTAACGTGACAGAGAGAGGGAGATCACAAGTAGGCAGAGAGACAGGCAGAGAGAGAGGGGGAAGCAGCCTCCCCGCTGAGCAGAGAGCCCGACGTGGGACTCGATCTCAGGACCCTGAGATCATGACCTGAGCCGAAGGCAGAGGCTTAACCCACTGAGCCACTCAGGTGCCCTAAAAAAGTTTTTAAAGTAATCTCTACACCTAATGTGGGGCTCAAATTCATGACCCTGAGATCAAGAGTCATATGCCCTCCCAACTGAGTCCCTATTTTGTGTGATTTTGAATTGATAGTATGGAGAGCCATAGTTCTCAGTGTGGAAATAGGGTGAAATAAAGATGGACTTTTTATTGAGAGAAGGCAAGGAAGAACATTGTGGAGTTGGATTGGAATTGGCTGTATCAGCACAAACTTATGTGTGTGCATATGTGTATGTGTACATGCATGTATGTATCCATGTAGACAGATATATATAAATTTTCTTGTGCTCACATGTGTATGTGTGTATGTGTGTGTGTGAATTTCCCCCCCAAAATCCTAGAAGCCCATGACACTTAATAGCAATGAGCACATCTAGCATCCAGATTCTGGTGTCTGAATAGTATTTCCCACTAGAATGACCAGGGCTCCTTGGAGAAATGGTTGATTTCAGGGCTGCGAGGAAATAGACAAAATAAGCATGGGAGGACGGGAGGACTTGTACCAGAAATGAGGGGGCATGTAAAACACACACACACACATACACACACGAGCCAGCTTGACAGACTCCCAGTATTCAAATCTGGAAGAACAGGAACATTGAAATAAAAAGATCAGTGATGGGTGGTAGATTTAGTAGGAGGACTAGGACTGATGAACAACAGGGTTTTTGATCTCAAAATACCCTTCCACACACTACTTACTACGGATCCTTTTGTAATTAATAACTATATAGTAAGCAATTGGGCAACACCTTAATTAAGTGATAAAAATCAGTATCACCTAAAAGGGAAAACATGGATTTCACACAACTCCAGATGGGATAGATAACCTGAGAAGGACAACATCGCTGTGTATTAGCAATGGATTTACCCCAAAGTATCTATCCATGACTGTATTAACATCTAAACAGACTGAACACTCCTATTAAAAGGAAAAAAAATGGTCAGAATGGAGATTCCCTCCAACTCTATGTTTATAAGAGGCACATCGTAACTATAGGAATATAGAAAAGTTCCAAGAAGGGTAGGAATATATATACCATGCAGACTACTGGTATGGCTCTGCCATTATCAGACAAAGCAAGCGAGCGCTATAAGCACTACGAAGACATTATGTATTTATTTTTATTTATTTATTTATTAAAGAAACGAATCTCTTTAACATGGCATTTCACAATGTTAAAGAGATTCGTCTCTTTCAAAGACTCTCTAAATTCATCTCTAAAGAGATTCCTCTCTTAATGCTGTTAAGTTACAGCAATTCTAAATCTAAATGTATCCAATAGCATTTTTTCAAGACATAGAAAGCAATTGAACAGGACCAAACCAAGAAATATATGAATCCTGGAAGGGGAGGTGAACCACGAGAGACTATGGACTCTGAAAAATAATCTGAGGGGTTTGAAGGGCCGGGGGGCGGGAGGTTGGGGGAACCAGGTGGTGGGTATTAGAGAGGGCACGGATTGCATGGAGCACTGGGTGTGGTGAAAAAACAATGAATACTGTTATGCTGAAAATAAATAAATAAATGAATGAATAAAAAAATAAAAGAAATATATGAATCCACAATCACAATAGAAGATTCCAATATGTTTCTCAACAACTGACAAGTCATAAAGAAATAATTATATATGTCAAAAATATGAACAAAATTAAACGTGGCTTAATTAGTAAATATTGGGGCAGTGCCCCCCCAATAATGACATAGTAGATATTCTATTGATATCTATATTGATATCCACTACTATGAAGTGGATATATAGGCTGTCAGTAGCGGCTTTTTTTTCCCGTTGACTTGAATGCCTGGACGATTTTGGAGTGGAGTTTTCATGGTCCTACAACCTTCTTGGGATGTGTAGGGGGTCAGTTTCTTCAGCTGGCAGCAGGAAAGGAAAGTTAGCTTGGCAGGCATCATGGTCCATGGTCCCATCCCGTTTCTCTCTCTGGGAGGAGTTGACTGACTGTAGTTCACTGAGTGTTTTTTAATCCAGTGAGCCTGATCTCAGCTGCACACTCCGACGCAATGAGCCTTTATGACACACACTGAGCGTCCACTGGGAGCTTGAAGATGAAAAATAAATAGCCCCTACCCTTACGAAGGTCACAGCACAGTGAGAAGGGTAGAAACCTCGATCATTAACTAGAATTTGGGGTGACAAGTGCCATGGGAACCCTGTGGAAAAGGTGTTATGTGAATAAAGACCATTAAAAAAATTTTTTTAAAGAGGTGTTATGTGAATAAAGACCATTAAAAAAATTTTTTTAAAGATTTTATTTATTCATTTGACAGACAGAGATCACAAGTAGGCAGAGAGGCAGGCAGAGAGAGAGGAGGAAGCAGACTCTCTGCTGAGCAGAGCGCCCGATGCGGGGCTCGATCCCTGGACCCTGGGATCATGACCTGAGCCGAAAGCAGAGGCTTTAACCCACTGAGCCACCCAGGTGCCCCTGCATAAAGACCATTTTAAAAAGATGTCTGCCGGGACGCCTGGGTGGCTCAGTTGGTTGGACGACTGCCTTCGGCTCAGGTCATGATCCTGGAGTCCCGGGATGGAGTACCGCATCGGGCTCCCAGCTCCATGGGGAGTCTGCTTCTCCCTCTGACCTTCTCCTCGCTCATGCTCTCTCTCTCACTGTCTCTCTCTCAAGTGAATAAATAAAATCTTTAAAAAAAAAAAAAGATGTCTGCCTCAGGAAATCCAGACTTGGGAGAACTCCCTGCCTTCACTAGAGTGTCTTCATCAGGGATCATTTGGTTATGAAGAGTGAACGCTCATGCTAGCTCAAGTCAAAGAAGTAACTTATTGGAAAGGTAACGGGGGTGCGTCATGGAAATCCAAGAAGAGTGAGTGCAGGTAGTATGTTAATACTAACTGCAGTGGAGTAGCGACGTGGGCAGAGAGACCCACTTCCTGGACACGCCATTGATCACGCATCTCAAATTTACCATGGCCGCCCCCTGACACTGTACTCCTGTTCCTGTAAAAGGCCCATTCCTCCTCAGTGTGTGAGGTCAGGAGAAGCGAAATTGTGGCATGACAACACACAGTCCTGAATCTCAGTGACTTAAAGCAACGGAGGCTTAATTTTTCAACTGCGTGTCAGATGCAAGGCGAAGGAAGCTCGGTTCCAAGCTGCCCTTATTCCAGGACCCGGGGAGAGAGAGAATCTTCAGGATTTGGGGCTGGCAGTTAAATGATCTGACCCAGAAGGGACACATCTCATTGGTCACTAGTTAGTCATAAGGCCACACTCAACCAAAAGGAGGACAGGAGGAAGAGAGAGCCAGAAATATTTGTTGAACCCCAATAATGACTACCACACCAGTCAGTCTTCTTCATCTCAAGAAAAGGCACTACCATCATATACCCTGTTACCCAAGTTTAAAAACATCTAAGTGTTACCCTTGATCTCTCTTTCCCTTATTCCCGATGTATAATCCACCAGCAAGTTCTATCAACCCTACTTCTCTTCATTCTCCACCACTACCGTTCTGCTCCCCAGACCGGAACCTTTCACGGGGAGGACGAAAATACCCCTGATTCCGGTCTTCCCACCTCCGATCTTACCCTCTGCACACCCAAGTCTCATTTCCACACTGCATCGGTGGTAGGCTGCATCTAGCCCCCAACCCCAGTATCCACTTCCTAATCTCCAAAACTTGTGGATAGGCCATGTTACTTGGGAGAAGGGTCTCTGCAAATCTGAGGAAGGCTACAAACCTGGAGACAGGGAGATCATCCCGTGTTGGCTGGTGGGTCCAGTCCTAATGCTGCACACGCCCTTCAAAGTGGAGAATGTTTCCCAGGCGTAGTCGTGAAGGTGTGGTGGAGAGAGGTGCAGCGGGGTGGGGACTCCGTGGGCTGTCGCTGGTCTGAGATGGAGGGGGCTGTGCACAAGGATCCCAGGGACACTTCTAGGAGCTAAGGCGGTGCGGGGGAGGGGGGGGTGTTCCTGGCTGGGAGCCGGCAAAGACATGAGAACTTTCATTCCACAAACACATAGAACTGAATTCTGCCCGCAACCTGAATCAGGCTGGAAGTGGACTCATCCCTAGAGCCCTCGGGGCGGGGGCGGGGAGGGGGGTAGGGGGTGGGGAGGGCATGGCGTGGGGTGGGGAGGAGGGTGGCGCTGCTGGCTTTCCTCCTCCTGAGACTCTGGGCAGAGAAAGAGCTGAGCTGTGCTGACTTCTGAGTACAAGACAGCGAGACAATAATGTTTTAAGCACGGGGGTTTTTAGTATTTGATAAGGCAGCATTAGAAAACAAACACAGGATCATTGACACATTTTTGGAAACATGAATTAGATAATGTCATTACTCTGCTCAAAATCCTCTAGTGGTTTTGTTTTTTTTTTTTTTTTTTTTTTTTGTTTTTTAAATCACATTTGGAGTAAAATTCAACCTGTTTACTGAGGCACATGTGGTCTGGCCTGTTCTTTCTCTCTCTCTCTCTCTTTTTTTTTTTAAATCAACATATAATGTATTCTTTGTTTCAGGGGTATAGGCCCCGTGTTCTTATTTCTGGCCCTCAGTTACTCCACGCTTCTCGCACCCACCAGCAGCCTCTCTTCCCTCCAATCTTACCCCAGATGTGTCCTGTCAGTCAAATCAGAGCCTAAATGCCTTTCTGAGCACTTAAAACCGAATAACCACGCGGTTATACACCATCACAGCCTGTTATTTTATTTCTCTTCAAACATTCGGCATTTTCTTACATGTTGATCTGTTGTCTGAATCCTCTGCTAAAATTGTAAGTTCAATGAGACTATGGACCTTGTCTGTCAGGTACACTGATAGACCAGTGCCCATAGGTCTCAAGAGATACTGAGTGAATGGATTCAGTCGGTGGGCTGTGAGATTAAGCCTCACCCAAAGGCCTAAAAAAAATGGTGAAATGCACTACCAGATCCTTTTATGATTTACCAGTTTGAGTTAGGTATTTTGCAACTCCCAACATGAAAATTCTTAATGGCTATATCCCTTGTTTTCTCTTATAGGAGGGTGTTTTTTTGTTTTTTTTTTTTGTTTGTTTTTTTTTTTTTTTTTAGCTCTAAAGCATGTCATCATAATATTTTTATTCAAGATAATGATAAATCTGTATTTATATCTGAGGCCTATATCCTTGTGTCCTATCCTTAGGTGTTCAGTAAGTTATCACAGAAGGAATCACTGACCCCAGTGATGACATAGGGAAGGCTGTGGTCATAAAGTTAATCCACCAGGCTCTTACACATACTCAGATTCTTTTTTTTTTTTTTTTAAAGGCTTGCTTATTTATTTATTTGAGAGAATCTGAAGGAGACTGTCTGCAGACTGTGGAGCCCGACACAGAGTTCAGTCTCACCACCCTGAGATCATGACCTGAATCGAAATCGAGAGTCGGATGCTTAACAGACTGAGCCACCAGATACTCAGATTCTGAAATATACTGCATTAAAAAAACAAAAACCCTGCCCACAAAGACAGCAAAATAACTGGGCAGCAGGTCCCCTATAATGGTCTTGTCTATTTGTACTATACCATTAATTATCAATAATCCCAAAGTACCTCCCTAGCTAGGGAGAATCTAGTGTGAGAGCAGGTGTTGCAAAAAAAAAAAATAATTAATGGCAGTGAATCTAAATGAGCACAATTTATGTAAATAATCTTAATAGCCATGATAAGAGAGATAATTGTTTACAGGTGTCATTTCCTGGGGAAGAAAATCCACCTTTTCTTGCAGGAGAAAGTGCTACTAGTTTCATTAAATGTATGAGCCCTAATTAGCACACTGCTGCTCTAAGTGCTGTGTTAGTCCTGAAATCATTTTCTTTATTCTTTTCTATCTTAAGCAGATCCATACACAGTCAGATACTTCTACTTTCTGTATATGTTTATCTTGGCAAAGCTTTGACATTTATCTTCACCAACAATAATGTCTTCCAAAACACATGCAATCAGCAGCCTTTCTTAGACTGTCCACGACTTTTTCTCCTCTCTCCTATACATACATGCAGAGAAAGACACAGCTCTCCTTGTGATGTAAATATATACCTGAAAGATTACTAAGAAGCTGGTTTCCTTATGAACTACTCTTGTTAATATCCTTCTAAGCCCATACAGGGTTTTAATCATTTTTTAAAGATCTTTTCTACAGCAAGAATAGTTCCCATAAAATTACTAAGGGCTCTTCAGTATCTGACTCATATAACTTTGCTCTTCAGAATATTCTCCTTGACATTCTAATTTTGATGATGACTGATGGCAATGATGATAATATCCTACGACTTCCACGTATTGTACTTACCATGTGCAAAGTACTGGGCCTCGTGTTTTAAATGTTCTCTTGTTTAATCCCCTCAATGGGGGGTCCCTGGGTGGCTCAGTCATTAAGCATCTGCCTTCCGCTCAGGTCATGATCCCGGGTCCTGGGATAGAGCCCTGAGTTGGGCTCCTACTCAGTGGAGAGCCTGCTTCTCCCTTTCCCTCTGCCTGCCACTCTGCTTACTTGTGCCCTCTCTGTCAAATAAATAAATAAGAAATCTTTAAAAAAATCCCCTCAGTGACTCCATAGATTATTATTGTGCTTCCATTTACAAAACAAGAAACTGAAGCTAAGTAGCTTGCCCAAAGTCATGTAGATCCATTGTCTTTCCTTCCCTTGTGGGACTTGAGTTACAACTCTAGGATAAAGGGACATGTTTCCATCTGTTCCCCCCAGGTCTTAGTCTGGATACCTTCTTCTAACCTATCATCCAGTTGATCAATTCTCTCTTCAGTTGTATCTAATTTGTGATTTAACCTGAGTTACTGAGTACTTCATTTATTACACTTTTTGGTTCTCGTTATTTCCGTGTTTTCTTTTTCATAGTTTTCAGTTCACCTAAATTCTCCATCTTGTCATTTAATGTCTTAAATATAAATAAGCACAGTTACTCTAAAGTCCATGTTTTACATTCTATTATCTGATTGGACTGTGGCTATTTCTATTTCAATTCTGTTTCAGTCTTTTTTTTTTTTATTGAGTGCTATACATTATATATTTGGAAATGTAGAGATACTTTGAGGCCATGGATTAGGTTATCATCCTTCATAGCAGATTTACGTTTGCTTTGGACAGGCAGTTAGGATAACAGCCTCTCCTCCTCAGATTAAGGTATAGCCTTTCTTGTGTCTCATTTCAGTGGCTAGGGAGGTTCACCATAATCTCTCCATGTTGACTGGACCACAACTCCAGTGTCTCCTCAGCACCGTGTAACCTCTGAAGCCCCTGTTCCGCTCTCTGCCATTTACCGGATATCCTCTGGTAAGCCACACACATGTGCTTAGTCAAAGACCCAAAGGGAACTTCTCAGGTTTCTTTCTCAGCAACACCCTCCTCTCTGGTGCCCTATCCCTCCAACTCCTACCAAATCCTAGCCACCCTAGCTATGAATTCCAATCCATTTCTTTCAGTAAGTCTGCCACTGTGTGAGCTCCATTTCCCTGTGCCATGGTTTCAAAGACTCCAAGGAGGAAGGGTAGGGTGAGATTGGGACTCTCCTTGTGTGCTTTCCTTCTCTTAAGGTTTATAGTCCTGGGTTAAGTGCTACCCAATAGTTTTGGCTAGACCCTGGTTTTCTTTTTAACCTATCAGTGGTAGGCAGTATCCTAAGATGGCCCCCAACTATCACCCCCTCATGAACATGCTCTGTATAATCCTCTCCACTTGGGTGTCAGTGGGCCCTGTGCGTAGGATGGTTATGATCATCATAATGTAATGATGATGTGGAAAAGGTGGACTTTCCACTCTGTGGAAAAGGTGAAGGGACTTTGTGGATGATATAATTCAGGTCCTAAGTCAGTAGGTTATTTTGAGTTAATGAAAATGGAAAATTATCATGGAGGGGCCTGACTCACTCAAGTGAAAAGCCTTAAAAGAGGAACTGGACCTTCCTGGAGAGATGCTCTCCTGCTGGCCTTGCAGAGGCAAACGGACATGTTGTAAAGTGTGAGTGGAGATGAGTGGCTTCCAGGAGATAAAGGGCTTCTGCAGCCACAAGTAATTTGATTCTGTGACTGATTTATTGTTTGCCTCAGAATTGTGTACATTAGTTCATATAATTCTTTTACCAGTTCTGATTCTAGTATTATGTCTTCTTTTACATCCTTAAATGATGTATTTTTGCCCTAAGTCAGATTTTTCCAGGTGTTTCTTTTAAAAAGAACTAGCTTTAAAACACCAGCTCTTTCTGGGATTTGTCCTTTCTACTATTTCCCTAGTTGGTTGATTTCAGTTCTTTTAAATTTTAATCTTCCTAGTTTCCTGATTTGTTGATTCTAATTTCTTTTTCATGATGAAAAATTCCAAACTAGCTTTAAACCAGAGCAACTCAATCTTGTTTGGCCTGTATGCCCCCCAAAACTCATTTTGATGTAAATAAACCCTGTCGTTATAATTCCATCTGCAAATATTTGAATAGAGGCATACCTCATTTTATTGCACTTTGTTTGCAGATATTGCTTTTTTTTTTTTTTTTTTTTTTTTAAACAAATTGAAGGTTTGTGGCAAGCCTGCACTGAGAAATTCTTTTGGCACATTTTTTTCAACAGCATTTGCTCACTTTGTGTCTCTATGTCACATTTTGATAATTCTTGCAATATTAAACTTTTATTACAAATATTTTTTCAAGATTTTATTTATTTGAGAAAGCAGACATGAGTGGGGGGAGGGGCAGATGGAGAAGCACACCACCCAGGCACCCCCCACCCCCACCCCAGTGAACAGGGAGCCCAACACTGGACTCCATCCCAGGACCCTGGGATCATGACCCGAGCTGAAGGCAGACACTTAACTGACTGAGCCACCCAGTGGCTTTATTATTGTTGTTGTTGTTGTTTTTAAGATTTTATTTATTTATTTGACAGACAGAGATCACACATAGGCAGAGAGGCAGAGAGAGAGGAAGGGAAGCTGGCTCCCTGCTGAGCAGAGGGCCTGACTTGGGGCTTGAACCCAGGACCCTGGGATCATGACCTGAGCTGAAGGCAGATGCTTAACTGACTGAGCCACCCAGGAGCCTTATTATATTTTTTATGATGACCTGTGATCAGTGATTAAAACTTGCTGAAAGCTCAGATGTACATTGCTTTTTTTTTTAACATAATACTTTTGCACACTTAGGACTACAGTATGATGTAAATTTAACATTTACATGCATGAGGAAACTAACAAAATCATCTGACTTACTTTATTGCAATGTTTGCTTTATTGTGGTGGTCTGGAACCCAGTCTACAATATCTCCAAGGTACGCCTATATAAATTCTAAAACAGGAGGACTTTAAAAAAATAATAAGTCTATATCACACCTAAGAATGTGTAATAATTCTTCAATATCGTCACTGTTCAAAGGGTTTACTAGAGTAGAGCTGGGGGACAGGCCAGAGCCAAGTTCAAGATGCCATCCTCCCAGAATACTCCTTGCTGTAATGGTTTGGTTTTCAAACACTAAGAAATACATTTTATGTGGCACCTCAGTTCAATCATGCCTACACGTATGACGAACTACGACTGCACAAAACAATACTTAGTTCCCCATATGGGCTGTCCCCTTCCCCTTCTCCTTTCCCTTTCTTTCTCCCAGTCTTCTTATGTTGGCTGCAACCCACTACACTGATTTCACATTACACTATAGTTCTATTATTTGCACTTCAAAAACCATACTATAAAGCCAACTTCTGAGTATTAAATTAGCTGAAAAAGTCTGAGATGAGTTTTGATGCCACTTTTGAAAGAAGGGGCAGAGAAACAGCATTTCGTCTTCTGTGTGCCTGGTGTCACATGCCAAACCATTCCCTGTTCAGTTCATTCCCATCCTGAGCCTTTCATTTATCTGTACTGTTTGTAACTCTTCCTATGCTAGAGACCATTTCAGCTCAAGAGCTTAAGAGCTTTCTAAGAGTCAGCACGAAATATCTGAGACCCCACAGCCAGTTTCTTCTATTTGGATGTACACTGGTCTCTCTGTTTCTGCTTGGAATTTCAGTATCTGCTTTGAACAATGTAACAGTCAAATACACTTATGTACAAGCTCTTACCAAAATGTGGACTACCACCCATCTTCCTGAATTACTGAAGACTGAGAATTAATCATCAAATAGAAACAACTCCAAAGGTGAAAACAAATAGCATTTACCTCTTTGAGGATAAATTCTGCTGATAGCAGCCTTCTCTTTAGAAATACAAACTATAATCTGAGGTTCAAGTGAAACAAGTAATGAGCTATCAAACCAAATTCCATGAAAAAATAAACTCCTACGCCATTAGCAAGTCCAGCCAAGACCTTGGCCTATCTATCTTGAAGGACTAGCCTCCACGTAGCATGTATTTAATACACTTTAGGAACTGGTTCCTTGGTTTCTGACCTTCAAAGAAAGGAAAGACACTCATCTTGTGTACTTTAAAAGAGCTTTATTTAGTATATAATCTCCGTACAGTTCAGTACAACAAACTATAAAAGCTCTTTGTAAGATTTTACCCAGAGGATGTTAAATACAGAAAGTCAATTGCCAGTTGCCACAAGAAAGCAAGCCGCTCTCACCTTGAAAGTTTTTTCCAACAACAGATAAGCACTCTCTTCTGGGCCAAAAGGTTGTCATATATAAAGCATTTGGGAGCATATTAACCAAGATACATGATCTGAGAATGTTTTAATGTCTTCCTATTAATTCCAAGGTTTAAATGAAATTTTAAAAATGGAGTATTTCTATGTTAACTCAGGTAGGTTTTTGCCAAAGATTAACTAAAATTGGTACATCTTAGACAAAGTTCCCGTGGAATCAGAATACACATTTTTAGTTAATTGTGAAGAAAAGATGCAGACCAGAGGAAGTATCTACATCTGCCCTCGCCCTACCTCACACACGCGCACACATGCACGCACATCCACACACACACCCCTAGCTGACCTCACAAAGTTCAAGAAAATAATCTCTAAGTGGACAACAGATGGCCTAGATAACACCTAATTATGCTCCTGGCTCATATATCTGAAATGAATCCCTATTTCTTAAGTCTGTAATAAAAGACTAACTGAAACCTTTCAACTGTAGTAGAAACTCTATTAGCCACTGTGATCACTATCAGTCATTTAATGAAATCATTTAATGAAGTAAGTAGATTCAAGTAGGGAATCATAACTTTAAATGTATAATTGTCCATTCATTTGCTAATCTTCTGCTGCGAAGCCAAGGTCTTTCCTTTGCAATGAGGGTTCAATGGTTCCAGTTCTATGCTTGCATAAATCCTACTAGTAATATGATGGTACATTTTAATACCTCTGGTCAGTCTAGATATTTTTAAAGGTGGAGTGAGTAGTTCAACCTATGAAGCAATCAAAGCTCAGAAATTTTCTTGAATTTTATGTTTTTCCAGTATTTTAGAATTTTCTCAACCACGCCTAATTTATTTAAAAGCAATTTTTAGTAGCCACTCAACCTTTATCAAACCTGACCAAAGCATTCCAGTTAATGTTCACAGAAACCGCTTTTTGCAGCCCTATTTCCTAGGTTTGTGTTGAACTGTGTCCTCACAACCAAGAGAACTGGCACAGAGCAGTTGGCACGGGCACAGAGCACACAGGAGGGAGCCCGGGCAGGAGGGGACACAGGGAGCGGCCTGGTCAGTCAGCTCACAGGAGGGAGGGAGACTGCGGGGAATGTGGTGAGTCATGTAAGCAGAGGACTGTTAAGAGCACTTATTGTACTTCGAGGTTCTTCTGAATGCTAACTCTGAAGCAAAATCAAGTGGTTATTCTAACCATAAAAAAACCCAAAACCAGCCACAATTTGAGGCTATTACCAAATATGACCACAGCCACAGAGATCTGTGTGGTGGGGAGCAAAGGCCCCGGGTGGTGCGCTCTGGCTTGGTGGCAGGCCAGGAGTCAGTCACTCTTCCTCTTTCCTCCCGTGGACTCCAACAAGAAGGTCATAAAAGAGAAACTGATGAGCACGAAGAATGTTTAACATGATTTGTTGACAGACCTGGTCATCAGAAAAGAAAAATGCTCTACATGGTCACAGTGTCTTGTAAAGAGTGTATGCATGGATTCTGTCTTGCAAGACTTTGTTGTTGTTGTTGTTGTTGTTTTTTTTTGGCACTTTATATTTTTCACTGAAGACTCAACACTCAATGTCTTGGCAACAGTGGCACCTAAACTAGGAGAGAAAGACTCCTGTGTGCCATCAAGGCGGAGATGATCAGCATACAAATTTAAGTACATGTTTCTTATACTGAGGCTCCGTATACTCAAATGCTTAGACTAGTGCATCTAGAAATAGTTGAAATAAAATGTAAATCTATCAAGAAGGTAATAGAGGACTTGAAAAACAAAACTATGTGGTCTAACATGTACCTTACATGTGCTTCATTTCAACTAAGAGTAAGGCACTCGCTGAAGGATAAACTGACCCATGCTGTCAGCCACACCAGGCATGCATCATTACTGGCTTAATTACAGTTTTAGCACTGATTAAAGTGTTTTATTATTGTATTATCCTAAACTGCAGTGGTCTCCAACCTTATTACAGGATACAGGAAAGACATAATTCAGGAGTTTCAGCTGTATAATCTAGTAACCTAGCCAGTGTCAATTTTTTTTTTTTAATTTAAATAAGTTTTGATAAAAAAGCCGAGTATCCTGGAGTCCAACATGACAGTGTAATATTTCTTTTTGAATACTGTTTATTAAGTAGTAACTGAATGTGAAATAATTTGAACATGTGATATATCTATTTTGATGTCTAGGGTAATACACTTCCCTACAGCTGCAAGGAGAAACCTTTACATCATTTCCAACTGGCAAGAACAGGGGAGAAAGTTAATTTCATTAGCCATCTTGATTTAATTAAATGTGCAATATGCTTTTATCAGCAACTTTTACATGTCCCCCCTCATTAGAAATTAATTATAAAAGCAATTATCAAAAAATTTTTGAACAGGTATACATGATCCTCTTTGTTGTCTACAAATAAGCATGACTTAGAGGCACTTGGTTACCTTTTAGTAAGAAAAGGAATCACACTACCCAGGTCCTCACAGTAAGATTGGAGACCACAAATCAAACTGGTATGAAAATGCTCTCTGCCAAAAATATTGTATTAGTGAATTAGTAAGATAGAACATTTTAAAAATATTCAGACTTTGCAAGGTTCTAGGCTGTAAAAAATACAAAGTTTAAAAACAAAAAGTTTAGAAAATATTGCAAACCCAGTAAATTTAAATGAGTAAGAAATGAAGAAAAATTTTCTTACTTGCAGGATAGGCTAGACAGTATCAATAGATTTTAAAATAACACTAAACAGTAACAAAATCTGCATGGCTACATCACATTTCTGCTCCTTTCATGACTTACAATAAGGAATTTGTCACACTTTTCTATATCCAGCATTAAAACATGCACCCGCATGCACGTACACACGTACACACACACACACAACACATATACTGAAGTGCTAAACTTTACATTTCAGACAGTACACAACAAAAAGTTTTAGATATATACAAAGACCCAACATGATTTAAAAAAAAAAATTAAAAGCATGACAGTTGGAAAACATAAAATTTTTAGGTGAAATAGGACGATAAGGAGCTTTTTAAAAAGCCACCCACTGGCCTTCACTAGTGAAACAACACTAAAGAATTTAATTATGCATCCCCTTAATTCGATTCTACCCTGTCTGAAGTCAATTAACAGTATTTCAATCCTGAACAGCTTCTGGATTTCTACTATGATGTGTGGCTGTTCAGGCCACCGTGGCCCACTTAGTGTTCTCCCTAGCAATGAGATTCTAGACCACTCCTAGGAAGTTGAGAACGTTTAGGCTAAAGAACATTAATGAAACAAGATAAAAAAGACAGAAGCTTGTGTAAGTAACTTTCAAGGACGGTAATGCTTGTGTAAACATCTCTACAACTTACTCATATCACAGCTTTGTGGTACAGGCTACAGGCTACCTAACGACATATGAAATGTTACTGCTGAGTTTCATTAGGATGGACTTCACGTATCAAAAATAGAGGCGGAACAGAGAGCTTGGTTACTTGTTTCTCGATAGCTTGTAAACGTGGAATGTTTTGTTCTGAAACACTCTGGTGAAGTATGCTGTGTAGGACGGCAGGTTCCTCTTTATCTCTTCACAGAAGCGAGGGTGTCCTGCAAGTTTCAAATCAGGATCGTTCTCTCCTGGGCCATCCATCATCTAAAGCCAAAACAAAACCAAATACAATTTGGGGGCAAAAATCATATTTATAGGAGTCAAGAGAAGTAGGAGTAGGTGTCGGGTTTCTTTGAGAGTGATATGTTAGGTGAACGTAAATTCTATTATTTCAATGTCGGTGGCTACTGAAAGATCATCGGGTCCACCTCTTCCCCTTGGGAAGTATAAATCAAAGCTCAGGAGGGGAGCTGGGTATCACAGGATGATCACCTTTAACGGCAAAGCTAGAAGTAGAACCTGGATCTCCTTGTTCTTAGGAACGTACCACACTGTTGCTCTCACAAAAATGAAGTACAGAGAAGAATGACTATGACCAGAAGAAGTCCTCCAACTCATTAGATGGCCTAGTTGGAAAAAATTTATACACGGATCAAAATTTAAATGCAGGTCTTTGGTCTGTTATACTCTGAACTGAAGATCATTAGGGACAGTTACTTTCCTTGGGCAAATATTTGAATCTCACGTTCTCGTTCCTCCAGGTTTACTGAGGCGTAACTGGTGAATCAGACTGTGCACAGTTAAGGGACACAACCTGATGGTCTGATACACGTATTCATGGTGAGATGATCACCACAGTCAAGTTGAGGAACACATCGTGCTGGTCAAAGGACACACCGGCAGTTATTGGCCAACTGAGTCCCGCGCCTCTAACGTACAGCACAGGGACGACAGGTAAGAGCCCTAGAACCACACGCTTGAAACTTGCCATGAGAGTAGATCTCAGGTGTTCTGAATCTCCAATTCTGTACAATCAACTGTTTTTGTTTTTTTGAGATTTAGGCCAGGTATATCATTTTTTTCCCATTCACTTTTTTAAAGTATCTGTCAGCTTTTATACCAAATAGTTACAGCACACGTCACCTCTTAAAGGGAGGAAATCTTCTGCTTGTGCTAATCTGAGAGCTGGCATAGCTCCAAGAACATTTTCCTCAGGAGGAGGAGGGAGAGATAGTTTGCTCTGCTCTGGAGTGGAGGCTTGGCTACAGAAAGCCATCTTTGTGGCATTGTGCCCGTGGACAAAGGAGACAATGACAGGAGCAGCGGCTGGAATGGAGCCCTGCTGTCCCAGTCCCACGCACGTGCCAGCCAAAACGCTGCTTTGGAGCGTAGGTTTTTAAAAGGTTGAGGTTTTGGTTTTCATTTTAACAGCAAAGCCTTAAAGAATGGGCTTTCTGCAGAACCTCGGGTCACAAATCAGCTAAAGACAGAGCTGCTCTATTTGACAGGAGGTTGGAGCCTGAAGCCCCCTCATCTGTCCCCTCACCAGCCCTCACGGCCGTCACTGAAGTGCCAGAGCCTGGAGTCCCACAGGGCGCGGTGAAGCTGGGTACTCGGTTCATTACCTCGTTCTGTCATGTACAGAGGTGCGGATCGGACCTCCATCTCCAGAAGCCCCACCCAGGACAAGGGGACAGGCTTACATGCCCATTGGCGATGTCCAGCAGGTCCCGCAGCCGGCAGCCTCGCTGGTGCCTTCGTTCGTAGCAGATGCTGTCTTCCAGAATGACGTAGTCAGCGCCAAAGGACCTCAGGAGGGCATGCACGTCCTCTGGGGACCTCTTCGCATAAATCTGATAAACCTGCAAGACGAGACAAGAGGGGAACAGGAAGAAATACCACTCAACTGCCAGGAAGCTACTGGAGGGGGATCTGACGTGGCAGCGTCCCACAGGGGTTGAGTCGAAGACCCAGACACTCTTCCCACGCGGCACCTCACTCATCCGCAGGCCTGCGGTGTGGGCTTGCCGGAAGAACGCGGCCATTACTCAGCCTTGCGAGAAGGAAGGGTGCTGAATGCATCTGGATTTAAACACTCAAGCGACAGGGATCTAGAACGTGTCACTGGGAGTTACCGATCGCAGGTGCCAACTTGAAGGCTGCTTCCCGGAGGAAAGCACGCGGTGGAGTAAGACACGCTCTCTACCTTTAAAAAGATCTTTGGACGAGAGGGGCCACTGGACATGATGGCACGGGCTGGGGTAACTACGCCTGTAAGGAGCGCCGGCCTGCGGCCACCGCAGCTGGGGAGAAGGACCACCAGAGGTCCGGGGCCAGGCTGCTCCCTGCTTGAGCAGCAGGAGGCCCCACACTTCTCTCTCTTGTCCTTCCTGGAGCGAGAGCAACTTGCGGCACGCAGCGGCGGTTCAGCGGGAGCGCGTCCTTCCTGCTCATCACCAGCGTCACATCCCTCGTGCGAAGACACAGATGGCGTGCGCCCCGCGTTCTGCGACTTGGCATGGGAAGAGGCTAGGTGTCTTAAGTGTGTGAGAGGTAGGGCTGCTGACTCCCTTCCCACACACTGATTTCTAATGACATGTCTGTGACTGAGGAGACAGGGCGCCGAGGGCCAGGGAGCTGCACGGATGGGTGCTCCGCCCTGCTGGGGAGGGGTCTGCCTCTGCTGCCAACATTGCGGGGCCCTCCTTGCCAGAGTTCAGCAGCGGCCTCATGCTGACAGTGTTCCTGGGACTTGAAGGTCACAGCCGCAGAAGGGCACCAGGACCTTCAGGATGTCAGTTTTGTGAGAGAACAACCCTGGGTCCCCAGACACAGGTGGGGTCCTGGAGGTGGTGGCGTGCAGGAGCCCTGTGACGTGCCCCGGCTTCTCCGCCCCTCCCCTGAGGCCCAGCCACACAGGCCACTTCCCCACTGAACTCTGGGTCTGGGAGCCAGGGACCCTCCCTGCTTCCTCCAACTAACCTGGGGTGATCTCAAGCACTTGCACCAACTGAAAAATTCCCATTTTAGTAGGAGTCTAGGTTCAGATATTCTCATAAAATCCAGGGGATTTAGTAAAAATCATGAGCTTTTAGGCTAGCTAAATCTCAGGCAAAAATAAGACTTTTCAGCAAATTTTCAGCTACTAAGATAGAAGTGATGGATAAAAAAACATTAAAAAGTTGGAAGCCACCGCTGGGAAGACTGAGGGAAACAGGTGGCCTCCTGCAGCGCTGACTGGAACGTGACTGGTGCCGTCTGTCCAGACAGTGACTTAGGACCGTCTGTCTCACTCAGAGACGGACGCCCATGCTCTCCGCCCCGGTACGTCCACCTCTGAGAACCTGATGTGCAGAGCGATACGTATGCACGTTTACCATCAGGAACATTGTTTATAAAATTGCCAACGACAGGCAAACAACCCCAACTGTTAAATAAAATATGCTACATCTGCATAACACAATTTCTGTAGGTTTAAAAACAAGAAAGCTGTTAATATACTGATCTGGAATGAGGGTAAAATACAAGAACCAAAAAAACCAAGATGCTGTGTGTGACTTGTCCATAAAGGGGTGGGGGAAGCATATGAATATGGGGTGTGTGTGTGTATGTGTGTGTACACATTTGTATACGCATAAAATCCCCATGGAAAGATATACAACAAACCAGTAATACTATCGTCTCCTGTGAGAGGAGCCAGCCACTGGCGGAGGGCTGGGGTGTAGACTTTTCACCAAGAAGACTTTGGTTTATTCTGAAGTTTGAACTGTGCGGCCGTATTACCAATTAATGCGCGCGTGCGCGTGCACACACACACACACACAAAATGGTCCAAAAAATAAGTGACCAGGGTGCCCTCACTCCTTTTCCTTCCCTCTCTGAGTCAAGAGCTGAGAGCTTTGCTCTCAAATATTCTTTCTGGTACTTTGCAAGCTGTTTTTCTTCTGTGATTCCTCTAACCAAGAGGAACGTATCTGGATGCCTCTAGTGGACGTGGGGCAGGGCAAACCCTAGACTCCGGAGCTGCCATCCCCGGGGGCTTCAGGTCCTACTCGCCCTGAGCAGCTACAAGGGAAGAAAGGCCGCCAGGCCCTCACCGCTTTGGTCCGCTCCCTCAGGCTGTTGTCTTCGTAGTGCGGGTGGTTGGTCAAGGTCCTTCCGGTGCACAGCTTGACTCCTGCCAGCAGCTGCATGCTCCCAGCAAACACGGCCTTCCGGGGAGTGTTAGAGCTGGAAGATTTCAAGAGTCTGAATTAACCTCCTGGCTAAGATCTCCTCACAACAACGAACACAACATCACACTCCCAGAACCATGGGGCTGCTGCTTCAGAAATGGCTGAGACTTCAGGGAAAATGCAGGAGGCCCCCTGGCATTTGCGCTCAAACTGTTTTACGGAACTTCTCCTATCTGTTTTTGACAACAGTTGGGAGACTTCTCATTCACTGTTTTGCTGGCTTTACTCTTAAAACAAATGGTCTTAAGATGTGGCCATCTCCTGGCTGGAAATCTTCCAGGCTAAATCCCATAATCTTGTCCTGCTCTGGCCCGCGAGGGGCAGATTCTGACAAAAAAGAATTTAGAAGACTTCGTGTTTTGTATTAAACTTAACGAAAGGGCTGCCAAGAGTGAAACAAATCAGAAGGCCAGAAACTGCAGCTGACTGTAAGTCAATTCCAACTTGTTTTTGTTTAAGACCACAAAAAAGATCACAGATATTATGAAAAATTACTTTCCAGGAAAAAAAAAATAGAATTCATAAAAAGAAAAGAACACAGAGGATTCTGAAAAAGCTAGTAATTTATTACTCAATACGGGGATATGCACAATTTCTGATGTGGAAACACAAGTATTTCCTTAGTCCCAGATGAATGCCTAAGGAACGCGGGTGCTCTCACATTATTAAATCATGACCTCGCTCGCCATGTGCCACCGAGCTGCAGCTCTCGGCATCCCTGTGGGATGTGAGGGACAAGGGTGGAGACTGAAGGAAAAGACTCCCTGGCTACAGTAAGAGCATTTTTCCTTCCCCCCCGGAAACGAAGAATCTTAGTAGTTGATTTTAATTCCATATTTTTGGGAACCTGGGAGTCCCTTTGCAAATGAACAAGGTGTCAGTTTATTGTGAAGGACATGTGTGCCCTTCTACAGATCCTCCTCGACACGGCGTGTCCTCAGAGGCCCCCTGAGAACACCATGGGCCACATGTGTTCTTCCAGTGCTAAGAGGATCCTTGGTCTGCCAGGGAGAGTTAAAAGATGGAGAGTTTTGAGAAGGAGTCTAACTGAACTTACTAAAACTCAACATGCTCTGTAGAAAGGCCATCCTCCTCAGCATTTTTGGAGATCAGGGCAGAAACTTACTGTGGCGCTACGTTTCTAAGAGAGGCCACCATCAAATTCCCCTATGGCACAAGGATGGTCATGTACATCGGCATAATGCTAAGACTATGGTATGACTGTCATCCAGCAATGGCCTTAGGGTGCCTATGGGTAAGATACCCTACAGTTCAAGTCACAAATAATATACTTGAAGACCTCAGGATCCTTTTTCTAACAATGACACTCTCAGTCAGCTGGATTTCAAGGAGCTTTCTCAATGATGACACAACTCACACCAGAGCCTAAGGTGTGGATTCTGAGAGAAAACAGTTTCCAGTGCGGTTGGCCGTGCTGGGTAGGTTGTGAGCATTCTAACTAGCAGACCCGGGTGAGCTCAAGAGCAAACGGATATTTACTCTGTCCTTTGAACTGGCAATTTACAGGGAATTCTTGACATCTGCCCCATGGAGTCAGGGGGACACGAGGGTTTCAATGACAACACGTGAAGGTGTAGTGCTCCTTAGCGGGAAGTTTTACAAATACTTAATTTAACTCAATGGGCACTTCCTAAACACTTGGTCTGGGCCGCCCTCATCAGCGCATGCCAGAACTGCCAAGGAGAGTTAGCGCGGGCAAATACTAATTCAAGAAAATGTCAACGTTTTCCCTTCTCCCACCCACAGTCTTTCGTTTTGTATGCTCCTAACTGGCTTAAATGATTCCACCACAATAAATAATGCGATAATGCCACATACTAAATAATGCCCCAAAGTGGCTGTCTTTGGGGCTCACTGGCCTGAACAGATGTAGACTGCCGGAAGGAGTGAAGCCTGGTCTCCCCGTCTGGCGGAGCATGCGGTAGCGGTGAAAGCTAACCGTGGCTGCGCTATCCTGGTTTCTACGGTCTATCTGCCTAGAGGGTCCCTCGCTGGCCTTTCTGCGCAAGTGATAAACCAGGCGGCTGAGCTGAGAGCAGCCATTCAGATCTTCAGACTGCCTTCGCATCCCCATTTTGGATTAGAACAGGAGTCCCCATCAGGGCGATGCACAGAGCTGTTTCTAGCATTTACCTGTTTTATAACTGCGGCGGACATGGATGACTACTGTCTATTCATGGCTCAAGACCAAGGTCTCATCTTCCTCCCTGACTCTGATCATACTACTTGGATGACTCACACAGTTCACAAAGTTTTCAAATGTCCAGAGTCCTGAACTGCTTGCTGGGGAGTCACAAAGTTATTCTTTATTCAGTCAAACCATAGCACTGATAGCCTACTGTGTGCTGGGCTCACTAGTGGGGCGCCTGGGTGGCTCAGTGGGTTAAAGCCTCTGCCTTTGCCTCAGGTCATGATCCCAGGATCCTGGGATCGAGCCCCGCATCGGGCTCTCTGCTCAGCAGGGAGCCTGCTTCCTCCTCTCTCTCTCTGCCTGCCTCTCTGCCTACTTGTGATCTCTGTCTGTCAAATAAATAAATAAAATCTTAAAAAAAAAAAAAGGCAGCTCACTAGCTAATAAGCAAGCAGAGCCTGACGCAGCTCCCACTATGGGCAAGCACTTCCAAATAAAGAAGGGTTAGTCTGGCATGTATTTACTAGTGCTTTCTGTGGGCCTTTAGCTATCCTGGAAACAAGACACACCAGACAAGGTCCAACCATGGCAAATCTTGCCTCTCTCCTCTGGGAGCTCTAAGAGCACCTGAGTGTCCCCTCCCCCACAGCGGGTGCAGACCCTGGGAGAGCTGGGTGATGGGTCCCATGGCTGCTGAGAGGCCTTGAGGGAAAAATGAAATAAGCTGTACTCATTTGCGATGTGTTTTAATGTTTGGCCTCATTCAAAGAGTCAGAAAGTTTAAAAGTAATGTGATCTGTTTCAACTGTTGGTTCAACAATCTTCTGGATTGTTACCAGTCTTTCCCTAAGGTCCTTGGTTTCATTTTAAAGTAGCAAAATACAAGTATCCTAATGCCTATAAAATGAACCAGAAAGAATACTTCTTTGAAAACTACTGACTTCCAAGCATAGCAGAGATGATGTTTATTCGCTTTCTTCTGCTGACTTCGTTTTATATGCTAGCCCCGTGCTAAATCTGGGACATTTCACTGCTACTTTAAATATTTAAGTTTACCCGTAAAGCAAATGCAAAGTAAAACAAACAAGCTAAGTGGAACAAAATGAAAAAAAATCACACATTTTCTGAACTTTAAGAAAACCCTAGATACACTATGTTTTATATTTTCTGTGGTAAACTTAGCAGGCAAAGGGGAAAGGCATCCTTTGTCCTTAACTTAAAATATGCAGTATGGCAGGTGTAATGCTGGCCAGTCTTCCTTCTCAGATACTTCCGCTCACACGGTCTGTGGTCTGTGTCTAAAATAGCTAATGTGCTTTTAACCACTGAATGACACTTCTCTATTATAGAAAAACAAAGCAATTTTTGCCAATGTTTGAACAAATGATGTATAAAATGAAAAGATAATTTGTTTTTATAGCTCTCTGCCAAGCTCTATAGCAGGCTGCCCAACCTGCAAACAATTTATTCTGTAAGAAATGTCACTAAATAATGACAAGGACTCACAGGTCAAACGGATTTACATTACATAATTTAAATGTCATTCCAGGAAGACCTGATGGCATTTCGAACAAATAATCTCATTTATTTTTGAAGCTCTAAGCTTCAACAAGTTAATTACTGTTGAACTAATGGGTAAACTGAGCATTATAATATAATGTGTGAACATTTGCTTTATCTACACTTCAAAAATTTATAGAATTATGCAAATACCACAAAATGATTCATTAAATATAAAAGAGGCTTATAGGCATTTAAGGTCTGAACTTAACCTTCATCATATTTAAAATATCCGGTAATTCCTTCTGTTTTGATAAAATGCTAAGGAAGTTTGGGCCATTTTCTTTGTCCTATTGAGAAAATATCGTATATGTGGGCTTCATCACTGAAGAGGCTGCTGCTAGTGAAAAATCTTCTAAAGCAAAAAAAAAAAAAAAAAAAAAAAAAAAAATCTTCTAAAGCCCTATAGTTAAAATGTCACATCTCAAAATATTCAAATCTGTTAGAAGTGTCTTAATTGCACAACGTCAGAGAAGAATTTCAGGAACCAAGTCTGAAACATTCAGAGGTCACAAAGGAACGAGGTATGAAGCCTGCCGTTGTGGAGTTTGGCCCCATGTGCTTCTTAGTCACACAGAAAGCCCAACAAGGCTCCGGGCTCACTGAAAGTGATACCAGAACGTGAAAAAAACAAAAACAAAAACAAACCCTCAAAATACCAAAAACCCAACATACCAGGTTTTTAGTCTTTGTATTTTGGAAACATCAGCAAAAAGGAGTTAATATGAACATGGGCAATCAAATCTGGGGGGAGCAACAGGCGACCTGCCAGGGAAGGTTCTGGGGCTGGCTGAGACAACATATCCTCACTGATTAACGAGGCACTGGATCTCAAAGTGTTCTTAATTTTATACTTAAATTTAAATCTCTACTCTAGGGGTGCCGGGGTGGCTTAGTCGGTTGAGTGTCTGACTCCTGATTTCAGCTCAGGTCATGATCTCAGGGTCAGGAGATGGAGCCCTGTGTCAGGCTCCACACCCAGCATGGAGCCTAGGATTCTCTCTCTCCTTCTGCCCCTCTTCCCACCTCTTTCTTTCCCTCTTAAAAAAAAAAAAAAAGGCCACCCATTTGCACGTTCATCATCATGTCCTATATATATATAGCTGGTGCTCAGTAATGAGCTGCTCTATTGTACTCATAAGTATATGAGCTCAGAGAGAACTCCATGTATCAAGGCATTCAATATTTTCACAGAAATCGAATCCCTCTGGGATGGCCCCTCTGCTGTTAAGAAGTGGTATCCTAAGAAGTGGTATCCGAATGCCCTTTATCTTCCACGGAGGACATCTGGTTAGCTGATAGAAAGTCATACCCGAGCCCCTCCAAAAGAAAAGAATGAAGTCTTGCTGAGATGATGGAACCTTTCAATTTACCCTCCAGCCCCGAGAAGCCCAAGTGAACAATGGGCAAGACCTAATCTCCCAATGGACGCTCAGGGTCCCTGGCGCACAAGAGCGATGTCTAAGGCAGGTGTTACAGTGGGTCTGCCCCAGTGCTAAGCACGCAAAGCAGAGGCTAGGACATGGTGGGTGAACTTCCTCCTAACGCTTCCTGAGGGAGGTGCCCTGCGCTGTCATGGACGGTCACTGGAGGTTCGCCTACAGTTTCTGCAGGTCACTGTTTCTCATCCTGACTCATCTTCAAGGGCAGCCATCCTGGGATGGAGGGTGCCTCCCTGCCCCCGTATGCGCTGGCCGAAGAGGGGCACGGCCAGTACCGAGGCGGCTGGCTGAGAACAGCAGCACACCGGGTGGAGAGGGGGAGGCACTCCTTCCTCACTGACAAGGCTGGGTCCCCACGGAAGGCCTGGGGGCTGCCCTGAGACAATGTCAGACTTTCAGACACATGCCACGTATCCTCAGGCCCGTTCTCCAGCCCAGCTCCACCCTACTCGTGTCACAGGCACATGTGACCGATAAAAGTACTAAGATGAAAGCTGAAGGTCATATTTTATATTTCAAAAGCAGAAGAAATCTGGGTGAGTAAAAAGAATATTAAATATATTCCCTTGTGTTTGGAATGGAAGGCGACAGACCAGAGCTGATTTAAATGTTGATTTAAACAAATACATTTTGTGTCTAAATAGACCCTATCCTGGCATATATTCATCATCACTTAGCTTATTTCGCGAACATGCCCAGCAGCTATATTTTGCAAAAACAATAATTTGGATTTGAAGAATTTTAAGAGGAAAACAAGCAGGAGTAGATCACAACAGAACCAACATTTTGGAACAATACAAAGCTTTCCAATTGCTGAGGATTTTTTAAAAAGTAAAAAGAAAATGTCTCCATACAGAGGGAGGACCACGTTAATGAGAGGAGAAAGCACAGAACAAAGATCGCTTTCCCAAATGAGAGAAATAGCAGACTAGCAGACAGTCTTCTTTATACCTGGGATATATCTCTCATCCACAATTTTTCAGAACCAGAAATGTCACTTTAAATAATCTTCTGTGAGGACAGGCATGGAAATAGAGGCTCTCTGGTGAGCACACCCAGGCCGACACTGTCAAACACAACCAGGGATCTGCTAGGATGTATGCTGACTGACACTACGACTCATTCCCCTACGACTGGGGAGTGGAGGTGGGCTGCTTACAGCAACGACTGAGGTAGATCTGCCAGAGCTGCCGGCTTTGGGATTCTACCAGAAAGCAGGTGCCCTGCACATTTGTATTGACAGTACAATTTCAAAACCAGAAAATATCAGCCTCACCTTCAGATGTATGTGTCATAAATTTCCAGCTGACTATAGTTAATGCAAAAGTAATTAGCTTTTCTTTATACGAATAACCCTCTTTCCCCATACACAATAAATACTGAAGGAATTATTTACTCTACAATTGTCTGCCATGATTTAAAGTTAAATAAATATATAAAGACAAAGCCTGCTTTGAAATCTCAGCACAGGAAATATATGAAAAATTATACTCCCTGCATCTAGTCAGAGCCAGTCCGACATTGGGACCAAATCCACGTATATATTTTAGACATAAATCTCTATAAAAGCCACGTATTGCACTCAAGAGACCCACACTATCAAACATTTACCATCTCTTAATACACACGCGGTGCTAAACTGTACCGGTTAGCCAACATCAGTCACGAGCAAGTGCCAATATGGCTGCTAAAATTCTAAGGGACGGAGACGGTACAGCAGATGCCTTCGGAGTCACATAAGATCTGTGACATCTATTTACATGTGAGGAATTACACTGCTGCTTTTTGGTTATAAAGCAGGGAGTACAGCAGTACGGGGCACAGGAATACTGCTCTGGGTAGAAAAGTTTCTTTGTGCTGGTGGGAGACCGGTCTCCCTAAACAGAGTTGGTCCTGACGCTGAATGCTGAGGCAAAGCAGCAGAGCGCAGGCACTGGTAAGACCCGATACAGTTCCAAACAACCATGACGTTCCAGAGGGAAGCCTTTGTAGTTTCAGTTTCCTTTAGCTCTAGGCTTGGGTAGTATGCTTAGTTAAAATGCAAGGTACAAGGAGCTAGTAGGACTCTAACTGTGGTTTACAGTGTCATTTTTACATGATTAGCAAGGAAGGAATACTTCCTTGGGTCAGTAATCACAGAAAATTGGGATGGTATTAAAATGAAAGAAATGATCAAGGTGAAATTGGCTGAGAGTATAAAGCTTTCCTTCCATTATCCTCCAGCTGTTTTCCTCTCCGTGTGGGTTTTCCCCCTTCTTTGTGAGACTGTGGTTAGAGAGAATATTTCTTGGATGGAAAGGAATTATTTCCAAATACAGAGTTTTAAAGAAAAACTTGAAAATGAATGTATCTTCACAATTAGATTCAGAAAAAAGGAAACACCAGGTGAGGTCTACAGTGACTCTTAAAAGGCACTTTACATTTTAAAGGTTAAAAAAAATCCTCTTACTTAATCCAGTTCATCAGCTCCACTGTGTCTGGATCATAGAATTCTCTCAACTCGGAGAGTTCATCCATCATTCCTGGCCAGAACTGAAATTAAAAACAAAACAAAAACAAAAACAAAATCCACCCCCGCACCCACAACTATCGCTAAGATTCAAACGAAAGAGGAGAAACTGCGTAGAACTTGGGAGCTACATGGATAGGACGACAGCAGCAGGAGAACGACCTCATTTCCACCATCCGCCCTCCTGGCATCAGGCGAGCCAAAGTCTGACACCAGTTCCCCAAATGGTCTTGAGCCCAAGCTGATCAGGGTGGGAGGGGTCCTCAACTTTTTAAAAAGAGCTTTTATTTTACTCTAGTGAAAATGCTGTCGTATGTGACGCTCAAATCTAGGCCAACGTTAATTTGGAGAGGACAGGAATGGCAGCCACCAGGAAGCTCACAGGGTGTCAGACACTAACTTCGGTCGTGCCATCTACCCTTCGAGACGGAAAGTGCCCTCCCAAGACAGCACGGCTGTGGAGCTGCGAACATGCTCTGGAACACAGAATCTCCTTCACCCCCACAGCTACCCAGGGAGAAAGTGGACCCAAAAGGCGCCATCTCTCCTGCTGTTCACTTTATTTTACTCTTCTGCAGATGCTGGCTCGGAGAGATGACTTGACCAGGTCACAAAGGGGCAGAGCTACCGCTAGAAACCTGACTCCACATCCAGCTCCCTCCTCACTGGGATTACAGCATCTGCACTGGAAATTTGGACAAATGCCCTGATGTGTTTTAATGTAACTGCGGGTACAATGGGAGAGAAGAGTATTGGAAAGTAGGACTCTCCAGGAAAATCTGGTGCACCTGAATATTCTATTTATGCCACTGTGGCCTCCTACTCAACTTGAGTTAGTTAAGGTGATGCAGAGAAAGTGTAAACGTCCCACTCCGAGCTCCACGGCTTTTCTAACATAACTGCCTGCTTAATTCAACAGTTAATTACATGTTCACTGCTGTATCAAATGATGATTGGCTAAGAAGCCTTGATCATCTATATACACCCTAGGGTGAACAGCAGAATTCCTATGTTGGAAGAAGGCCACTGACAATGGGTCTGTGCTTCATTAATGTGGAGAATGTAGTAACTGTACTTCAGAACCACTAAGTGGAACCAGAGTGGTACCCGACTGGTTGGGGGCTGGGCGCCAGCCCTGTCACTTTATCTTGTCATCTCATCTTCAGCCATTTTTAGTGCTCCTTCTCATCTTGTCCCCTGGGTATGTGAACAAGGAAAACTGCTGGTGACAGAAAACCAGGTATCAGCACTACCGGTTCCAAGTTTTAGAAGAGATGTAATCATAGTGATTCCATGATACCTATGTAATATTTCAGTTGTCCCTATTAATTTCGATAATCAACAGAATGCCAACTTTTTAATGATATGTCCTCATTCCTTTAGTATAAAACACATATCGAAATATATGAATTCAATGGGTATTGCATATTTTGCTAGCTTGGAAGTTGCTGCTGTTAATTCTGAAAATGTTCAAATCTAGTAACACTGTCTTATGATAAACTTTTTAAACATGATAAACGTGAAAATAAGTGTTGGATCACTAACTGTTCCTTCTAAATGGTATTTCAGCAATGCCAATAAGTTCATCAACACGAGGGTAGTAATTTTATTAAACTCCTGGTTTTAGAGTGAAGTGCATGCTTTTCCCTTTTAAAAAGGACTGTCCTAAAGAGACATACAGCAAAACTGCTAGGAACGAGAAAATCTGAACTCCTCATTACAATTGCTCCATGAACCTCAAAGTCAGGCTTTGAAATCCAGTTTATTTTACTTATAGGTAAATCTTCAACAGCTGTTTTCCAGTTTCCTCAGTTTCAGGGTACTTCTTAATATATGTAATACCTCTATTGTCTTTGTGATTTCACATTTTGAGAGGCTGGAATATCGAGACTGCTTTGTGTAGTGAAAGCTGGACTTTCTCCTGAAGTCCAGGCCTGAGGAGGATGGAGAAGGGCCGAGAAGAGCTGCGCTAATGCTAGGCTAATCTCTGGAGGGATTCTTCTGAGTTACTCTCTTACTCAAAGAATGTCTGTGTAGATTTCCTGGAAATGATGGGTTCTTTTGGTGCTATCACTTTTTTTTTTTTTTTTTTTTTTAATAGTAATGATTTTCAAGAGGGGTGGCTGGAGGGATTTGGCTCCATGCCAAGGGGAGGCTTCCCAATGTCTGGAGATTTTTGATTGTCAGGACTGGAGGGAGGTGCTGTTGGCAACAAGGGAGTAGAAAGCAGAGTTGTTGCTAAACATCCTGTAACACACAGGTCAGCTACGACAAGGAATTACCTAGCCAGAGTGTCAACAGCGCCAACGCGGAGAAGCCCAGTTCTCTGCATTAGCCCCACCTAGAGGGCCGAGGACACACACATTTCTGGACTCGACTCCCAGAGCTTCTGATTCAGGAGGTCTGGTTTGGAGTGGGACCCAAACATCTGTGTTTATGACAAGTTCCCAAGTGATGCTGACGCTGCTTCTCTGGGGACCACACTTTGGGAAACAGTGCTGTACCGTGTAGTTTATTTCTCCTACACTCTCCTTCCTCAATTTTACCAAGAACAAGAGACTTAAGTCCTCAAATAGCTGTAAAAAAAAAAAAATCAGTAAAATTCCAAATACATAGCTGACACTTAAGAACTCAGCCTACGCACAGAGTGACTGTAGGAAAGAGACCGTCATAGTGTGCGTACATCGTTAGCGGGAGCCAAGAAGCACAGTGAGCTCAATCTTTCCTGTGAGGAGGGTGTTTTGTCACTCAGAGGCAATGTGGAGAGGTCAAGCTACCTCCTTCGTTATTAAACATACACTCTGTTTAGTCTTTAGTCATTGCTTTCCAGAGCTTTGGAAGAAGTTTCATTTATTTACATGAGAGCTATAAAATTCCCAGAGGCCAGGTGGAAGAAATAACCTATTTCTATGTTTTCCAGTATTGGAGTTAGCACAGCGCTCTGCCTGCAACAGTAGATGCTTTGATAGATAGGAACACGATAGAGCATAAATTTTTGAAATATTTACAGTAGAATCATCCAATATAGTGATGAGCAAACATGATTTTTAGCCTAAAACGTTTGGCTTCAGATAAAATCTTATGTGAAAGTATAAGCAAATAAAACCAAACGCTGAGCTGCTCTAGCTGACCCTCTCCTTGGGTGAACCCCTGTAGCACCCCCTTCCCCCAGCCCAAGTGAGGGGCTATACACAGTAGAGTAGGACATCTATTGTTCTAACATAAAACCAAATTTGAAGGAAAAAATATGAACTTAAAAAAATACGTCAGATTTTTTAAAAAGAGGGTAAAAGCTCAACCAGATAGCAAGAGTCTGGGCTCCCTGCCCAGGTACAGATTCAAGCCTCTAAATTTCAAAGATGTGACAAAAGGATCACCAAATAGCCTGACTGGTGACTCCTTGTCTCTTGAGGAGCATTCTCAAAACGAAGCACAGTTAAAGTTATTTCAGAAATCAGTCACCTGAGAATACGAAGTTCATGATTTCCTACTCAAACTGAAGGACAGCTCATGAGGCTAATCTGGGACCATATATACCCAGCCTCTCACAAAGATGATTTTAAGCATCTAATGAAATATGTAGGTTAAAGTAAGATGCATTTTAGGATCTCTTACTCTCTATAAGGCGGGTAACAGGGAAAAATTATTTTTCTACTTTATTCACCTCAGCATAGGTCTGAAAACACCTTTCTTTTCAGAATTTGCATCAGCTTAATAGTAAGTCAGAATCAAAATTAATTAGAAAAATTAAACTGTAGTTGTTTTTGCTATAATATTTTTACTTGTTAAATACTATTTGGGAAACAGATCAGTTTTCTTATCAATGCCAAGTGCCTTCATGAGAAGCAAAGGAGGTATTTGTAACCTCTGCAAATCATTCCATTTGCCAATAACAGACAGAGTACACTGAGTCAAAGCAATTATTCCGCTAGATTAATGATGGAAAGAATGAGGAAAATCAGTCTTACCTTGTAGCACAGATACAGCAGTATTAATATCGGTACTGAATATCGCATTATACATATCTATATAAGAAAGACATTATTTAGATCACAGGTATTTTTGCCTTACAGTTTTGCTTTGTAAACACATAACTTCTTTCTTTTTAAAACAACAAAAATGTCCTTTAATGGAGCATGAGGCTCCAATTTGCCCAACAACTAAGTCAATGTTAGGGTCCGATCACTCATGAGATACTCATAGCTTCTACCATATTGCCGCCTGTGAATATTTAGGGGAGAACAACTCAAAACTACATATTGTCATATTGTCATAACTGTACTTATTGTCATAACTGTACACTTATATATGCTCTAAGTATAATTTATAATGATAATAATAGTGATAGCTCCGGATAATGGGGTTATTGATGAGTTTTAATTTTCCTTGTATGCTTACAGTACTTCCAAATTCAGTATAATGAGCATATCTAAGTTACGGTTTGGGAAAAAAACAAATGATTTAAAAAATAAAATTAAGATTCAGAATAAAATTATTTAAAAAATAACTCCTTACAAAATCATAAGGTGTCAGGGCACCTGGATGGCTCGGTTGGTTAAGTGTCCGATTCTTGATTTCGGCTCAGGTCATGATCTCAGGGCGGTGAGCTTGGGCCCTGCGTTGGGCTCTGCCCGGGGCATGGAGTCTGCTTAAGATTCTCTCTCTCCCTCTCCTTTTGCCCCTCCCCCTTCCCCTGCTTGCACTGGGCCCCCCCAAAATAAAATAAAATAAAAAATCATAATGTGTCAGTTATCTATTTTCAGCAGTCTCTGTTTCATCAGACTGGGGAACAGGCAACTACTGAAAACAATAGGAACTGGCATGAAAGAAATCCTAAAACTCATAAAAATGAAAATGAAATAGCAAAGGGACAGCACTGACCCTCTTTGGGTTATAAAGACGGATCGACCTCAGGAGTAACTCCCATATCTCGGGGCTGCATAAGCCAAACGATGCGAACACACACATGTGTGACGTCCAGAGGTACTTCATTCTGGAAAGACAGAGACAGGAGAGGTGGACCCATGCCAACTGTGGACAGACCCGCAGTGTGACGCAGCTGTGCCGTCTGTGGGAGGAAAGTCTGACTGAGGCTGTGTGGGGACCGTCTGCCGAAGGGTTAGTTATGAATTTCATTGCCTTTTGAGAAAATCATATAAGTAAAAATGGAGGATTATTAGTAATGAGGAAAAGACTGGTTACTAATAATATTTAATACTAGAGAAGATGGTAAACAAGGATCTTTTTATGGGAACCATAATTATCAGTGAAGAGGACTGTGAGTACCTAAGCTGCATTGCTAAAGCATGTCAGGTAAAGAGTGATCGAACAAAAAAAATCAATCCAGCAAACAGGTAAAAAAAAAATACCTCATTGTACTCAATGCCAAGAATCCAAACAGAATGGTATGTATTAGGTTGTAAGCGGTTTCTGGTTTCAGGAGGATCGTGCACTTCCCCATCTGACCCGGGGGTTGTTGGCTTGTAGAATCACTGAATAAAACAGCACACATACAAAATTGAAGCTGGATACATCATTTTAAGTTAGTTAAATCTTTTTTAAAGATACCAGAAACTTATGCCTTCATGTATTTAGAAATGTGTTACTGCTCTAAGATAAAACGAATCAACATATATCAAAATTCTGAATTTGTGAGGATAAAACTGTTATAATGCATTAATAACTAGAATACAACAAATTTCATTTTGAGTAAAAATTTAGAATGCTTTAACCCTTTAAATTAAAAGGAAGTAGAAAAAATTCTTTTGGGATCACTTAAATTACAAGATTTCTTTAGAGATATTTCATGAGTTACTAGCATTTTACAAGTTTTTACAAATAAGAAAAGAGAAAAACAAATCCATAAACATGGAAATCAGTTCCCTTCTGAACAAATGATCACATTTTAGCCAACCAATACCCATTAAAGATCTCTAACATGATTTTTTTAATCAAATTTGGCTACATTAGAATAATTAACCCAGAAAATGAATAATAATTCTTTATCATGTCAACACTCAATTCATATTCTATTTTCCATTAATGCCACTGCTTTTTTCAGGTGGTTTCTTTGAATTAGGACCCACGGCTTTCACGCTGCATTTCATCAATGTCTCTTTAAATTATTTTCAATCAATACAAGTGCCCTCCACTTGGAGGTCGTTTTTTGGCAGAAGGAAATGTATCATTTGTCCTGTAACTACTCCCACCTTCTGGATTTGGCTGATTGTCTCCTTGTGGAGGTGTTGAATACATTTCTCTATTCCCATGCTCCTTATAAACTTGAAATTAGATCTAGAGGTTAATTATTAGAGCCAAGTTCATTTATTGTGGCAAGAACACTGCACGGGGGATATGCTGTACTCTAAACTCATCACACTGGGGAAGAGCGCACTGTCCTATCTCATTGTCTGAACCTTAGAGACTCTGAGATGGGCGAGTGAGTTCGGCCATTGTACCTTCTGCTGTCAAGGGGATACGGAAACAGCAGGAAGGGCTGCCAGTTTAATATAAAACCAGTACCTTTACAAGGCCCCACTTACCCTTCATAAAATCCAATAGACCTGGGTATGTATGATGCTTTCAGGCTACTAGAGAACTCTTCTTTCCTAGAAATCCTTTCACCACCCTACATTCCCATGAAAATCAAACTGATATACTCGGGGAATTTTCACCACTGGTAATAACCTTTACTTAGATGTTCTATATCACAACCCAAACTCTGGCTTCTATGTTGCTACTGAAAGAGTGCTCCAGACAAGGAGAACATATGTTCTCATCTCCCCTTGATACCTGAGAGAATTTTGCAACACCTCTCCCCATCTCCCCCGCCAAGCTGGAAAGCTCGAATCAGTCCCGTGAACAGAGCCCCTGAGTTAATCCCCTCACCGTCCTACCCTTTACACAAATGCAGATGTGTCGGGTAAACATAGTAGTATCATCCTTCCTAGTACTAAAATGATAGAAATACTCTGGATACTTGGCATTGATAAAATATCCTTAAAATGACTTAACAGTTATTTAATATTAAGATACTATAATTCTTACATCACTTTAATGAGCTTTACTTTAATGCTTTTCTTGTAATAAGGTTCTGATACCCCTACCTGGTAGATGAGGATGCTCTAAAATCTTTACCTACAATCATACAGCAAGTCGGCTTGCAGAGACGGCTCATAGATTCACACTGAGCACGGCAGACATTTTCACAAAAGACTGCAGGCCAACTGAACTTCCTGCTTTGCATGCAGTCTAGAGTCCTGTCGACACCTGGCGTGTCTGGAATAATATTAAATTACACTGTCTAGAATAATTTCCATCTATTTTCACAGGGCTAAATTTTATCTTGGGCAAGATATTGGGCTAAGAACACTTCTGAAAGATACTAAAATAGGTTATAGTCAATGAAGTATTTTCATGGTTCAATGTGGCTTCACTCTTAATAATCATAAAACATCTCAACTGATCTGGACTCGTGCTAATGCCCTTTCCCAGCACAGCTCTCTGGTGGCTGCGAATCACAGCTCACCAGCACCTTAATTGGCAAGATAACTACAGAGAAAAGGGCTTCCTTCTGAGCTTCATTAAGTTTTCACAAATGACAGTAGCTTCAATTTCTTACACTTAATTTTCTTTCAATTTAACATGGGTAGTAAATGCAAAAACCTCCATCAGCTTTGTAGCCAGGTATTCTACAAGCTTTAAAAAAGTCTTTATACTCCCTCACTCTTTCTTTTAGCAGATGAGTAGACATGTTCAGCCTTTTAGACACAGTCAATTATTACTGAAGACTTTGGCAGATGCTAACAGTTACAGTCCACTCCCCTTTTACAAGCCCCTGAGCAAGATGCAACAAAACACACAAGAGTTAACTCTTGATATTTCATGAGCAATAACAAAGGCAGCTAGAAGAAAGGTAGAAAAACAACAGGAAATTAATAACGAGAACAAAGCAGAGACTCTGAGTCAGTAACAACACCAGCGAATGACAGCTAAAATCTACAAAATATTCTAGGAGAGAGGCAGCATTCTAAGTACTATTATTTTAACTTATTTACTCCCCACAAAACCCCGCAGAGTAAGTCCCCTGGGTATCCCCATTCCATAATAAGGGCAAGAGAGAACTGCTCAAAGAGGACCTTGTTCCCAGACCAGTCTCTACTGCATTGCCTTTTTGCTGTCTCTTATCTGGTCAACCCTTACATACTCGTGTGGGGTCCACTCTAATCTGATTATGATCCCCCTTTGAGCTGAACCATACTACCCTGTCTGAGGTCTGATATTTTGAACTTCAACTTTTTTCTGCCATTTTTCTCCAACACAGATCAAGTTCATTAAAGCATGGGAGAGGTTGCTGAAACATGCCGTACCTGAGATTATGGAAGGCAACAGCTAAGGCTGCCATCACTGTGATGGACAGAACAAATATGTAAGCATAAAAGAGGAGAGTATCTGAAAGCCTTCCGAAGGTATTGAAAGGTAAGAGGCCAAACGCTTCTTCACACAGGTATAGATTTGCATCAAAATCTCTAGGGAACAAACGAAAAGAAAGCAAAGTATTAAATTCAGTACAAGACAAGTAAACTACACTTTTTTCCTCAAAATGAACCTGGATTTTATAGTTGAAGGCATAATGATAACTTAAGTTTTAAAGTCCCTGCTGATTCGATATAAAAAAGCAAACATAAATTTTAAATTCAGTCATACCTTGTTGCTCCAAACCCAAATTTTGCCTTCAGAAATTTAAATATGTGTTCGTCTGACTTCAGATCAAGAATTTTCTATCAGGGAGGGAGAAAATGAAAATTGTTATGAGTGCCTTATGCATGGTTTCCTGATAATTTCCCACTGAATACACATATTCAGTGTCCAGTTTCACAGGATTGTGTGCACATGTGTTTATAAAATCAGCAAATATTCTCAATAGTTGTTAGAAGTGAGGGATTCTTTTTTTTAAAGACTGTATTTATTTGACAGAGAGACATAGCAAGAGAGAGGGAACACAAGTAGGGGAGTGGAAGAGGGAGAAGCAGGCTTCTTGCTGAGCAGAGAGCTCAATGCAGGGCTCTATCCCAGGACCCTGGGATCATGACCTGAGCTGAAGGCAGAGGCCTAACCCACTGAGCCACCCAGGTATCCCAGAAGTGAGGAATTCTAACAGGAGAACTTTCAAGCTCCCTCTGTTCCTTTTGTTCTTTTTTGTAAAGCAGAATCATTTTTTCAAACCATCTTAACGTGTTAGTTCAACATGTAAAATAGATAAAAGATGAGCTTCTTTGGTCTCAGGGAGAGGGAGAGGGCTGAAGCCCGGCAGAGTACAAATGTTTTGATCAGAAAACCAGTAATATGATGATCTAAAACCTCAAACAAATACAGAGCCCACAGGGCCTGTCTGGCTTAGGGGTTTCTGACTGCAGACACAACTGACAGAAGACTCAGCCACACAAAGACAATGGAGGCCCCCGTGGTGGCCTCCGCGGGAACTGACAAATGCCAGTGCACATCATTAGTGATTATAACTCATATAATTTTATTTTTACTATATGGCTTATAAAAATCCATCGGCCATAGATGGATAAAGAAGTTTTTTACCCATAGATGGGTAAAGATGGGTTTAAAAAACCCATAGATGGGTTTTTTTTTTACCATAGATGGGTAAAGAAGTTTTTCCTTCTGTCAGAAGGAAAATGAAGATAGAAAAGAAAAGATGAATCTGAGAAGTGAGGTTAGTACCTAAAATATATTCGCTAGAGATGAGCCACAAATTTGGGCTTACACATTAAACTAGCAAATGCAGATGGAGATAAAAGCACAGGTTCTAAGATTAAAACAAACCAATTGCTCAAAAGAGATCCTAACACTCCTAGAACTGAGACTGAAGAGAAATTTTCCCCATGGCTACAGTAAAAACAGCAGGAGTCTTAAAGAAGATTTTTTCTAATTCCTCTCATTGTACATAGTTGGCAAGACATCAAGTACAATTCAATAGATGTTATTCTTCGGGAAGTCAAGAATCAATGGTCTGGGCAGGCAGCTCTCTCCTGACTTAATCCAGGCACAGATCACTGAGTATCTAGAGTGGGGGAATGGATGAACTGCGTATCTTTCAGCCAATCCTTCAGAAATGCTGATTGCTCTGCACAAATAAGCTTTTGATAAGTACTGAACTCTGGGGTTTAAGAACAGAGTGACAAGGACCCAGAGTGGAAGTGTTTAATGCGGCTGGATGAGTAAGAGTCTTTGATAGTCAACAGACAGGAAGAGGGACTGCCATTCTCCTATGGAAGAGAAGGAGTCTGTCATGTACATGCAGATGTCTCCTGTCCTGAAACCAGCCTTCTAGGAGGGGCAGAATCATCTTAATAAATCACTGTGCTTCGGATAGTACAGTTAGTTTATTTATCTCCTTTTTCTCAAAGTAAGCTTCACACTAAATGTGGGGCTCAAACTGACGACCCTGAGACCAAAAGTCGCATGCTTCACCAATTGAGCCAGCCAGATGCCCTGCCAGTTTATTTAATTTGACCCAATAAAAAATCACGTCATCTGTTTTTGGTACCACAGTGCAAGAAAATGCTCTCTTCAAAAGCAGAATTTTTTAAATTTAGAGAAACACTTAATGCTTTTAAAGTTGAGCTTTTACAAAAAGTTTAATAACTCAGAAAGTGAGTTCAAGCTAGGACATATTATTATTTTTTTTTTTTAAAGATTTTATTTATTTATTTGACAGACAGAGATCACAAGTACGCAGAGAGGCAGGCAGAGAGAGAGAGAGAGAGAGAGGGAAGCAGGCTTCCTGCAGAGCAAGGAGCCCGATGTGGGGCTCGATCCCAGGACGCTGAGATCATGACCCGAGCCGAAGGCAGCAGCCCAAACCACTGAGCCACCCAGGCGCCCCCAAGCTAGGACATATTAAAGAGTGAATTGGGATGCCTGGGTGGCTCAGTTGGTTAAAGAGTGAATAGGGGCGCCTGTGGCTTAGTCTATTAAGCTTTGGCTCAGGACATAATCTCAAGGTCATTGGATCAAGTCCCATGTCAGGCTCTGTGCTCAGCGGGGAATACGCTTCTCCCTCTCCCTCTGCTCCTACCCACCTCCACTCATGCTCCCTCTCTTAAATAAATGGATAAAAAAAATCTTTAACAAAGAGTAAACAGAAGTCAGTGACTAAAATCAAGAAAACAACAGTTATGAAACAAAGTTAAAGCTGAGCTTGTTACAAGTAAAACTGGAAATTCTGTAGTAATGTAAATTAAAGGTCATTTTATTAACTTACCTTAATAATATTGTTGAGGAAAAGTGTCAAACATAAAACTGCAAATAAATGTAACAACAGTTTCCCAAGCCTATTTAGGAAGTTTCCAGTCTTCAGATTTTTCTAGAAATTAAAACAGTTGAGTTTTAATCCTTACGTTACTTCATAAACATTTAAGATGAGATTACTTCAGGATTTAAAACATTAGATCATGCAACATAGAGAATATATGTGGAAAATAGAACCTAATTTTTATGAGGTTACAATGTCTTAATATTTGTACATTTCTAACATAAGAGTAAATGAATTCCTTAATAAAAAGCTTCCAGGAGCACCTGGGTGGCTCAGTCAGTTAAGCTGCTGCCTTTGGCCCAGGTCATGATCCCAGGGTTCTGGGACTGAGCCCCGCATGGGCTCCTTGCTCAGCCGGGAGCCTGCTTCCTCCTCTCCTCTCCACTTGAGCTCTCTCTCTCCCTATCTCTGTCTTTCTGTCTCTCAAATAAATAAATAAGATCTTAAAAAAAATAAAGTGCCTCCTTAATTATTTCACTTAAAAAAATTAATAATAATAAGCTTCCTAAGATCAGAAAACTGTCCTTGTCTTTCTTTCTCTTTTTAAGACCTTTGCAACCAGAGTATGGAGTCTGCCAGAAGGTACTCAAGATACACTGAATGAACAAATCTTGCGATCACTGACCCATTAATTCATGTAGCACAGACACAGCCATAACCCAATTAAAGACCTATCTGTATAAAAAAGGGTAAATTGTGCTCTTTGATATATAATGGTTTTCTTACAACCCTTAGATAACTTTACAGATTATCAAATATAATATCTAATGAGTTAAATTGCATGATGTTTATTTATAATTAAAGTTAGGATGAATGAGAACTACTGTTTCAGATAATCAACTAAAGCCTGTTTAAAAGTCATTGTGACAGCTTGGCCATGACAGCTCTCACTCCAAAGAGAAAGGATTTATTCTTCCCAAAGCAGAAAGTAAAACAGCTTCTTGATATAAAAGTGGTTATGAGAAATGTTTCTCATATGCTCATGAGAAAGAAAGCAGGCTTTATGACACTATATGAAGAGAAACAACGGACTCTTAATTAAATCCCATGTAACTTTAAGAAATCTGAATTACTGAATAAAGCCAAAAGATCAGGCCAATGTTTTCAAACGTGACACCCTAGGAAAGGTCCCCATACTTCTAAATTTAAGTCCTGTGATTCTCGAGATTCTGAGTGAATTTTAATTCACTTACAAACCAACAGCATGATACGGATGGGGTGAAGAGCCGCGCGGCTCCATCACTAATACGGTGCTGCCAACTTAAAAGACACCGCGACGAACACCCTCCCCCCCCAAGCAATAGCTTCTTCTTACTCTTGAATTCATACACAATAAAATTTAAAGATTTTTGCTCTTTTATTTCAACTTTCTATCAATGGCATTCAAATAAACATCTTTGGCTAATCCCTGAACTAAGATTCCAATTCTCTAAGAAAAGAAACATGTCAAAACGAAGGGATGGCACAGCAGAAAGCTACAAAACAGAAATGCTTTCCCATGCATGTTTAAAAGACACCTAAAAAATGACCTCAGTGCTTTTCAGAGGGAATGTGGTCAGACATTTTCCTTTGTGTGCTGTATGAAAATAAGGCCCAACTACCCACAGAATTTAAAAAAAAAAAAAAGGACACAAATATGTCCTACCTGAAGTTTTCTTGCAATTAATACTGAAAGGTTGAAACTGATAAGCAGCGATCCGAGAATCATAGAATTAAAAAACTGGAGGATGCAGACCAGGAGCAAGCCTGTCACCTGGATGCCATACAGCCACGTCGCCTGCAACAAGGGAGATGAGATGGTGAACTAAATACATGGGTTTATCAAGAGACCAGCACATGCTGACACGCTGGCTGGATACATTTCGAATCACAAACAACACAGGGGGCTTCAAGCAGTTCAGTCTAAAAGCAAGTCCCCCAAACCGAATCATTTACATCCTGTATTTATCTTTGAATTATACAGAACTTAAAATCTTGTAGTATTAATTAAGAAGAGAACAAACGGATAATAGGAAGTACAGGTAGCAAACAATGGCATAAACATATTCTGGAAACGGGCAAATGCAATCTGCAGCCTTCCATTTTCTCCAGAATTCTTTTATAGTTACTGTCTACAGTACTTCTTCATATTCTGTGATTTCTGAATGTTCCGCACTGCAGGCCTGTGTCCTTTATTGCTGCATTTCCTGTGTGTGTGCTGACTTAGATTAGATGGACAATTCCTCCCAGAGTGAGGCCTTTGACTCCCTGCCTCCTGGGTCTGGAGCGGGCAGCATAGTGCCGAGGTCAAGAACGTAAGCCCTGAGGTCACCGGCACCTGTGCTAGCTATAGCGCTGATTCTGATGCAAACCAGCTGTGGGGCCTTGACAGGCTGGCTGGGGTTCATGCAGAACAGGGGTGATGACACCTTCTTCAGAGCTGCCGTATCAGCCTGGCATAAGGACTGGATGCAGTGATGTTTTAAAATGCCTAGCACATAATGAGCTCTCACTAAAGACAGCTCTTGGTGTAGAAGAACTGCTGACAGGTTGATATTGACAGATGCAAAACTCAACCAACTTCAACACAGAAAATATGCCACAAAGAAAAAATGACAGCCTCTAATAAACAGCTGATACATTTTTTCCTTTTTAAAAGATTTATATATTTACTCGAGAGAGAGAGAGAACACAGGAGTGTTAAGCGAGGGGTCTGGGGAGAGGGTGAGGGAGAGAGAGAATCCCAGGCAGACTCTCCACTGAGCGCGGAGGTGGCTCGATCTCAAGACCCCGGGACCATGACTTGAGCCAAAATCAAGCATTGGACACCTAACTGAATGAGCCACCCAGGTGCCCCAAGACTTGATACTTCCTCTCCTCTTTGAAATTGGACAATTCCATACTCTTATTCGCTTATGAAATATTCTGCTCCTATCAGCAAATCAGATTTCCTCATAGTTTTGTTTTCTTCGCCTCAAAGGAAACAAATCTCTTTCTAGCACCTAAAGGCCTGGCCTGCCACAGTTCAGTGCTTTTGGTTGGTGTTAACAGAAACTTGGAATTTAGGATTCTAAAGATACAATACTTTATTGTAGGAGACTTAGAAAATCCAGGAAAACATAAAAAGAAATAGTAATTGATGGAAAGGTGGGCTCTAAAATCAAAATCTAACACCATTACCTACAGAAATAATATTGATTTCATAGTGGTGTGTGATATTTCATGTAACATTTTACTTATTTCACATTACATTGTATCATTTTCTCACGTCAAGGACTATTCTGTGAAAACTTAATTTTAAATGGCTACGTAACATTCTACTAGATGCCATGATTTGTCTGCCAGTGGCTCATTTGTTTCCAGCTTCTTATTATTGTTGAAATTAATGTTACGAACATCTTCTTAAAAAAATTCTCAGATCATGGTATCTGGTTACACTCATCTACCCTTATCTGCCAGGGATGTGTTCCCAGAGCCCCAGTGGATGTCTGAAACCATGGAGAGTACTGAGCCCTGTACACAGCATACGTATCTACGACACAGTTTCATTTATAAATGAGGCACGGTAAGAGACTAACAACAATAACCAATAATAGAACAATTATAGCCATATACTGTACAAAGTTTATGTGAAGGTGGTCTCTCTCAAAATATCTCTTATACTGGACACCCTTCTTGTGATGATGGGACATGGTAAAAGAGCCAGGTGAGGAGACGGAGGTGGGTGCGAGAGGCGTGGGGACAGTGTTGGGCTACTACCGACGGTCTGTCAGAAGGCGGATTATCTGCTGCTCACCGGGGTTGACTGCACAGAACTGGAGCCGCAGATGAGGTGAGGGTGGGGTGGGGACTACTGTCACTCCTTAACTCATTCCTTGTTGTACCCTAGCACCCACGACAACACCCACTAAAACAGTGTCACCTGATAAATATGGGAGGAACAAATGACAGATTCCTAGAAGTACAATTACTGGTTAGTGAAGACACTGCTTTTTTTTTTTAATACATTCATTGAGATATAATTCATATAGCACAAAATTTACCTATCTAAATTCATGATTTTAGTGTTAACAGAGTTGTGCAAATATCACCAGAATCTAATTTTAAGATATCTTCATCATCTCTGCAACATCCCGCCGGCTGATGGGCACTGGGCGGGTTCCACTTTCTGGCCACTATGAATCATGCTGCTACAAACATCCATGTACAAATTCTTACATGGCTATGTTTTCATTTTTCGTGGGTGTGTACGTGGCAGTGGAATTGCTGGATCACATGGTAACTCTATGTTTAACACGTGAGGAGATGCTAAATTGTTTTCCAAACTGGCTGTGCCATTCTGTAGTCCCACCAGCAATATATGAGAGCTCCAAAGTCTTCACCTCCTTGCCAACATTTGTTATCATCTGTCTTTGCTGTTGTTTTTAGAGTTTAGCCATCTGAGTTCGGGGTGGGGGGTGTGTGTGGGGGAAGGTAATGGTATCTTATTTTGGTTTTGTGTTTCCCTAATGAGTAATGAGGCTGAGCATCTTTTCATGTGCTTGTTGGACATTTGCATTTGTTCTCTGGAGACATGCCTATCCAATCATCTGCCCATATTTTATTGTTGAGAGAGTTGTAAGAGTTCTTTATATATTCTGGAACTGCCTTATCAGATATAGGATTTGCAAATATTCTCTCCAATTTTGTGAGTTGTCTTTTCACATTGATGGTATATTTTGAAGCACAAAAGTTTTAAATTTTGATGAAGTCCAACTCATTTATTTTTAATTTAGTCATTTGTGCTTTTGGTTCTGGAACCTTATAAAAAGGATTGGTCTACTCCAAGGTCATGAAAAATTATTCCTGTCTTCTAAATGTTTTATAGTTAAAAAATTAATGTTTTATAGTTTTAGCTCTTACAACTAAATCTCTGATCTATTTTGAGTTAATTATTGTGTATGGTGAGAGAGAGGAGTCCAACTTCATTCTTTCACATGTAGCTATCTAGTTATCCCAGCACCATTTGTTGAAAAGATTATTCTTTCTCCATAATTATCTTGGCACCCTTGCTGAAAATCAAATTGACTGTTTATTTCTGAAGATTTATTTCTGGTCTCTCAATTTTATTCCATTGATTTGTGTCCATCCTTCTACTAGTATCACACTGTCTTGATTACTATAGCTTGGAAGTAAGTTCTGAAGTTGGAAAGTGTGAGTCTTCCAACTTTATTCCTCTTTTTCATGATTGTTTCAGCTATTCTGGGTCCCTTGAGTTTCCACGTGAATTTTAAGATCAGCTTGTCAAGTTCTGCAAAAAATTCACCTGGGATTCTGAGAGGAAGCGTGTTGAATCTGTACAATAATTTACCATAATTTGCCATCTTAAACAACAGTGAGTCTTCCAATCCATAAATATGCAATCTTTCCAATTTATGTGGGTCTTTAAAACTTTCAGTGTTTTGTAGTTTAGAGTATAAACATAAGCACTTCTTTTGTTCAGTTTATTCCTAAGTGTTGGATTCTTTTTGATGTTTTTCCTTCTAGGAACTATTTTTTGCTTTCCTATTGGGTGTAAATATTTTTCTTACTGATTTGTAGGACCTCTTTAAGGATAACAAATCACTCATGAATACATCTTAAAAAGATAAAACAATTTTTTGTCTGCCTTTCTGAAGGATGGTCTTTCTTGGTGTTGCCCGTTCCTTTTATATCAAGTAGGCATAATTCTAGAGAAAAGAACAGTTAAGTCACAACAAGATCACATAGTTCTTATAAATGTAATGATATCCTAGGTTCGTAAGAAACATTGTTGGTAAACAGCCAGAATGTAAAATTGAGCAGTACTGTGTATTAGAAAGTCTAGATTATCAGTGGTAGATCTGATGTTTGACAGTAGCTCAGCTTCTTGATTCTGTAAGTTCCTATCTTTTGTGAAATCTGGGACGTTTTCAAATATTCCTTTGAAAAGTACATTTTTTAAAATCATTTTTTAAAATTAATTTATTTTCAGAAAAACAGTATTCATTATTTTTTCACCACACCCAGTGCTCCATGCAATCCATGCCCTCCATAATACCCACCACCTGGTACCCCAACCTCCCACACACCCGCCACTTCAAACCCCTCAGAAAAGTACTTTTTCAAATACATTTTTCAGCCTCATGCTCTTTCTCTCCTTTAGGGATTCTGATTGTAAGAATATATTAGAGTTTTTGTTTAGTACTACAGGTCCCTGAGGCTCTGTCTCTCCCCGCCCCCCTGCCCAGCTATTTTCTCTTGTTCAAATGAGGTAATTTCTAACTTGTTCTAGCTTCCAGTTCACTGGCTCTTTTTTCTGGCCACTCCATTCTCCTGCTGAGCCCATCTACTGGGGTTTTAATTGTCATTATTAGAGATTTTCAGCTCTAAAATTTCCGTTTGCTCCTTATTTTTCTATTTTTCCTTTGTTTCAAGTGTGTCTGTAATTGCTCGATGAAAATTTGTTATGGCTGCTTTAAATACCTCTTCAGGTAATGCAAGTTCTGTGTGTGTCGGGTGTTGGCATCTGTTGACTGTCTCTTTTCACTCAAGAGAGATTTTGCTTGTTCTTAGTATAAGAAGTAATCTTCAATTGCATTGTACTATGTCATGGGGCTCTGGATCTTTTAAAATCTCTGTGTCGGCAGGTCTCCTCTGAGCCCACACTAGTGCTATGCCAGTGGGGGAAGAAGGAGGCTGCTTTCTTATTTCCAGATGGGGTTAGAAGTCTAGGTTTTTCTCTTGGCCTCCATTGACTTTTGGGAGACAGGGGAGAAGGGGGTTCCATTGCTGGGACACAGGGAAAGTTCAGGCTCCCTACGAGGCTCTGGCTGAGAAGGGAAGGAACGCCTCATTAAACTGCACTTCCCGTGGCCTTCACTGACACTGTGTGTGTGTGGGGGGGGGGGCGGGTGGAAGGGAGAGAGGGAGGCTTGTTACTTCTGAATGGTGGTTAAAAGCCCGGTTCCCCGTTGATCTCTTCTGACACCATCCTGTCCCGAAGGGGATGGGATATCTCACGACCCCTGGATGAGGGCCGAAGGTTCTCCATGCGGCCTGCACTGATGCTTCTGGGAGAAGGCAGCCTTCGGACACAGCCCTGGCAGAAAGCGAGTGGCCTGCTGCAGCTGGTGAGGGTGGAAGTGTGGCTTCCCCGCCGGCCTTTTGCTGATGGACGTGGGAGTGAAGCTGCAGCTCTTTCTGTGCTGTTTGGCTGAAATACTGCAGTTATGACCAAACGTTTCCTTTCTTGCTAGAGAAACACTGCCTCCCTTTTCCCGATCCTTTTGGCTTTTCTTGGGGCTTCTGCCTGACTTCATTGGTGTCTCCTGGTTGCTGACTTTTCCAGCACCTACTCTGGGATATTTGAGGCAGAAAGAAAATCCTAGGGCCTCACTGCCGCATCCTTCCTGTAGCTGCCAGGGCTCTAAGCAGCCTATTTTCATTCCTTCCCCACCCCAAGTCATCTTCTGTGCGTTTTATATACACTGTCCAGGGCTTTTAGTTGCACTAAGTGGGAGGAACTAGGACAAGTGCATTCCCTCCGTCTGGTCTGGAACCAAATGGGGTACTCTAAAATTTCCTCTTATGTGTCTTGCTGTTTTCACAACAGGTTAATAAAACTTCATTAGCCTTCATATTCTTTAATGGAGCCAAAGTATATGACTTCTACCATCTACTATTCTCTCTATATTTAAATGGCCTAGACACATTCCTGAGTGAAACCTGAGCTTTTTTTTTTTTTTAAGATTTTTTATTTATTTGACATACAGAGATCACAAGTAGGCAGAGAGGCAGGCAGAGAGAGAGAGAGAGGAGGAAGCAGGCTCCCTGGCTGAGCAGAGAGCCCGATGCGGGGCTCAATCCCAGGACCCTGGGATCATGACCTGAGCCGAAGGCAGAGGCCCCAACCCACTGAGCCACCCAGGCGCCCCGAAACCTGAGCTTTTGATGGTAAGAGATTTTCCATTCTCCAGGAAAAGATGAAATGTACCAAAGAGGATACAGCTTCTTGTCAGCACATTGGACTCTGAATATGCATTACCTTTCTCTATACCAACTATTCTGACTTTCCCATCTGACGTGATCAGAGGTCAGTGATTCCAGTTTATGAAGAGAACAAAGGCCCCAAGAAGTTACATCACTTTAAAGACCTAGCTATTTTCATACTCAGTAGTGGCAGCTTGGTTGTACAACTCAGGATTCTTTCATTACTGTGCCGCTCCTCCTCCAATTCTGATACCTACAGCTACTACCACTAACATCAACATAGTTTCAACTATGAAAGTTTAACGAAGTAAAGAACTAAATATGATGTAAATTACCTGTACTCTTCTTTAGGTTTGTGGTGTGTGTGCCAAAACAGTATCTTTTATTGTTTTCTATTTTAAAAGAAAACGGTAAAAGTAATCCATGAAAAAGTCAAAAGAGTTGAAGGACAACAGGAACTTAGAACATCAAGCTCATCAATCACGGTCAGGTGACTGCTAATATTTTGATGTCTATCTTCTCGGAAACCTTTCTCACTTTTTCTGTATGTGTTTTATTTTTATTTTTTTAAAAGATTGTATTTATTTATTTGAGAGGTAGAGAGAGAGCACAAGCAGGGAAGAAGCAGAGGGAGAAGGATAAGCAGACTCCATCCTGAGGGCAGAGCCCAGTGCAAGGCATGATCCCACGACCCCGAGATCATGGCCTGAGCCGAAATCAAGAGTTGGCCACTTAACCGACAGAGCCACCCAAGTGCCTCATATGTATTTTATTTTAAAAAAGAGAGGGGGAAAATAATGGTCACATGATACTGTTATACTGCTGTACCATATTTACTTCACAATACTCCACTGCTACTGACTAAGGTTGTTTCCAGCCAGCTTTTTTTTATTACAGTAAATGAACTAAAAACTAAAATAAACCTGTTTGATTACTTCCTTAGTCTAAATTTCTAGAGATGAGAGTGTCAGTGAAAGGGAAAACACATTTCTAGGCTTTTCTGTGAAATTACACTGCAGAAAAACTTTATACAGTTGTTTTCAAAATGGCACAACATATTTATTTTTTTATGTGACAACATACAGAGTTCCTTTGAAAGTGCTTGCTAGAAAGGGGGGAAATGCGCTATTACATACAAAGAGAGAAAGGGAGACCAACTGGCTCAGGAGAGCAGGCCGTGGAGAAACGCAGCTTACACGTCACCATGACCAAAGTCCAAAGGGTTACAAAACAGGAAAAGCCAATATGAACAGACTCCACTTCATTTGTGCATGAGGATTTCTGAGGCACCCGGAGCTCTGTTACCATTATTTAGTATTATATATATGACTGACTGACACACACACACACACACACACACACACACACACACACTCTTTCCTCTGCTCTATCTACTTGCTTTCCTCCCTGTATTTTACCGTCATATCCTCCCCCAACACACCATCCAAATTCTACTCTTCTCATTTGTGGCCCAGCTCAAGTCTCCCACCTTTGTGAAACCTTTCTAGCCTACAAAGAACCTTCTTTGACTTCTAGTGCTTCTTATTACTACAGATTAACCTCTCTAGACATATAGACCTTTAACTGTTAGCTGCCCAAATGTTTACTTCCCATCAGCACACACACGACATCTCCTACAGGTGGCGAGTCTCTGTCATGCCTCTCCAGTCCCTGGGAAGAGGGACAAGGAATACTTGCTGTCAGTCTTTCCTGTTTCCTAATTCAGACTCAGCCAGTCTCTAAAGATTGCTGCATCTCTCTCTCTTTTTTTAATAAAGATTTTTATTTATTTATTTGACAGATAGAGATCACAAGCAGGCAGAGAGGCAGGCAGAGAGAGAGGCAGGGAAGAAGGCTCCCTGCTGAGCAGAGAGCCCGATGCGGGGCTTGATCCCAGGACCCTGGGATCATGACCTGAGCCAAAGGCAGAGGCTTTAACCCACTGAGTCACCCAGGCGCCCTTGCTGCATCAATTTTGAAAGGAATAAATGTATGCAACTCTTTAATATTACACTATCTTGCCTCCTTAGAATTAGAAATAATATTTTATGATATTGGGAAATACTTAAGTTACTGTTACTTTAGAATAGTAACAATGAAGAACTTTTAAAACATCCACAATACATTAAAAAACATTTCTGCACATGAGAAACACCTTGCCATAAAGTGACAGCAGCACACACGGGTGTCACACACTGTGAGACAAACAACAGCTTCCTTAAAATGGCACCGTCCCATGTGTGGCCTCTGGACAAGCAATAGGGATTCCCATCTCAAGCCTGATAGATGTTATTATGAAAATTTTATGAAGTACCAAAGAAAGGTGTACTATTCCCATTGATTTCCTTGAAGGACAAAGGCAGTACACAGTAAGACATTTTACAAGAGCTAGCTTGTATTTTAAAATTTAAGACAGCTCTGTAAAGGACAACTGATCTAAGACATTTCTGTTTAAGATAAACCCATCTTTTAATGTAGAATAAACAGAATAAAAGTTAAGATGGCCAAACTAGGCTGCACAGGTTACTCCACTTCAATTGACCCCAGTGTATGTACACTGTAACTCAGAAGCAGCTTCGACCTGACTGTTAAGCATGTGCACATTCTGAACCCCCCGCCCCACCGTGTGACGGAAACCGCTAAAGAGCGCTGCCTTGAACAAGAGAAAAGGGCGCGGCTTACCTTCACGGCTGGCAGCATGTCCAAGGAGTCCAGCGTGAACAGCACTAATGCCTGCATCAGCATCATAAATTGATTAAATTGCCATGTCAGACTAAAGAGAAAAGTTGATATGAAAATGGCAAGAAGTGTCAGCCTCTGTAAAAAGAAAACCTTCATGTAATTTCCATGTCTCTAGTCGTAAAGAGCCCTGCAGACAAGTTCCCTCAAGGGCAGCTAATATCTCTACAAACCAAACAGAGAGACCATGAACTGCTGCTCTGAAAACCCCTGCATTTGTTATTGAAGCTCTAACTATCCTAAGGTGACACCGGGCACATAAATATGCACGTAAGGTGTGTCTACTCTGCAGCACCTGGGAGCTGAGGATGCGCCAAGTCACATCTCCAGGGCCGTGGCTTAAGGATTCTGACAGTTCTGCAGAAATTGTGTGTGGCTTCACTGCAACTATTTGAGGACAGGTAATGTAGAGTACGTTTTTAACATCAAAAATGAAAACATTTTCTTTGCAAAGTAGGAAAGAGCTCAGAAAAGGAAAACTTCATTTAACTCAAGTTTAAAAAACTGGTCATGGAGTAAGAATGACTCACACGCGACGGGACACCACGCACATCACATTCTCTGAAACTTCTTCAACAAAACTGGAGAAATTAAAAAAATATATAAAGTACCATAAAAACTTACCTCAGAGAGAGGCTGTAAGTTTGGTCGCAGAAAATACGTGATTGCCGCTATCTGAATTGCAAAGAATGGCAGAGCCCAATTCTCCCTCAGCGGGATGGTAAACTCGACTCTTGTGGTATCTATTCTGCACAGAGAAAACACAAATGGCCACAGGAATAATTTTTACTGTAATTACCTAAAAAGATTTCCTAAAGTGAAAGACGTAGGGCATTAAACACTTACGATTCTGGTTGTTACTTCTCAGCTGTTATGATTTGTCCTTACCGTCAGCGTCCCTGTACCGTCAAGTGGCACTAAGAAAATTTAAGAACACCGTTCACAGGAACACAGCTAGCTAAGGGGTAGAACTGGGCTCCAAGCCATGGCAGGGTGACGCCAAAACCCAGAAATATACACTCATGCCTCACTGCTTTGAACTTTTATTTCCCTCGAAGTTCGTTAGTGCAAATTTGGCGGCGTGTCTCATTCTCCCTCTATTTCTTTGGTGTTTAAATCTGAATCTTAAATTTGTCAGTGGGAATAATTTGTAAAAGCTTCTTGTCCCTCTGGAATGTGAACCACCAGATGGTAAGTATAGCTAAGTTTCCACCTTTGTACACCCAGAACCAAGAAGCATCCCTGCACGGACTAGGCATACAGCAAATGTCTTCTCTCTCCTCCTGATAGAACAACAAATTTGACTTTCAATTACCCTTAGCAAGAATACTACGTTAAAATGTTAAGAGGTAGCATAACAGTGTTTTCAAGCTGTGTTTGAATTCTGATGGAGAATAATCTGGAGCGTGTGTGTGTGTGTATAACGTATGTGTGTGTATGTATATATGTGTATATACACGTATATATATACATGTGTATATACATACACATATACACATACACAACTTAACCTATTAAGCTTTAATTTCCTCATCTCTCTGGAGCACCTGGGTGGCTCAGTGGGTTAAGCTCAGGTCATGATCTCAGGGTCCTGGGATGGAGCCCCTCAGCGGGATCCCTGCTCAGCGAGGAGTCTGTTTCTCCCTTTCCCCTTGCCCCTCCCTGCTGTTTACATTTGCTTTCTCTCAAATAAATAAATAAAATCTTGTATTAAAAAAAATTCATCATCTCTAAAATGATCATAGTATCTGTCCTGTAGGATGGTTAAAAGAATATAGATAAAGCATTTTGTGAAGTGGTTAACATAAAATAAGCACTCAATAAGGTTATAAAAAGAAGTAATTTGCTTAGGATTATAAAATAAAATCAATATTAGAACTTGGCGCTGAAGTTTGAAAACTCCTACTGAATACTGGTGTTGCTACTGCAGGTCAAGCAATAATTTGTGTATCTTGACTACGTTTTTTTTAAAAAATGCTACTTCGGGTGTCTGGGTGGTTCAGTTGGTTAAACGTCTGCCTTTGGCTCAGGTCACAATCCCAGGGTTCTGGGTTCAAGCCCTGTGTTGAGCTCTTTGCTCAGTGGGCAGCCTGTTTCTCCTCCCTCTGCCCTTCCCCCTCTTGTGTTCTCTCTCTCTCTCAAATAAATCAATAAAATCTTTTAAAAAAATGCTTTCATGGGGCGCCTGGGTGGCTCAGTGGGTTGAGGCCTCTACCTTTGGCTCAGGTCGTGGTCTCAGGGTCCTGGGATCAAGCCCCGAGTCAGGTTCTCTGCTCGGCAGGGAGCCTGCTTCCCCCTTCTCTCTCTCTGCCTGCCTCTCTGCCTTCTTGTGATCTCTATCTGTCAAATAAATAAATTTTTAAAAAATCTTAAAAAAAAAACAAAAATAAAAAATGCTTTCATGCTCTGGTATCTAGAATAACAGATATTAACTAAATAATATAAGAACTTGCTTACATTTGTACAGTGCTTAATGCTTTGCTAGTTATAAGCCACTAAAACCCTATCAAGATTGATAGTAAAGATACTATTAAACGTCTTTAAGAGAGGAGGTAGGTGGCCAGAGAAATAATGATCACACATCCAACTGGTAATAGGACTAGACTTATCACGATGATTCTCTTGACCTGTCATTTAATGTTCTCTTCCTCAGCTGGAAATATATATCTAAGTAGGACTTTCTACCTTGCTAGATAAGACAAGTAAACACCACTAGGGAAACCAAAGAGAAAATACTCCCATACAAACCAGTGTGGCTGAGTAACTTCCTCTGACCTGGAAATCAAGTACCTTTGTTTTCACTTCCATCTTAGGAAGGGAGAAGGGATACTGATTGCAACTTACCTATTGGTGACGTACCAGAATGCTGCTAGAAGCCCCGACAGCCACGTCCCACTAAGGAGCCAGCTGGTTGTGTACAGGGCCGTGACATAGATCGCCTGCAGTCCAAACAAGGTGTAAATATAAAAATAAACTGGCTCTAAATATTTCTGGAAAAAGGAACAATAAAAAATATTTGTTATGGAACCCTCATTAGATTTTCATTGTCACTTAAAAAATACGACAGCTGGCTGGCTCAGTCACTAAGAAGGTGTGACTCTTAATCCAGGGCCGAGAGTTAAAGCCCCACCTTGGATGGGGGGCCTACTTACCCAAACAAACAAACAAACAAACAAAACGAAACCAAAAATTATGAGAGTGGAAATTTAATATTCAGCAACTGGATATTAATTACAAGCACTAAGCCTACATCAGTCCTTTCTGGGCAAAAGTGTGCTGGCGGCCTTTCTTCTCACTAGCAGAGTGGGAGAGGGAAGGAAGGCCTGGAGGACTCTGGCTTCATTCTTTAGACAAGCTACACATCTAACTGTGTCCACATGAAGTGGTCACTGTGATTGGCTAATTTCCAATTTTTTAATTTAAAGATAAGGGACAAGTGATTACATGCTTCTCAATGAAAATATATATCAGCTTCTAGACTGCATGCATGATTATTAGCCAGGGTGCATCTATATGTAAAAATAAAAAAATCTTATAAAAACATATATGAAGAGCAAAGTTCACACCATATCTGGAGAAAATTAGGATTTTTGTTGCTTTCCTACCATGCCAGTGGAAAATCAGATTACATATGTGAAAGTCGCAATTTAAAACAGCAGATTTTGACTTTTGTGTGGTATCAACAATTCAATGTCACAGAACACAACATACCTGTATTGGTAGGACTCTATATAAAATACTGAGAAAAACTTCTTGGTAAATATTCATTCGTTGAAGAAGGTTAATTGTCCTCATAGACTCAGTTTTGTTATCATATATTAAGCCATGAAAACCTAAGGTTGGTATTTGAAAGATCAGGAAAAAAGAATTACAATCATAAATTATAAATTACTCAAGACTTTTCCTAGATTCTTTAGTGTGTGTGTGTGCCAGAGAATGTGCTAGGCGTTGGGGATGTGATAGCAAACAAAAACCACCCTCCCACCCTCAAGCAGCTTGCTGTATATTAGAGGGACATTCACATGTTTACTTGAATACAGGTAAACTATAACTTGTGTGAGGACAATAACAGCAAAAAAACCCCATAGGTTCTTTTACAGAAATTTAGGCCAGGAGGATTTTATACCCTCACTCTGCCCTTCCTGCCATGAGACCTATAGTACTTCTTTGGGGACTATAAGCAGCCTATGGGTTTGGCCATTGACTTGCTGTGACCAATGCCATGTGAGAGGATGTGACGTCTTTTCAGAAAAGATGACACGTGTCTCCACCAGCAATGTGGCTATTTACCTTTGTCATGACAACAGCAGGTTCCAAATAGGGGCGGGATAATAAAAGTAAGAAATAAACCCGTTGTTATAGAGTTTCGTGGCTACACTGAGGTTATTTGCTGCTGTAACCAAGCTAACTGATTCACAGAATGTTCGAAGAGATGGTTCACAGAAGAGAACATGCATACAGTCCCAATACATATGAAAAGATGCTCAACCTTGCACCTACAGAAAGTGCAAATTAGAACTATGCTGAGATACCATTTCTCACCTACCAGCTTGGAAGAAAATTAAGAAGTCTGACAACATCCTCTATTTTATAGTCCTTATGAAATTAACAGATTCAGGTAATGCTCACTGATGGTGCTAACCCATTAGGTGCAAGACTAACTGAGAACTTATTAACAGACCAGTCTCAACCCTACAAGAGATCGTACCCGTCAAGTGCCCCCACCTCTGTCGGACAAATGAATTGTGTTTTCAACAAAAAAATTACAAGAAAAGAAGATAGAAGAAAATCTATAGATTAAAAGAAACAGAGAGGGCTTTGGCTGGCTCAGTCAGTACAGCAAGCAACTCTTGATCTTGGAGTTGGGAGTTCGAGCCCCATGTGGGTGTAGAAATTACTTAAAAATAAAATCTAAAAAAAAAAGAGAGAGAGACAGAGCAAATGATTGCAATGCTTGGACTTTATCTGAATCTCAAAAACTATATTAAAACTCTGGAAGACAATCATAAAAATGAGGAACACTGACTAGATATTTGACAGTAAGAGATCTCCTAATTGTGCTTTAAATGTGATAATAGCAATGTGGTTATATTTAGAAAAGGGGCTGCCATCCTTTACATAAATATACTGGTATGTCTACAAATGCAGAAATATGCTGTCTTGGGAGTTTCTCCAAAATCATTCGGTTTGAAAACGGGGTATAGAGAGGGGACAGGATAGGTTAGAAGTTGGTAACTGTGGAAGCTGGTGAGAGACATATGAAAATGTCCAGAGAATTCTCTACCCTTTTATATGTTTGAAATTTTCTAGAAGGAAGATCTTAACAAACGACTTAGAGGAAATGAAACAGATGAAGCACTGAGATAATAATGGTGATAATTCGAAAGAAAATACCCGAATGAGATTTCTCATCTTTAAGAGCAGTGTTTCTCAACTTTAACACTACTTGTATTTTGACATTTGAGGCTTGATAATTCCTTGTTGCTGAGACATTGTAGGATGGTTAGCAACATCCCTCCCCTCTGCCCATTCTAGTAGCACAATCGTCCCCAACCCACCCCAGCTGGGATGACCCACAACGCATCTCGATGTTTCAGGTGTCCCCGAGAGAGACAACTGTTCCTCAGTAAGACCCACTGCTTTAGAGGATGCTAAAGAAGCAAATCACAATTTTGAGAACTCACGGACTCACTGTTCTCAGTAGTTATGTTCCATAAAGTTGCAGTGAACACTGAATTAGCAGGGTTATGTTCTTATGAGCCTCTGGTCATGCATTTTCATCAACTGATCAACACATGGCCTTGATTTATGTGTTTCTGTTTAAAGACACCTTCTTCAATATATATGAGCGATTCATTAACACTGAACACATGCCAATAGCACTAATGCATGCCTGAACAGAGCTTATCTAACACGCATGTTTTCTCTGTATGCCCTCTTCACGGCCTGCTGCTGTACTTGGGAACTCCAGACAGCACGTTAGCACTATGCCAGGGGCCATTTCAAACCACAGAATCACCAAAAAACCCCAGAAAAATGCAAAAAGCATGGCCCTAAGTAGACTGTGAAAAGGACACTGCAGAAGGAGAGCTGAAAGGAGACAGCAGTCATCACCTCATTCCACCTCGGCTGGGAACATGCAAGCCAGGTGACTAAGTGTTCTCGCTGCTCTGCACATGCCCGTGAATGCCTGCCAGAGCCCCATAAGTGTGGATTCTGGGGTTACAAAGAGGTTCGAGTAAGTGAATTTGCAAATATGGACTCCATGAATAACAAGGATCAACTGCATAGGGAAAGAAAATCAACACCTAACCTGCCTTTGTTGTATAAACTGGACCTCAGGGTCATCAAACAGTTGATGAGAAAAAGGCTTCTTAAATAACAGAGTTCCAGCTAACAAACACAAGGGGAATGCAGAAGGTCACATTTGTAACTACTGAAATGACAGATATAGGCAATAAGCATCAATGGCTGCTAAAACCATTAAGTGAAAGGCTGATGGGTAATAACCTTATTATGGGGGATCCTGGCTATCTACACAGGAACCAACTGACTGATACTTCGGGCGCAAAAAGAAAGACAACCAACATTTCATACATCACCCATGAAGGATTCTTGCCAAAAATGTATCCAAATCCAAGCAAAGCCCAGCAAAGGACACGGTGAGTAGGAGAGTTCCCTTCCGGGGCTTCAATGAGTAATAGTGGCTGAGCTGTAAACCACTCACCAACAGCGAAAATGTAGAAAAATGGTAATTGCAAAATAAAGGACCGAATGGGGACACCGGGGACAAGAAGGACCCCTGTACTTCTGGTCTTCTCACCAAAATGCCTCGCCTCCTGTTTTTAGACAATACTCCTTTCACTTGCAAAGACCTCTTCCAAAATGACTATGGGAAAAAAAAAAAACCCAGGAGCAAAACCAAGAAATTGCAAACAGATGAGTTTTGGGACGGAGTAGAGCTGAGCAGAGGAGAGTTATGTTAGGTATTACAGAACTCCTTCCAGAGCCAAACACTGGTTACTTGAGCAGGGAAAAAGTACATGAGTTTAAGTTAAAAAAAAAAAAAAGCACGCAAGTTCTAGAAAGCATTTATAAAATGCTTTAGTGCACAAGTAGGTTTGGCTGAAATACTGCAAAGGAAGGAGGAGATCCCCATAAAGCTATTAGTTGTAATTACCTTGCATGAGGGTTGGAGCCTGTAGCATTTGCTTGTAGTAGGAGTAATACAGCCCACATTCTGTTCTGAATGAGATTTCTCGCTCCACTTCCTGAAATAAAGTTAGGTCTACTGGGTTTACATGACCTAGTTTTTTGTTTTTTGTTTAAATTCTATTGTTATGGCAGAAACAGGATCCAAAACTACAACTTAAAAGGAAAAAAAATAAACCTTTCAAAATATAGTCTTAAGAAATCTTGGCAAACCAAAACAATAGAAGACTGGTAAATGTTGAAGCTGGGTGGGAGTTACAGGAGTTTATTATATGAGTCTTTCTACTTTTGTGACTGTTTAAAACTTTCCATTAACAAACCATTTTACAAAATAGAGATAACTAGTTCCATTTACACTGACGTGTCACAGTTACCATTTTTCTTTTATTTCACACAAATTAAAACTTAAAAAACACACGACCAATCTTATGGAATACTAGGGAGAATCAAAATAGGCACAGTATAAAAAAACCTCCCAAATGAAAAGAACTATAATTTCATTAGACACCTACCTAAAAGCTAACAATATTATATAATATTAATAACTTCCTATTTATTCTCAGAATATAAGATAGCCTGAATAAAAAGGGGCAGACCTTTTACATGTGAATTTTAGTTTGCCAAGTGTCACCCTGGTGGAAAGATGCTCATGTAGGCAAATACATACAATAGTAAACTGCTTTTAAATAAGTATTCAATTTTAGAAGAACTGAAAATTGAAAGTGACAGCTATTAGTCAATTTGGTTGTAAGATGCTTTTATAAAATGTGAAATTTAAATCATTAACAAACTCTGGAGGCAACTGGTGGTAAGGATGGGATGGGGAAGACATTCTGGAAAAATCATATTAATATTCTTAGATACTGTATTTCACATACTTACATATATATCTAGATCTCTCTCTCTCCACCATAATAGTATAAACGAAAGAAAATGGTAATTTGTCGTTACAGACCCTTTTACACCAGTGTCTAAGAAGTCAGGTCCTAGAATCTGGCACACATGGTCTAAAGCGTATTTCCATCTCTGTTTTTCCTACCATAGCAGATCCCGATTCCACAAACCCAACCTTAACAGTGGAGGATGCTAAACATGAAACATGGCGTGTTCTAACGAATCAGCTTCTTTGAACACACCTTTGGTTTTCTTCCCCTACCTCCGACGACTTTTCAACTGTAATAAACATTTCATGAAAAGAACCACTCATGCTACTTATCTTCAGGCCTGAAATTATTTCATGTATCTCTTCTACCCTTTAAATATTTCTCCTGTTGTCTGAAAAACTATTATAAATTGATTCATGAATAAAGCATTGAAGAAGTACTCAGTTACCTGAGTACATCCAATTACTGACCTTGAGAAACAAACTTATGTTTTACCCTTGTTCACTCTTTTTTAAAAAACTGGGAGGGAGGGGCAGAGTAGCAAATCTTATATAATGAGCTTCCTTCCATAGAAAACAGGTTCATCTCGGGGAAAGCAAACATGGAAAAAAGGCCCAGTCAGATTCTGAAATTTACTTTCATTAGCACACTTGCTCTATAAAAAGGACAATATACAATGATGGCGCTCTCTTAGCTTTTGCCTATGCTACTGATTTGTATCTCTTTCACAGCAGTAAAGGCAATTCTTAGCAGTCATATCAACATTCATCTTTAATTTTTGAGAAAAACTGTTCTATTGCTTTTCTTAACAGAAAACTAGACTGGTATCACTTGTTTCTATAATATTCACACTCCTACTTGGTCAAGGAGCCACCGAGGCTGTGAATTAATGTTAACTGAGCAAATGTTAGCTTTTGTTCATGCAAGTAAGGGAAAAACAAAAAACAAAAAACCATTAAGTCTAATTACATTCCTTTTCTTCTCCCCAGCTGCTTCATGTGTTCAGAGTACGGCTGTCTTCAATGGAATATTCTAATGTCAAACCGATATCCCCAAATCAAACTGGAGAGGCAGATCAATCATTTACATGAAGGGGGCTTCATAGCCAACACGGTTCTAAGGATAAAAGAAGACTGACCTTATAAAGATGGGGCGGAAAAAAAGAAAAAACCCCACTGCTCACAGTACAAAGGTAGAAAGCTTTTGTGCTCCACCCCTCTCTTTATATATACCCAGAATGTATAAAGAACTGAGGGGGTCCTAATTAGTAAAAAAGCATTCAAACATGATTAATTGGTAATCTTGGCACCAGCTGTATGGAACCAAATGCTAGACTTTATTAGACAGACACTTGCAAGTTTTACATCTGCTTCATGCTAAGAGAACATCTGCTTTACTCATTCAAACACTTTTCCAGTTTTACAGCAATTTATACTTTGCCTGCCGGATTGTGCTAGTGAAAATGTACACCAAGAGAAGCTACCCTCTGAAGAATGCAAAATGAACAAATACTTCATATTTTAATTTGCATCGGTTCCACAGGGAAAGCAATGTCGGGAGAATGAAAGGATCTTTTCTGAAGACAATGACAGAAAGAAATAGAAAGATGAAAGCACTGTATTTTTAAGGAACCGTACAGCTAACACCATTTAAGTAGTAGTTTATATTGTAATTTAACAAAAGTATTCAAAGGAAAAGCATTAAAAAATGTTCATACTTAATCTGAATTCCCTAGAAATACTCGAAATGTAACAACCCCTTTTAGACAAATGACACCAAATCTGCCAAAGGAAACCTCTCGTTAGTTTTTTAAAAATCTCGTGAAAGTAACTTTTGTTTACAGAAACTGCACCCAAAATGACGAGGCCGCTGGTAGTGGGGAAGCCAGGGAAAGATGAACTTCATACAAGTCATCTGTTTCAGAATTAGATAACAAATCATCTCACCAAGAAATAGTAGCTCACGATAAAGACAGCTGTTCTTGAAGTTTTGCACTGGGAATCATGCCCTTAGCAAATATATTTATGGCACATACATGGTTGATGGTCTGGTTCGATTCCTGTCCATCTGTTGGAATGGAACAATTCCTGCCCTGGAATTGATGAATGCCTTGATGTGTGATAGCTGCCAAGCAGGGTGTGGGAGGTTAGATGGCTGCTGTGGGGACCAGCACCCGCGGGGCTCGCACAGAAGCCACCACCAAGTCCTCGGGAGCACCTGAAGTCACCGCTTCGCGGACTTGCCCTGATTAGTCTAAAGAGCCCTTGCTGAGCAGGTGCATTCATTCAGTGGGAAAAGTAGCAAATTCTGTAGTATCAAGCCAATATGACAGAAAGAGTGGAAAATACCAGTCTAAGAAAGGATTGTACAAACTTGGTAAAAATTGAGTGACAGGAGTGCTTTTTTAGCCAAATGAGAATGATCTTTCCTTATCACTCAACATTTATTTGCTGGGAGAAACCAAGGTATAAAACCTCAGTCCTTGATCCCGAGAGGTTTATGTCTCCATGAGGAAAGAATAATGCATTTTTTAAAAAGGAAAATGACAGCTCAAGGAAGGGTATCAATTAGAGAGAAGGAAGAGCCTTTTGCCTGAACTATTAACCCAACCCCCATCACATTCTGTGTTTCTCATCAGTCTCTTTTTTGCTCTATCTTCCTCATTCATTCATTCATTCAACAAACAGCTACTGACCAACAAGTGACAAGCATTCACCTGTTGAGAAATTCAGCTGGGAACAAAAGGGGACACAAATATCTGTCTTCACAGGATTTTTAATCTAGAGCAGAGGGAAGCATTTCCTTGCTTAGTAAACAAGTCCAGTATAAGAAGTAAAGCAGAGAAGGGGGTGGCTAGGGCGGGGCGGTGCTGTGGTCCTGCAGATGCATGAGGAAGGCCGCACCCGTGAAGGGACAATTGCAGAGATGAGGTGAGGCGGTGAGCCATGTGCAGAAGACCCTGCCAACCAGGCAGGACAGCCAAATACACCTTGAAGAATAATGAGGAAGGCAGTGTGGTCTGAGTTGGAGGGAGGAAGGAAGGTCAGGGGCGGCAGTGCAGAGCGGTCTGAGAGGTGACGTGGGGTCAAACACCCGGTCCTGGCAGGTGACAAGGACTCTAAGCTTGCACTCTGAGCTAGGTGTGTGTGAGGGGAGCTGGGAGGGGGGAGGTCAGGAGGGGAGTGTCAGACATGCTGAGCTGGACTGCGAAGGATTCTGAGTGGGGAGGGAGCTGCTGTAATGAATCCAGGTGGGGATAAAGGTTGTGGGAGGTGATTACATTCTAGATAGATACTGTCAAAGGAAACCTGATAGGACTTCCTGAGGCTGTAAGGTGGGACTTGAGAACCAGGACTGTGCGAGGGCAGAAGCCCAAGCCCCTGAGGGAGGAAGCTGCAAATTACAGAGAGGGAGATACCAGGAGAAACACGTGAGGGCAGGGACGGTCATGTGGCTGATGTTGCACCTGTTGAGTCTGAAATGCCCACCGGACATCCAAACTCAGGTGGCCAAGTCAGAAGCTGTACATGCAAGTCTGGAGTTCAGGGGAGAGGTCTGAGCAGGGACAGACGTTTGGGAGCCATCAGCACAGAGATGTATGTAAAGCTATGGATAAGACTGTTCTTAGAAATGAGAGCGGACGGAAAAACAGAGCCAAGTCCTGGGTTCCCTGCCAACAAGAAGTCAGAAGGCTGAGGAGGAGCCTGTCAAGGAGCCAAACGATCAGCTGGAGAGGTAGGAGGAGATCCGGGAGAACCCGTGTCCCAGAGCCAGGAAAACTGCTGAAAGCCCAAGGAAAACGAGGACTGAGACAGGACCACTAAACCGAACAGCCTGGAGGGCCACAGTGGCTTGAACCAGAATCTTTCAAGAGCAGGGCCAAGGCCGAAGCCTGACTGGAGTGGGTTCAAGAGAGACAGCGGGAGGAGAGGAACAGAGACCACGGGCTCACAGATTTGTGGGGGAGGCTGGGTGTGAAGATGAGCAGGAACGGTGGGGCAGCAGCTGGAAGAGAAAGTGGGGCTCCAACAGCCTCCCTCACTCCCCGCATGGGAGAAGGCAGGAGAGACCTGACAGCTGGAGTGAGGGAATCCAGGAGAGGCGAGGGAGAGGGCCTTACACCTGTGTGGGGACAAGTCCGCATCCAGGGACGACATCCGGGCAGAGGCGGGGTGGAAGCATGTGGAAGGTCTTTTCAGCTCGCCTCTCCTTTCTCAGCTGGGAACACGCTACCTCCGAACATGCAGGCCGGCATACTGGGTGTTTGCGGCTGAAGGACTCCCTGACCTCCCCCTTGTCTCTTGTGAAAGCGGTACCCCTTGTCCCTGGAGGAAAGAACATCCTTATCTCCAGAGACGGAGGGACAGGGCAGGCGTCTGAACCAACAGGCCTTCCTATAAGTTCGCCTTGGTTCACTACCCCTATCTCATACCTTTTGGTCCTATTATATCTTTTCCATGACTTCCTACTCTTAGTCAAATCGAGCATAAAAATGCTCAGGTTTAACCCTTTCTTCAGGTCTTCATTTCCTTATGAAGGTGCTAGTGTCACGTAGAACTTGTATTAAGTGAATCTGGCTGCTCTTCTCTTGTTAGTCTGTCTTTTGTCAGTTCAGTGAACAGGACCCCAGCCAGAGTACCTAGGAGGGCAGGGGGCCCCCCTCGACAGTGAAACAGGAAGCAATGCAACAGCTGACAGTCAAGTACTGGGGGAGAAAGGAGGGAAGAAAAAGTTCATCATCCCAGGAGAGCTTGGGGGTGGGGAGTACATGGACAAAGGAAGTGGAAGAGGACCGCCAGGGAACTTTTTAAAAAGGCACATTTGAGGTTTTCCTTCCTTATTAATTTCAATTTGAGAAATTTAAAAAATATTTTGGTATCTCTATATTTAATTTTGGATTCAGTCCCAGCTACTTACTGAGTTTTCCTACTGCTCGTAATAATTTTTCAGATTGGGGCGCCCGCGTGGCTCAGTGGGTTAAAGCCTCTGCCTTCGGCTCCCCTCATGATCCCAGGGTCCTGGGATCGAGCCCCGCATCGGGCTCTCTGCTCGGCAGGGAGCCTGCCCCCCCCCCAACCTCTCTGCCTGCTTCTCTGCCTACTTGTGATCTCTGTCTGTCAAATAAATAAATAAAATCTTTAAAAAAATTTTTTCAAGATTATTCTCTTGTGGTTTCCAGGTATATAATGACACAATCTGCAAATAATGTCACCTTCTTCCCACCTGTTGGTATTTTTTATTTCTCATGTTTCTGTTGCTGGCCCCTCCAAAGAAATGTTAAACAGTATGAACAGATCGCTTTGGCTTGGAATATGCTTCAATGTCATGATGCCACCAGACACACGTGCTGACTTAATTAAAATGAAAAATTTCGTTTCTCAGTTCCTCAACACACTTGGCTAATGGCTAGAGTATTAATTCAGCACGAAGAACTTTTCATTATTATACGAAATATATATCTACTAGATAGCACTGTTCTAGTGTTTCCCTAATGGGTAAGGTCTTAGCATTTGGTCTGAGATGTACGCATGCTATATTAAAAAAAAAAAATGCATCTATTTTCTTAAGTTTTACTGAGCTAGAATTCGAATACTATATACTTCACCCATTTACAGTATACAATTCAATGGCTTTGCATCCCTAGCATCAATTTTAGACTATTTCACTGCCCCTAAAAAGAAACACCAAATCCCTGGCTGTCACTCTGCAAATCCCTCACGCCTTCCTAATCTAATTTCTGTCTCTTTAGATTGGTTATCCTGGACATTTCGTTTTAATGAAATGATACAATACGTGCTTTGTGCCTGATTTCTTTCATTTAGCATGTTTTCAAGGCTCCTCTACTGTATTATTAATTCACTAAAAAATTGCCAAACAATATTCCATTCCATGAATATGCCACATTTTACTTATCCATTCATCCATTAGTGGACATTAGATTTGTGTCCTCTTTTTGGCTATTATGAAAAATGCTGCCATGAATATTCATGTACCAGTTTTTGTGGGGACATATTTTCATTTTTCTTGGGTATTTTCTTTGGAGTGGAATTGCTGAATTGTACAATAACTACGTTTCACTGTCTGAGGGCCTGCCAGACCCTTTACGAAAGCGTTTGCACCATTTTACATTCCCCCCAGCATTGTAGAAGGGTTCCAATTTCTCCACGCCCTTGTCAACACTTATTACATGTCTTCTTATTAAAGCCCTGCTAGTGGATGTGAGGTGTTACCTCATTGTGGCTTTGATTAGAATTTTCCTGACAGGCTAATGATGTTGAGAATCTTTTCATGAGCTTTTTGCCCATTTGTAGATCATCTCTGGAAAAATGTCTATTTCAAGTTCTATGCTCATTAAAAAAATTGAACTCTATTTTTACTATTGAGTTATTATGGTTCTTTGTAGATTGCAGACTCAAATCTCTTACCAGGAATATGATTTGTAAATATTTTCTCCTATTCTAAGTGGAGTCTTTTTGTTTTCTTGACCATATGCCTGGAGCACAAAACTTTCTAATTTTGAAGAGGTCCAATATAATTATTTTTCCTCTAGCACAAGCTTTGGGTGTTGTATCCAGGATGGCTTAGCCTAACCCAAGGCCATGATAATTTATTCATGCCTTTTTTTTTTTTTAGAAGTTTCATAGTTACTTTTAAGTCTCTGATCCACTTTGAGTTAATCTGTGTGTATGTAGGAGGAAGGGGCCCAATTTCCTTGTTTTGCTCATGAATATCTAATTGTCCCCAGGTCATTTGTTGCAGACTATTCTTTCTTCATTTAATTATCTTGGTATCTTTGTTGAAAATCAACTGACCAGAAATGTAAGGGTTTATTTCTGGACTCTCAATTCTGTTTCATCTCTCTTCCTGCCAGTGCTCACTGTCCCGATTACTGTACTCTTAGAATAAGTTTTGAAATCAGGGAGTGTAAGTCCTTCAACTTTGTTCTTCTTTTTCAAAACTGCTTTGGCTATTCTGGGTCCTTTCAGTTTCCATATAAATTTTAGGATCAGCTTGTCAATTTCTGCAAAAACATCCACCTGGGATTTTGAGAGCGATCATTTTGAATCTGGACACCAACTCCATCTTAACCAGACTGTCTTCCAATTCATGAACATGATTTTAGCTTTAGACTTGTTTTGCTCAATTTATTCTTAAGTACCGTATTCTTTAGTTGCTATTGTAAAATGAAGCTATTTTCTTTCTTTTTAAAGAGGTTTTATTTGAGATGATGCTATTTTCTTAATTTCATTTTTGGCCTGCTCATTGCTACTGCATATGAATACAATCCGTTTTTGTGTATCAATCTTGTATCCTGCAACCCTGATAAACCGACTTATTAGTTCTAATAGTTCTTTTTGGTGAATTCTATGTAGAAGATAATATTATTATAAACAGAGACAGTTTTACTTCTTCCTTTCCAATTTGGAGGCCTTTTGTTTTATTTTATTGCCTAATTTCCCTGACTAGGACCTCTAGTATAATGTTGAATAGAAGTAGCTAGAACAGACATCTTTGTCTTGTTCCTAATATGAGGGGAAAGCTTTCAATTTATCACCAGTGTGATTTTTGGCAGATGCCCTTTAGGAGGCTGAAGTTCTCTTCTATTTCCAGTCTGCTATGGAGAGTTGTTAAATTCTACCAAATGCTTTTTCTATGTTTTTTGAGACAATCATATGATTTTTGTCTTTTATTCCAGTGATGTAATGGGCTCATCTGGTCTATTCTTAATTTGAAGTTACATATGTTACAAGGAAATAATAGATTTTTTCAAATACCTTTTTTTTTTTTTTTTGCATCTTGTCAAGTTCTGAGATAGCAAACAAGTATATTACTAGATTTCCAAACAATTTCCTTTAGTTTCTTGGCATAAAAATGACTTTTTCGTGGTGCATTTTATTTCTGATATGCAACTAGATTCTCTTGATATTAATTAGAATTTTTGGTTCAAGATACGTAAGTGGGATTAGTCTCTGAGCTTTGTTTTTTTAATTATTATCTAGATTATATACAATTGATTCTCACTATTTGCAGATTTCTGGTTCGCCCATCTGCCTACTAGCTAAAATTTGTAACCACCAAATTGACAGCATTAACACTTGCTGTGTTTTTGCAGTAAGGTGCAGACCAGTGAAAGTGTGCTCTGCCTCTTGCTCCAGCTCTCAGACAGAAACGATCAGAAGAGGAATACAGTAAGGGGCAGTGAGTGCAAACGGTGACCGCAGCTATGAGCCCTCATGGATGGAGCTGGAATCCAGCTCTGGTACCTGTTAGTGGGGTAGCCCTGGCAAGTCATTTGACCCTCCAGAACCTCATTCTCTCTTTTATAAAATAAAGAAAATAGAAACTACCAGGAAGTGCTTTTAGAATTTAAGACCTATGTGTGTGTCTCACTCACACACACACAACACATTTCCCCAGGAGCAATGGTTCAGTATTCTCTTACTCAGCATTCTCAGTGACTCTTAGAACGGAACTGCTGGGGATTAAGGAAAGCTGACTGTGGTTATATTCTGATCCTCAGTCTCAGTGTGTTACATCTGATTTATAAAAATAATTTGGAAGTTTTCTTTCTCTTTGGTGTTCTAAAATGGCTGAAATAGTACTGGAATATTTTATTTGGTAAAACTCCTCCATAAAATCAACGGGGTTGGCTGTTTGGGGAGGTGTAGGACGGGTAGCTCATTACCAAGTTTTCTCTGCTACACCTGTAAAAATAATAATATGTTTTGGGGCCCGTTTTGGTAATTTATATTCCAGAAAATCATGTTTCATCCATTCATCTAATTTGCACTGAATCAAAAAGAACAGACTTTTGGTGCTTTCCTATTTCATGGTCTACGGTTATTTCTCTGCTGCCACATTTCATGATCTCTGTAATTACTTGTCTGTTATTTCTTAATTTGGGTACTTGTACTTCCTACCTACCTCATCCTTATCCTTATTTTTCACTCCCCAAATAACCATTCATTATTTTCCTATTTCCCAATTGATCAATTTCTCCTTTTACTTTTATCCTTCCTTCTATTTCTAGATTTTTACTTTCCAACTTCATAAGCGGAATACTTTTGTTTGTTTATTCATTTTTATTTCCTAATATAATATTTAAAGCTACAAATTCTTCTGAATACTGCTTTAGCTGTATTCCCTAGTCCTGAAATACGGTTTTTGTCACCTTCTAGATTTCATTTATAATTTCTGTAAATTCAGTTTTAATTTCCTGTGACCAAAATGTTAGGAAATATTTTTAGATTTCTAGAAAGTGACTTTTTCTTTTTAGTTATCTTGTTTTTATTTAAATGAATGAATGAATGAAAAGAGTATAATGTTGAATCTGTGACCATTATCCCCAGAGTCAAGAAGAAGCCAAGACTATGCACTATCATACTGCGATAAGGAAATAATGCCTATAGTTTTGGATCTGAGATTTTCTCTATGGCTTAACATATCAACATTTTAGTTAATGCTCTGTGGATATTTGAAAAAAAAAATACATTCTGTCTTTAGATATTTATAGATTAAAACCCTTATTATTGGGGCACCTGGGTGGCTCAGTGGGTTAAGCCACTGCCTTCGGCTCGGGTCATAATCTCAGGGTCCTGGGATCAAGTCCCGCATCAGGCTCTCTGCTCAGCAGGGAGCCTGCTTCCCTCTCTCTCTCTCTCTCTCTGCCTGCCTCTCTGCCTACTGTGATCTCTCTCTGTCAAATAAATAAATAAAATCTTTAAAAAAAACCAAAACCCTTATTATTTTCCCTAGGCCTTCTATATTCTTATTTTTGACCACTTGCTTTTTATGAACTGAGAAAGAATTAAAACCCAGCATTAATGTGTTTCTCTGTTTCTTCTTGTATTTCCGGTGCTTTTTGCTTTATAAATATTGGTAAGTTATCTGATACATGGATAGTCCTATCTGTGGCTGGCATCTTCATCACTGAAAAACTGCCCTTCTTCACTTCATTTAACACTTTCTGTCTAAGACTTTCTTTCCCCCTTATGGGGAAATAGTTCAACAAATCCTTATCTACCTTTGGTCTAATCCTTCTAAGGAACTCTGTTCTGTGAGAATCTTATGAATATAGTAAGTGATTTGGATTTTGCTTTATGATACAGTTTTTATCAAGTGAATAAAGCAGACAGACTTATACAAAAATATTTTGGCATATTTGTGTTAATACATGTTGTATCAGATTTTTTTGTTACTCTTTAGAACAAATCCTTTATGATATGGTCTGTGTCTGAGGGGTGTGTGTGTGTGTGTGTGTGTCTTTTAATTTGGAAGGTTTGTTTTTGTTCTAGGAGCTACCTTTATAAATTTGAAGGATAACTTAATTCTCTATTTCTACGGATAGTATCTATTGTGTTCCTATATAACAAGTAATGATAATCTGATGAAATTTATAGTTCTTCCCTGCCCCATTTTACTTGATATTTTTCTTAGAATTTTCTTTTACAAAAACACTATACATCTATCTCTTGACTATTTAAAGAAGGCTCCACACCCAGTATGGAGCCCAACATGGGGCTTGAACTCGCCACCCTGAGATCAGGACCCGAGATGAGATCAAGAGCTGAACATTTAGCTGCTTGAGCCACCCACGTGCTTCTGGACTTCTCATTTTGAAATGAAACCTGACTTCTATTAAAAAAAAAAAAAAAGATGGATTCCTCCACCATCTTCTACCTTTTCTTTTCTTTCCTCTTCTAACTCATTATTACATTGTTATTCTGTTACTGTTTCATAGTTATAACACTGCTAGGTGTTACACGTTGTTTCCATCATATTATTTTGTTCTACAACTATTTAGTGCTAGTTCCACAGTTAAATATGTTTGCACCTCAAGGCAGTCTTTCTGCCATGGTTTTTGCCTTTTCTCTCTCAGCTGGATAAAGTTTTCTCTCTACCAGTTTCTTCAGGTGTTCTTAAAAAAATATATTTCTCAGAATCAGGGCAATTTGTATAATGCTTTTATACATGATAGAATGACTGGATTAAAATATATAAAGCACGGGGCGCCTTGGTGGCTCACTGGGTTGGGACCTCTGCCTTCGGCTAGGGTCATGGTCCCGGGGTCCTGGGATCGAGCCCCGCATCGGGCTCTCTGCTCGGAGGGGAGTCTGCTTCCCCCTCTCTCTGTCTCTGCCTGCTTCGCTGCCCGCTTGTGATCTCTCTCTGTCAAATAAATAAAATCTTAAAAAAAAAAAAAGGGGGATAAACAATACGGAGTTTCCTCAAAAAATTTAAAATATATATATATAAATAAAGCACATTCGCTTATGTGAGTCTTGCGTGGGATCATTCCAGGCCTTTAAGCATTAAATGTTACCATGGAAAAGTTGGAAGCCACACTGACTTCTCTTGCAGGTAAAGGGATCTTTTGTTAGGATGTCCAGGGGTTTCTTACTATTGAAGCCCAGCAATTTCACAGAACTATATCCTGCTAATGACTTTTCTAGGCCAAGTTTTCCTGGGGCCCATTGTGCCCTGTCAATTTGTAGATTCAAATCATCTTTCATTTTTCAAAGGTTTTCTTGAATTACGTCTTTAAACACGATTCTCCCTTGTTTCACTGCTTTGGTTCTCTTCTGTTGGGACAAATTATGCATGTTTGCTGTTGTCTTACTCAGATTCTCTCCACTATTTTAACTGTATTAATTTCATTTTGTTTTCTTTTCTTTCTTCTTTTTTTTTTTTTTTTTAAGATTTTATTTATTTATTTGACAGACAGATCACAAGTAGGCAGAGAGGCAGGCGAGAGAGAGAAGGAAGCAGGCTCCAGGCTGAGCAGAGAGCCCGATGCGGGGCTAAATTCCAGGACCCTGAGATCATGACCTGCACCAAAGGCAGAGGCTTAACCCACTGAGCCACCCAGGCGTCCCCATTTTGTTTTCTTTTATCAGGGCAACCAATTCCTATTCTGTGCCTTCTGCAGACTCTAATCTTGTGTGTTTTGCTTCCAAGATTGTTGTGATTTCTGTTATGGTTTTATCTTTTAATTCGACTTCTTGCCTAAGTTCTGCCAGCTCATCTTTCATTTCCTCTTGTTACCTTCCTGTAAGTCCTTGAGGACGGTCTATACCTTCTTACAGTCCTGCTTTGAATTCATCTTCCACGGTGGTAAATGCTTATTATGTTAGTTTTTAATGTGAGTACCTTTTTTAGTTTGGTCAGTTTTCAGACCTTTGCTAGGAATTGTTTCTGGTGACTATTCTTCATCTTATCATCTGTTCCTGTTTTTCTCTTCCTTCTCTTCTTGCAGCTTCACTGTACAGATCCTGTGCTAGTTCCTTTCTGGTTGTGAGCCATTTCTTAACTTGGCCAGTTCTTATCAAACCAGCAGGAAGTTTATGTGGGGGACAGGCCGGGGCCACCGGTCAGGCCAGCAAGAATTCTCCTTGTGATACGGCGTTGTTTACAAGAGCGAGGCCTTTATTCTTTTCCTCATTTTAGCCAACCAAGATTGGCAGCCTCAGAGCTATTCAACACACAGTTTTCTCTCCTTATCCTGGTCTTCTTAAACAGTACTTTTACAAAAATGGCTTGTCCCTGTGATCACTGCCTTTGGCCTGCCTAGCTTACTTCTCTTTCATACCGGAAGATCTCCAGGAAAGCTCCCACCATTACCGCTCGCATCCGGCCCCCTGGTTCTCCTTCAGAGACCTCAGTCTCAGCCCTCAGGGTGTGCCGGCAGCCTCGGAGAAGTGGGCTTTGGTGACTTCCTCTGACACCTGCAGCTCTGAGAGTCCTCTCCCGGTACCTTTCCACGCTCCTCTGAGTTTCACTGGGTTTGGTGGCCCTCCCTCACACACTGGTCTAGATCATAGGCCTTTCTTAGTTTCATCAAGGATAGAAAATGCCTATCTGCTTTTCAGTTTCCTTAACTGCTTTGAGGTAATTCTAAAAAGGTGAAGGAACCGACATCTTTACACTACCACTTTGAAACAAGAAGTAATGAGCAATTTGAGGGGTTTAACTGCACCATTAGGAACAATCTACCCCAAATCAGGGAGCATAGAAATAAGAAAATAACTAAGAGTATTAAATATAAAAAAATATTAAATTATATAAACATAATAATCGTGCAAGTTCATATACATATGTAACTTTATATATGGGAAAAGCATATGATGTAACATCAGATAAATCTGTTTATTAGAAGTATACTGGAGGGGCATCTGGGTGGCTCAGTCAATTAAGCATCTGACTTATTTCAGCTCAGGTTTTGATCTCAGAGTCATGAGTCATAAATATGTGAAATATATGCAAATACAGGATGAAGCATGGAAGAGAAATACAAAAACTGGGTTTTGTTAAGGGTTATGAATACTGAGTAATGTTTTTGATTTAAAGTTTTTGTTGTCACGGTATAGTTTGTAAGAAGTAACACAACACGTGTTCAAAAAATAAAAAGAGTCACACTATATATATTTTTACGCTAGCATCTACTAAACACAAGTCACTAAAAAAGCACTGACTAGCTCCCTACTTGCCAGGACTAACTATATCCTATCTCTGAAGGCAAGTTCCAAAAGCTGTGTCCCTCTGCTCTAGTTCCCGCCCAGATCTTTTATAGCAGCTGTTGTCCCCATCTCCCCTCTCTCTTCCTTATAATGCTTCCCTCACCTGTACAGGTCAAGCCAGTCTAAACAGATCACTGTTACTCCGCGCTGATGATGGGCTGGGCACCGTAAGGGTAGACAGCAAGTAAGAGCATTGGCTTTGAACCCTTTTAGTGTGTTTTGTTTATAAGAAAGGGCAGCAGAAAAGCACATTGCATTTAAAGGTCAATTTAGAGTTAAAAGGTTTGGGCTTTGCAGACAGTCAGATTAAATAAAATGTTTAAATTTTACCTATAACAGTGCTAAGCACACAGCAGACATTTAATAAGAGGGGGAGGGCACCTGAGTGGCTCAGTTGGTTAAGTGTCTGCCTTTGGCTCAGGTCATGATTTTGGGGTCCTGGGATGGAGCCCCGCATCAGGCTCCCTGCTCAGCAGGGAATCCGTTTCTCCCTCTTCCTTTGCCCTTAACCCTACCTCATGCTCTGTCTCTTGATCTCTCTCGCTCTCAAATAAAAATAAATCTTAAAAAAAATAATAAAATTATAAAAGAAATAATGAAATCTCAACATTTGCAATGACGTGGAAGGAGCTAGAGAGTGTAACAGTGAGCAAAATAAGTCAGTCAGAGAAAGACAAATACCCTATGATTTCAGTCATATGAATTTAAGAAACAAAACAAATGATCATGGGGGGAAAGAGGCAAACCAAGAAACGGACTCTTAACTGTAGAGAACAAACTGGCAGTGGCTGGGGGTTTGGGGAAGTAGGCGACAGGGATTAAGGAGGGCGCTTATTGTGACAAGCACTGGGTGACATATAAAAGTGATGAATCACTCAACTGTACACCTGAAACTAATATTACACTGTATGTCAACTGGAATTTAAATAAAAACTAAAAATAAACTAAAAAATATTGTAAGAAAGGATAGTATATATACATTTTCCACGACCATTTAAACCAACATCTTCAACTTTCCAGTTGTTCTTTGGTCCAGAGTTCCCACATTCAAATACTAACATTGTTAGGATTAGTAACTAACATTTAAAGCATCATTCTGAATGCATAAACTCAATGTGTGATTTGTTTCTTTTAGAAACAATGTTTTTACTCTCTGAATAATTACAACTAATTCAAAGTGTTCAGAGAGAATCAAAGTATTTTCATAAAAAATAACCTAGCAATTTTGGTAAGTTATAACCCATAAGGATAAAAAGAAAACAGCTTTACACTTCTCAAATATTCCCATAATCCACCAATATGAAAATGGTATAAATTAAGGAGTAAATTTCCGAAGGCGTATACTCTGAAAACGAGCTTTCCCTTTGGCTGAGTAATGTCTCTGATCGCTAATGGCTATCATTTTCATTGGTTTATTCACAGAAAATGTATACACATTTTAAAACTAAATAAAATGTAAAATTTAGTTCCTCAGCTGCAGTAGCCACATTTCAAGTGTTTAACAGCTACATTTGGCTAGTGGTTGCTGCACTGAACGGTGCAGAAATAGATCATTTCCTTCACTGCAGAAAGTTTCTTGGACAGCACTGGGTTTACATAATCTAAGAGGAAAGATAAACCAAGTGCCTATGCAGAGGTATCATCAGGTCTGAGAAGTAGTTGAAACATCTGAGGACTCCTCTTATGATGGGGGGGGGGAATTCTGTGCTACAAGCTATTGCTTGAATAAAGAGAAAAAAATGCCACAAGACTGAGCTCAATTGTACGTTTCAGGGGACGGGGGTGTTGGTGGAAAGAAACCTGTTAGATTCGAGGATGTTCCTGTTTTATAGCTGCTCCCAGATGGTATCTGAGGCACAGACAGAAACTAGCCTCGGGTCTCTTTCTCACTCTGAACACTCCTCAAACATTCTTGCCCACACAACTACAAGCTGGTAATATGAAAATGTCCATTTCCAACACAGATGGGTCTCCTGCCTCCAGATCCATGAATCCAGCTCCCTTTACTCCATCTCTCTCCTTGGACTGTTTCAAAAGTGACTCATAACGTATCCAAACAAGGATGTATCATTTGCTGTCTCGCTGTCCCCTGCAAAGAATTTGGCTGGCCTCTGTCCCCAGTTCTTGGGAAGTAGCCAGTAAATCTGCAAATTTCCCAAGTGAGAACAGTGTCTTTGTTCATGGTGGGTTCCTCAGGACGACATCTGACGACTCTGTTCTAAGGAGATGACTCAGGATGGGGGCTGACCAAGCCAGAAAGACCAGCTGTGTGATTAGAGGATTGGGGCTTGGAGCCAGCTGATATTGGCCCAACCCCCAGGAGGAGAGCGGGATTAGAGCTTGAATTCAACACTGTGGCCAAGGACTCCATCAATCATACCTACATAATGGAAGTCCAGTCAAAGCTCTGGACACAGGAGCTCAGGTAAGCTTCCTTGCTTGGCAAAACTCAACACATTATACCTCTCAATGTGCCTGGAAGACAATGTGTCCTAACCCCACAGGGAAAGGACAACGGAAAGCCCGAGTTTGGGATCCTTTTTCAATGATCTCTGCCTTTGGCTGGTTCTGATTTATATCCATCATAATAAAACTGTAATAAATGTAAGGCTCTCTTGAGTTCTGTGAGGCATTTTAGTGAATTACTGAACCTGAGAGGGGTGGGTATCCCCAAATTAATAGTCTACTTGTGGTCAGAAGTGAGGGTAGTCTGAGGACCCCCAAACCTTTCAGTGGTCGTCGAAAGTGAGGGCAGTTTTGTGGCAGACTCTGTGCCCTTAACTTGTCAAGTTCAGCTTAACTCTAGGTAGGTGGTGACAGAAGTTCTTTTGCACTCCAGATCTGTTCCTCCCACAGGGTTCATTATCACAGTGAACAGCATACCCACCCATCTATTTGGCTGCTAATGGCAGAAAGCAGATGATCACCGACGATTCTTCCTTCTCAATCACCAACCACATAAATGATGAATTGCTACACCCTTTCTGAGTTCTGACTCTGTCCACTTCTCTCCAACAGGATCCGGTCTTTGCTTCTCTGGTTCCATTCTCCTCTTTGCTCATAAAATTCTGGCCCCATGTGCCTTCTCTCTGATACTAAACTTGACCAGTTTCATCCTACCCGAGGGCCTTTTCACTTGTTGTTCCCTCTGCTTTTGACTGGTTCCTAGGATTTAAGTGTTGATGTAGGTCTTATCTTCAAAATTATCTGCTTTCCCTCCCAGTTTCATAACTATGTCCCACATAACTATGTCACCCACTCCCAATAACTATGTCATCACCAGCCTGTCTGGTTTCCCCTACAATACCATTTTTTGTTAGTTTCTTTTTCCCCTCTCCCCATCAGAATTAGGTTCCTCATCGGATTCAAAGGCTATACTCTCAGGGCCTAGTTCCATGTCTAGTGCACAGAAAACATGCATTTACTGACATTCAGATAGTAATGAATCCACTGAATTGGATTTTCTTGGCGGTTTCCTCTCACTTTAGTGCTATCCTCCTCAAACCCACTCTTCATACTGTAGCTGGAGCCATCTTTCCCAAACAAGATGATGACACTGCTGTTCCTTTGTGACATGGCCTCTGTTTACCACCCCAGTACATTCTCTCCCCATGTGCTCCCTAGCCAGGCTGAACTGCTGCCAGCACCTGAATGCTCTCAATGCTCTTGCTTCTCAAAGTTCCTGTACATGTCCCTTCTCTAGGACTTTCGTCTTTCCTCCCTAGTTTGTCTGGTTAACCCTTCTCATCCTTCAGGTCTCCTTAACCATTACTTCCCTGACCTTCCACAACTGGGGCAGGCTCCCCCTGCTCTGTGCTCCCACAATACTCTATCCTACTCCAACAATGTACTGATTTTGGATGGGCTGTCACGGTCTGCCTACTTGCCTATACTCTCAAGAGCATAAACTCTCTGAAGGCAGGGGCCTGGCTTCAGTTGGCAGTATTGCTACAGCTGACCACGGTGCTGGCTGGCAAACCACAGGTGCTCAACACATCTTACAGAATTAACATGTTACACTGGAGCATCTGCTGGCAAATTCATTAGTCTTTGTTACTCTTGCCATGTTCTCTACTGTGTTTAGATCAGTGCTACTACAGAAGCGGTGCTCAATAAATACTAGGTAAAAGTATAATGCCTTCTTTAACCTGGAGAGATTTCAGAGACAGATTAAGGGTGCTCAAGTTTCGTAATGATGGAGGTGTATTTATTTAAGGTTATTAGCAAGGCCACTTAAAAACTCTGAGGAGCTAAAATTACAATTTGAAAATAAGTTATGTGATCCCTTTCAACATCTTGTCCCTACTACAGAGCTACTAGCACTTAACTTCAGCCATATGCCCACACAAGTATATTTCAGTCTTTATTCAAAATACTTGTGTGGATAAAAAAGTATTATATTGTGTAGTTCTAAGAAATCTACTTGTAAGCACTCCATTTTAAAGAAATAAAGGTGAGTAAAATATTTCTTCACAAGAAAAACTCCCCACTATCCCGGAAGGAGAATTACTTTTTGTACCATGATAATTTGTATGAAGGTATACACACACATACACATACACCTATACAGTAATATGACAGGTTTTAAAAATAAACATACTAGAAGTTATTCCTATAAATTAAATTTGTCATTCAAAGTAGTCTCCTTTGGAGACTCATTCCAACAATGGAATCAAAGCTCAACATATTTTGGAAAGCTCTTTGAGAACTATTTTAGATTCTGCAAAGACTTTTTTGAATATCCAGACAGATGATAAATATTTGACCTTTTCAAAGTGAATTTTACCTTTACCAGCAACTAGGCATTAGAAGCCATAGTAAAAAAGGTCAAAGAGCACAACATTTTGGATCAAAAACAAAAGATATTTAGATGAAAAATACTGTGCTCGCTTTAGCAGCACATATACTGGATGAAAAATACTGGCAATGTGTAAATTTCCTTGCATAAGTGATACACTGGTTCTGAAAACAATGACAAATTAAAAGATACTTAGAAATGTTTAAAAAGGGAACAAAGAGAACAAGGATTGGGGTTTAAGATGGCACAGACCCTCCTGAGAACGCGATGAAAATTACGGCTCCTTTCCTCAGAAAAATATGGGCTCCCCTGTCCTCTCACCACTGCATTTATGCTTAGAAAGGTATGAAACACTGAGGTCATCTATGGCCCTATGGTTTGGAGCACTCGCTTTTGATTTCTCTTCTATTTTACTGTACCCAATAGAAAAAAAAAGTTTCTACTGTGACCCCATTTGTACATACATATATATATAACAGATTAAATATTATGTATATCTATTAATTATATAACAGTATAAAATTAATAGTTACATAAATAATTCTCAGCCCTAGTGTATTTGTCATAGTACTCTCTTGCATCTTTCTTTAACTAGAAAAACATTACTCATGATTTGACTGGGCCAATTTCACAATGTACAGGTTGAAAAAACACTGGTTTAGAGTAACCACCGTGTAACTGGAGAAAGTTAATGAAACTGAGAAAAATCACTGATGACAAAAACTCTGATGCCCTTTTAAACTAACGAAGTCTCTTTACGCTAGAGTCAAGCTTTTTAAGAGATTAGATTCTTTATGGCAAAGCTGCGTTATTTTGGTCATTCATGTACATGGTAAACTACTGGAGACACTGACGAGTAAACCACACAGGGATCATAGGAAACTCATACCTTAATATTAGAAAACCACAAATCGTTCTCATGTAAAGTGGCCAGGTAGACAGACGTTAAAAGTCCGATGCAAAGGGCAATGGTTCCACCAACCGTGAATGACAGAAGCTTCCACAACCTTCTAATGGTATAACCTTTTAGAAAAACAAAACGAACAGTGAAGTCAGTAAAGAATGCAGCATTGACTAGTTCTACTTCAGCCTAGCAGGTATGCTAAGCTCCGCTGCCTGTCGCTGCCGCCGAAGCTTCCCCTATTCCCAGCAGACACTTAGGGGTTCCTTTCTGTGATTCAGGAGACCTGTTTTCATACTTTATCGCAGTTTTTACCTAACTCTATCTAACTGTTCACTTGTCCATTTTGCCAGATAGCATGAGTTTTCAGAGGACAAGCACCTTATCTTATTCATCTTAATAACTAGGGTCTCTGTCTGGCATAGCTTAATAACTATAATTTACCTATGAAATTTGGAGGAGTAAATGGGTTACATGTCTAGGATATAAAAAGTCTTTGAGACAGTCTACAGATAATTTGTGGTTTATTCATTAAAAACTACCAAAAACCTTGACAACTTAAAATCCAAAAACCCATCAGGGGAGAAAAATCCATTACAACTCAAGTTAGAGGACACTTAAACTAGGAAAATATATTTATAGCACATATAAGAAAGTTTAAGTAACCTGAATACGAGATGGACACTTTCAGGATTTAAAAAATGAGTATTTCAATTGGAAACAGATTAAACATATGAGTAGGCAAAGCACAAAAGAAAAAATGGCCAATAATAGACAAGAATATTCACATTCCTCAGTATTAAAGAAATGCGAATCAGGGCACCTGAGTGGCTCAGTAGCTTGAGCCTCTGATTTTCAGCTCAGGTTATAATCCTAGGGTTTTGAGACTGAGCCCTGCATTGGGCTCTGTGCTGGCCCCTGAGCCTGCTTCTCTTTCCCCCTCTCCCTCTGACCCCCTCACTCCCTGGCCCACATTCTCTTTCTCTCTAAAAAAAAAAACAGAAAAAAGAAAGAAAGAAAGGAAGAAAGAAAGAAATGCGTATCAAAACGATAAGCTGTAACTTTTTAGATGCTGGTCAATTTGATAGCTTAAAAATGCTAACCCTGTTTTAATAAGGGTACAAAAAAGAGTATTTTTCTTCTTCTTCTTCTTTTTTTTTTTCCCAGTATGGAATGCTTCACAAATTTGCGTGTCATCCTTGTGCAGGGGCCATGCTAATCTTCTCTGTATTGTTCCAATTTTAATATACGTGCTGCCGAAGTGAGCACCAAAAGAGTATTTTTTTTCTTTTTTTAAAAAAAATTTATTTATTTATTTATTTATTTATTTGACAGAGAGAGAGAGATCACAAGTAGGCAGAGAAGCAGGCAGAGAGAGAGAGAGAGAGAGAGGGAAGCAGGCTCCCTGCCGAGAAGACAGCCCGATTCGGGACTCGATTCCAGGACCCCTGAGATCATGACCTGAGCCGAAGGCAAGGGTTTAACCCACTGAGTAACCCAGGTGTCCCCAAAAGAGTATTTTTCAAACATAGCTGGTGGGAAAGTAACTTGGTAACTCTCTGGAATGCAATAAGGCAATAACTAGTAAAAAAAACTACCAAAATGAGAATACAATTTGACCAATAATTTGAAATCCAGGCATATACAATGTTTGTATACAAACAAATGTTTGGCCACAGTATATTTCTTATAGTTCTGTTTATCTAAGTAAAAGGTTAAAAAACATCTAAACACTCAACAATGAATGAGTTAAATAAACTATGCTATGGCCACACAATGACGATGTTGGTAACATTTTAAACTACATTGACTGACTTAAGATATGTTCGTAACATAAAAGAAGAAATGTAGCAAGTTATAAAACAGCTAGGATCTCAATTTTGTAAAACCACATATGAATGCTTGCATTTATATCCCTGCAGAGACATTCGGACAGCAAGATCAAATTTCATGGGTGGCATTCTCAGGATCAATTTGTTTGTGGGAGGATTTTCTTTTCTCTTTTCTTTTCTTTTTTTGCTTTTCTTTAGTTTTCAGGGTTTTTTTCCTGACACAAATAAATACTGCTTCAATAAAATGAAGAATCCTCAAAATTATGTTTTATTTTATTTTTTTAAAGGATTTTATTTACTTATTTGACAGAGAGAGATCACAAGTAAGCAGAGAGCCTGGCAGAGAGAGGAGGAAGCAGGCTCCCTGCTGAGCAGAGAGCCCGATGTGGGGTTTGATCCCAGGACACTGGGATCATGACCTGAGCCGAAGGCAGAGGCTTTAACCCACTGAGCCACCCAGGTGCCCCTCAAAATTATGTTTTAATATAAAAAAGAGAACTTGGGGCAGTCAGTTAAGCATCTGCCTTCAGCTCAGGTCATGACTCCAGAGTTCTAGTATCTAGACCTGAGTCGACTCCCTGCTCAGCAGCAGGCCTGCTTCTCCCTCTCCTCCTCCCTGCTCATTCTCGTGCGCACTCTCTCCCAAATTAAAAAAAAAAAAAAAAAAAAGAAATAAAGAAAAAAAGAAAAACAACTTTAAAAAATAAATAAAATAATAAACAAAAAAGCAAACTTGAAGTAACATTGTTTAAGCCTTAAAAAGTATGCTGTCTTGTCCAAAATTGCTAATAGCAGAGTTGGATGGAATGACTTCTCGATATAGATTAATTTTATTTTATAAAACTGTTCCCTCAAATTACTTTACTAGTTCTGGCTGATAAGAATGAACATAGCTGCCATTAATATAAATTCTGTCAGATATCCAAAATGGTTGACAGACATGGAATTCTTCATGCTTATTTTTAAAAACCTTGAGCATGCTTAGTTAAGAAAGCAAATATGGAGTCAGGAAGTTGGTAATTAATATCACTTGATGTACAGCTTAGAATCTTCAGCATTATATAAACAACTCACCCAATTTTGACTGTCCACCCTCCCAAAACCAAAGGAGAAAATTTCAGGAATTCATATAAAGAATAAAAAGAAGTTTGATTCATTTTCAATACCTTCATGAAATGAGAAAGTCTCCCAAGGTAAGGCTGTGCAGAGCGAACAGCACACACAAACCAGAAAATTTAGAAACAGACTAAAATCTGAACCGTGGGGGAAAGTATTACTTTAGGAAATCAAAGATTGGCAAAACCAGAACCTACTGAACAGAAAGCTGAGAAACAATGGGTTTTAATCAGAGCTCTTTCACCTTGTATCTGATAATAACTATAAAGCCGGTATTATAAAAGTACAATCAAATCATTTGTCGAACTAAAACATCAGGGTATTAGAACAAGTCTCCCCAACTGTCAGGTCTCACCAAATTCTTATTCTATCGGAGAGTGATATTTTAATATGCAGAAAATAAAAGCAATCCCAAATGGTGCTTTAATTTAAATCACCTACCAGATGGCAATTTATTTCCCAACTTCACATTTGCTTCTTGTGCTGCATAATCCTCAGAAACTTCTGTGGTTTTCACTCCTTTTCTTTGCCTGATGGATATCATGGTGTCAAAGACTTACATGCATTGTTCTTCCAACCACTCCTACAAACGACAGAAAAGTAAACTGCCTGTCCGTATGCCAGTACCCTCTCCCCAACACACCCTGTGCTCATCTGTGCTTAAGTGACTTGAAGCCTTATCCCTGGCTTAGCATGCCCTCCCACTTTCCCATCAAATCTTAACCAGCCTTCAAAGTTACTGTCAAGACACAACACCAATATTTACTTAATACATGCTGTCAAGAGTTAAGAATACAGGTGGGCATCCTAGACCAGCCCCTGCCCTTCTTGCAAGAAGGCTTCCTGGCTGTGCCTGTGCCAGCTGCTGCTGCTGCTGCTGTTGTCTCCATCCTGAGCCACTGCAGTTACCTTGCAATTGGTCACCTAATTATGCAGTTTTAGATTATGTCCTACAGTTCCCTACCACGCGAGGAGGCATTCAGTAGTAAATTTGTTGAGAGCCGGATTCCGAAGAAGTGACATATTGTTTGGTCTCAGGTACCTGAATTTTAATACCGGTGTTCTTTAAAAACAATTCACACTGGAAGCTTTAGGAACACGCCTCAGTGGTGATGGCAGCGGGGGTGTGCCAATCAGGGCAGCTGCTATCCCAGGGAGCAAAAGTGGGAGTAAAGGCAGGGTGCAGAAGCCTGGTTTGGAAGCAGCGAGTGGGAGGCGAGGGAGTGGTGGCAGTGAGTAAGCTGGCTACAGTCCTCCGGAACATCTTGCTTCCCTCTTCTGAATAATGAACAGCGTTTTACTAATTACTACGAAATATGACCAGATGCCGGGCACCATTGTTTGGGCAGTTTACCAATTCCTAAAGGTAAACAACTTGCTTTATAGAAGGAACCAACCAACCAACCAACCAACCAAAATCATACAATTTATTCGTTCGTTCATTCATACAAAAAAAAAAAAAAAAAAAGTGAGACGCAAAAACAGTTAAGTACACACAATGAAAATGGAGAACCTGGAGCGGCGAGGGAGGAAAAAAGAGTGTAGGCAGAAAGTCGTACTGGGGTCGATGGGCTCGTTTCCCACTCTATCCTGGAATCCTGCCCTTTCTAAGGGCTCGGGAAGGAGTTGTAAATATCCCAGAGCCGATACACTCTAACAAGTTAAGACAGAAGGGCCACAGACACTGACGCGCCAACTCGGGGTCGGGCAACCGCGATAACCGCACGAACTACGAAACAAAAGTTTCCCCACCCAAGGAAAGGGAATGCCATCTCCAGCACGGGAACGGAGAGAGAAGCGACGCTTGCCCTCCACTCCGAAGGGCCAGCGCGCGGGGAGCGTCCCGGGCGCTGCAGGGCACGTCCCCCAGCTTCCCGCCGCACCCCAGCCCACAGCACCGGGTGTCCCCAGCAGACGCCGAGGGGCCGGCGGCGGCCGCCCAAGTTCGCTCCGGCTGGGCACCGTGGCGCGGCCGCGGCCGCCGGCACCGACCAGGCCCGCGAGGCCGGAGCGAGAAGTGGCCCGCGAACGCGGCCCCGCCCTCTGCAAACTTCCTCACTCCCGCCCCGCCGCCCCCGGCCCCGCAGTTCGCGCGGACCAGCGGGCGCCGCGTCCCCTAGCCGGGCGCCCCCAGACGCCCCGCGGCCCGGGCCGCGCCCCCCGACTGCACAGCGCGGCGGGACGGCCCGCGGGCTCCCGGTGGTCGCGGCGCATTCGGCGGGACGCCGGACTCCCCGCGCGGCCCGCCGCCGAAGCCTCGCGCCCGCGTGTCCCCTCGCGCCGCCCGCGGCCCGACACGCAGTCACAGACCTGCGGCCTCAGCCGTCCTGGCGCGCGGCTCCGGGCGGGGAAGGAGGCCGGCCGGCCAGGGGGCGCCTAGGGGCGCGGGGGCGGGGCCGCACAACAGCCTGCAACGCGTCGTGGGGACAGAGAGGACCGGGCAGCGGCCACCGGGGCAGCGGCGGAGCTTTGCGCGACGCCCGAGAAATGGGGAACCGGGCGCGGGGGTGGGGGGGCGTCCGCGGCCGCGAGGAAGGGGCGCGCCAGGGAGGCCGGGCCGCCGCGGCCGCACCCATAGGTCCCGGGAGCCGTCCGTCAGCGCGAGCCCCCGCCCCTACCCGGAGCGCCCCGCCCCGTCTCGTGCGCCGCCGGCCGGAAGGAAGCAGCGCATTTCCGCTCGCCGCTCCGGCCCCGCCCCCGCGTTCTCACGACGCTGCGACCCGGGGTTGCTGACACTGAGGCTCTGAGGTTGCTTTCGGCCCCACAGACTCCCGACGGCCCCGGGGCAGAGCGAGAGGCAGCGGCTCAGGGAGAGGAGGAGCCCGGCTCCGAGGAAGGGTGGCTCCAGGGCTGAGAGTGGGGCGCGCCTTGGCGCCGCGGAAACCTCTTGCTGGCGCGCGTGGCCGCCTGTCCCCCACCCCAGGGCAGATGGGTGCGGGGGGCGCGCTGAGGGCCGGGCGGACCGAAGCAGGGCGACCCCTCGAGACTCTCCCCGCCTCCCGCGTCGGTGGGCCCGGTGCGCCCCCTCCGTGGGTCTCGGCCGCCCCCACCAGGCCCTGGAGGCCCCTGGCGTGTGCTGGGACCGCGTCTCGTGACTGCCAGTGAGACCGCCTGGAGATGCCTTCGCCTCGCCCTAGACTCCCCCCTAGTGTTGGGGTGGGGGCGGCGCGCTCGATCCGTAATTTCGCCTTCAAGGAAGGATATGCTTGCCTTGCTCTCCAAACTAGAGCGTAAGCCTTTTTTGAGGGCAGGTACTGTGCTTTTTCCTGGGTATCTTTCTTGTGGATCACCCTGCGAGGAGCGGTAGATGAAGCCTTTTCTCAGCAGATGCTCAAGCCACATGTTTAATTGATTTTTCTTAAGGAATGGTCTGGTCTTCTGGGTTCTCCACCTGTGCAAAGACTGTCCATCTGTCTCCTTCCAGTACGAAATTACTTCATCCAGGAAGCCTTTCCTGGTCACCCCTGTTGGGTATTTTCTCCTCCCTGGGTCTGTTGCTTTTAATAACAGGCGCACAGTCTGTGCAAATGGATTGAGGTATCTGCTGGGTGGCTTGAATAAAAATTAGTCTCAGCTGTCTTTTCAGATGGCCTTTGTCATGTTTTAACTTGATCGTTGGTGTCTTTGATGTTAGGGATTTGAGAGCAGGGCTTATATTTGTAATCCACCTCTTTCGTGTTCAGGTGCCTTACGTAAAACACATTTGGGTGCTTAATAAATACAGAGGGGAATTGAGTCCTCTTTAAATAAAATTTTCCCCTTTTTGTGCCGTAGGGTTTTGTCTAAAACTGTGTCCCTCTGGGGAAGAATGTGTCTGTGGTGCAATGTACATCCCGAGTAAAGGAAGTAGTGCTCATTAGCAGCTGCTTGGTTTAATACCAGGAAATGGCTTTACCAGCAAGATAAAGCCTTGAGACCTGTAAAAAGTAGGCACCCACTGCTGAGAGTTAAGTCTTCAGAATGATGATACTTCAAATAAGAAGGCATCCTTCGCTGGGATACAGTAACCATGAGAGTGATGGATAGCAAGTAGTAGGCCCCGCCCTCGGTGAGCTCTGGTCAGGGACTGACTGCAGTGGTGCACAGGGATATCTCTTGTTAGTGTTGTTTTGAGATCCAAATGGATTTCGCTATGTTGTGGCCAGCAGTAGGTAAGCGGTGGTCCTCTAGAAGGGTGCAGTTCAAACTGTGGTCTTTGGGGACCCATGGCATCACTATCACCATTGCCAGGGAGGTTGTTAGAAATGCAAATTAGATCCTACCCCAGACCTACTGAATCATAATCTGTAGGGGTGAAGTTTTAAGAACTTCATGTGCGTCTGTGCTCAGTCAAGTTGGAGAGCCACAGCGTAGCCTTGCTATTCCAAATGTCTGTGGTCGGGGAGTACCAGTATCACCCGGGACTTTCTTAGAAACAGGATCTCTGGCCCTCTCCAACACCTACCGAGCCAGAATCTGTGTTTTCATATAATCCCCAGGTTATTTGTATGTAGGTCACACTTTGAGAAGCACCACACCAGAAATCATCAATGCTGTTTACATCCTTCCCAGAAAGGGAGGAAGCTGTCTGTCTCTATGGTCTTTTTCTTAGTTGCTGTACAATGTTTGTTCAGTTTTAAATTGCTTGGCTTAGTAGTATGACCACTCTTGATCACCGCTATCTTCATGTCAGTAGCCTCTCCTGGTGTTCTGCCATCTACCTTTCTGGCCTTCTTGAAATTTTCAGTCTCTTGTAAACTCTTCCTTTTAAAAGCAACGCTTCTCTGGCTCATGGCTCCCTGTTTCCACTGATATCCTGATGGCTCATGAGTTTTTAATGCCCAGGCATAGCTCCTGACCTCCAGGTCCCATGTGGCCAATGCCTATTCGACATTTCCAGATGTGCAAGCATCTCCAACCCAACTTGTTAAAAAAAAGAAACTTTTTCTAACCCCCAAACCTGTTTTTCGTCCCTTGCGCCTAATCACCTAATTGTTCAAGTCAAGACCCTAGGAGCCAAACGTGGTTTCTCCAGTGTCATGTAATCCATATGTCTAAATAGTGAGTCCTTTGGACTTGACCCTAAATATCTCTAAACTTGCCTGACTTTTCTCCCCTTCTATTGCCAAGTTACCCTTTCCTTGTCAGGATCATTTTAACGGCCTCTTAGCTGATGGCTTCACCTGCATCCCTGCCCCAACCTCCATCCCTGCCCTGTGTCCTTGTCTGCCCAGTCCACCCTCCATGTAATAACCAGAGCGGTCTTCTTAAAACAGAGCTCCGCTGGTGACTTTGTGGCTTTATATAAAAATCAAGCTCCTTAGACACAGTTACAATGATGGCCATGAGTCAGTTTCCATTTACCTGTCCAGCCTCATCTCTGCATCCTTTTTGTAAACTTCAGGGGTTTTGCGGGTGTCTCCTTGTACTGTCTTTGTCTGACTTCCCTGCTATTCAGTCTTTGAATTTCAGCTTCCATGATCCTTGCTGCCTAGTATTTATACCCTCGTAGACTCCCTTCATACTGAACCCTCGCTGTTCTGTGTGATCGATAGGGTATGGTGGAAATGACTTGTAGGGCTTAAAAGACATCCCAATTTCAGCCTTAGCCTCTCTTGGATTGCTCACTTCAGGGCCCCCAACCACCATGTTGCAAGGGCACTCAAACAGCCAGTGGAGAAGGCCACCTGGGCAGCAGCTGGCCTCTGGCCCAGCGCTAGCTTCGAGGGGGGAGGTCAGCCAACTCCGGGTCAGCCTTCAGATAACTGCAACCTCATGAGAGATCCCGAGCTGGAAATGCCCATCTGTGCCACTCCCGAATACCTCACCGGAAACAATAAGGATTATACATGTTTATTGTGGTTTTGAGTTTGGGGGTAATTTTGTTACACGATGATAGGTAATCAGTCCGTTAGTATTCCTCTGTGTGGTTTTATTTAACTCTTCCCCTCTGATTGGACATTTAGGTTATTTCTAGCTTTATCCTATTACAAGCAATGCTGTAGAGACTATCTTTATAGTTTTGTAATTCTTTAGGACATATTTCAGGAAACAGAATTGCTAGAAGTCGTATTTTAAATGATGATACACACTGGCAAACGACATTCCAAAAAGGTTAATGATTCCATTACTCTACACTTCCATGGATGTGTATCACAGTGTTGATTTCTTCACGCCCTTGCCAACAATGGATACTTTGAATCTTGGCCAATCTTCTGCGACAGATGAGGGATCACTTAACATGCTCTGTGTGAGGCGGAGACAGTGGGGTTAGGGGTTTATTGGCTGTTTGCGTTTCTTTTTCTAGGATTTGTGTTTTTTGTGTTCTTTGACCGGTCATTGATTCAATGTTGACACAAGGGATTATTCCCAGATTACAGATATCAGCCTTTAGTTTTATGCCCTGCAGATGTTTCCTCATTCTCGAATGCCTCGCCAGGTGTCTTGCTACCTAGCAATTTTCCATTTTTATGTTGTCAAATCTGTCACCTTTCCTTTATAGTTTCTGGGTTTTTCCATCATGCTAGGAAAACTTTTCCCATTGCAAGATGATAAAATTTTAAAAATAGTTTCTTATAATTTTTAGAAATGTGGCATCTTTTTAATACGGGGTGAGATGGGGATCTGACATAATTTCTTTCTAGCTGGTTGGTTGACTGCTTCATCATTATTCTTAATCTACTGCTTTCTTAATCTACTGTCACCTCCTAATCCCATATGTCTATGGCCTGTTTGTTAACTCACTTCACTATGTTTAAGTGACTTAAAAAAGGAATTCTGTTGAAAAGTTCAACATATTCACAATTACTGTTTCTTTATAGAAAGCTTTGATAATTGCAAGAACAAGTGCCCCTTTATTATACTTCTTTTAAACATGTCTTGGTAAGTTTTTCGTATTTACTCACTCAGAGGAACTTTATAATCATTTATCAGTTTTTTCTTTCCTTTTTTTTTTTTTTTTTGTTTTTTTTTTTTCCCCCCCCCCTTCCAAATTTTTATTTAAATTCTAGTTAATGTATAGTGCAATATTGGTTTCAGGAGTAGAATTGAGTGATTTATCACTTCCATACAACACCTGGTGCTCATCATAAGTGTCTTCCTTTTTTTTTTTTTTTTTTTTTAAAGATTTTATTTATTTATTTGTCAGAGAGAGAGCAAGCGAGAGCGAGCACAGGCAGACAGAGTGGCAGGCAGAGTCAGAGGGAGAAGCAGGCTCCCTGCGGAGCAAGGAGCCCGATGTGGGACTCGATCCCAGGACGCCGGGATCATGACCTGAGCCGAAGGCAGCTGTTTAACCACTGAGCCACCCAGGCGTCCCCATAAGTGTCTTCCTTAATACCCATCACCTACTTAGCCCATCTCCCCAACCCCTTCCCCTCCAGCAACCCTCAAGTTTGTTCTCCATAGTTAAGAGTCTGTTTTCTGGTTTGTGTGTGTGTTTCTCTCTCTTTTTTCCTTGCTCCTATGTTCATCTGTTTTGTTTTGTTTTTTTAATTCCACCTGTGAGTGAAGTCATGTGGTATTTGTCTTTCTCTGACTTATTTCACTAAGCACAATACCGTCTAGATCCAGCCACGTTGTTGCAAATGGCAAAATTTCATTCTTTTTGATGGCTTGAGTGTTATTTTACTCTGTGTGTGTGTGTGTGTATCACATCTTCTTTATCCATTCATCAGTCAGTGGACACTTGGGCTCCTTCCATAATTTGGCTGTTAATGCTGCTGTAAACATCACAGTGCATGTACCTCTTTGAATCTGTATTTTTGTATCCTTTGGTAATTACCTAGCAGTGCAATCACTGGATCACAGTGATTTATTTCTAGCTCTGTTTTTAACTTCTTGAGGAACCTCCATACTGTTTTCCACAGTGGCTGCACCAGTTTGCATTCCTACCAACATGTAAGAGGGTTCCCCTTTCTCCGCATCCTCGCCAACATCTGTCATTTCCTGACTTGTTAATTTTAGCCATTCTGATGGTGTGAGGTGGTGTCTCACTGGTTTTGATTTGTATTTCCCTAATGATGAGTGATGTTGAGCATCTTTTCACGTGCCCGTTGGCCATCTGGATGTCTTTTATGGAAAAATCTCTGTTCATGTCTTCTGCCCATTTCTTAACTGGATTGTTTTTCTTTCTTTAAAAAAAAAGTAAAGATTTTGTATATTTATTTGTCAGAGAGAGAGAATGTGAGCAAGCACAAGTAGGGGGAGCAGCAGACAGAGGGAGAAGCAGACTCCTTGCTGAGCAAGGAGCAGGATGTGAGACTCGATCCCAGGACTCCAGGATCATGACCTGAGCTGAAGGCAGATGCTTAACCAGCTGAACCACCCAGGTGCCCCTGGATTGTTTTTTGGGTGTTGAGTTTGATAAGTTCTTCATAGATTTTGGAAGTGTGAAGTCAGATACTGGAAGTACCCTTTACCAGATATGTCATTTGCAAATACTTTTCCTATTCCGTAGGCCCCTTTTTAGTTTTGTTGAATGTTTCCTTTGCTTTGCGGAAGCTTCTTCTCTTGATGAAGTTCCAATAGTTCATTTTTTGCTTTTGTTTCCCTTGCCTCGGGCAGCGTGTCCAGTAAGAAGTTACTATGGCCAAAGTCAGAGAGGTGGCTGCCTGTATTCTCAGATTTTGATGATTTTCCTATGTCATATTTAGGTCTTTCATCCCTTTTGAGTTTATTTTTGTGTATAGTGTATGAGAACAGCCCGGTTTCATTCTGCACTTCTTCCAGTTTTCCCAGCACCGTTTATTGCAAAGACTTATCTTTTCTTCCCCTGGACATTCTTTCCTGCTTTGTCGAAAATTAGTTGACCATAGAGTTGTGGGTCCATTATTCTGTTCCATTGGTCTGTGTGTCTGTTTTTATGCCAGGACCATACTGTCTTGATGACGACAGCTTTGTAATAGAGCTTGAAGTCCTGAATCATGATGCCTCCTGCTTTGCTTTTCTTATTCAGAATTGCTTTGGTTATTCTGGGTTTTTTGTAGTTCCACGCAAATTTTAGGATTGTTTGTTCTGTCAAAAACGCAGCTGGTATTTTGGTAGGGATTGTATTAAATGTGTAGATTGCTTTGGGTAGCATAGACTAAAATTTTAACAGTGTTTGTTCTTCCAATCCATGAGCATGGAATGTTTTTCCATTCTTTTGGGTCCTCTTCCATTTCTTTCATGTTCTGTAGTTTTTAGAATACAGATCTTTTACCTCTTTGATTCTGTTTATTCCTAGTATCTTCCTGGTTTGGGTGCGGTTGTACTTGGGAACATCCCCTTGGTTTCTTCTTCTGCTGCTTCCTTACTGGTTATTTACAAATTTTCAACAAAGAATCCATGGAGGTTTTTACTGGCATCGTATAAAATGCATAGAAACGTTTGGGTGAAGTGAGATCTTTCTGATGCTGGGTATACTTTTATAGGAACGTGTATTCAGGTGAGGACAGTTTGGCCAACCACCTGTGTTCTTCTAACCGTGCTTTCATCCAATTCCTGTTTTTCTACAAGCGTTGACTTTTCAGGTGTCTTTTTTTTTTTTTTTAATATTTTATTTATTCACCTGACAGAAATCACAAGTAGGCGGAGAGGTAGGCAGAGAGAGAGAGAGAGAGAGAGCGAGCAGGAAGCAGGCTCCCCGCTGAGCAGAGAGCCCGATGCGGGACTCGATCCCAGAACTCTGGGATCATGACCTGAGCCGAAGGCCTTAGGCCGAAGGCCTTAACCCACTTAACCTGCAGGTGCCCCTCAGGTGTCTTGATAAAAGAGCAGACTTTTTACTCTCAGACCTTTATTGGATAAAAATTATAGACACATACATATATTTAGCTAAAGTAAATATAAATGGAAATCCTAGTATTTTCTGCCTGGATGCCAACGGATTGTTCTATACATTCCTTGTGTAAGACCCATACACGATTCTGCGGCAACAGGCCATGCCTAAAGCCCTCCTCTGGGCCCAGCTCGGCGTGCTTCCTTTTAGGGAAGATGTGCCAAGTCCAAGGGAATGCTTCCTCACTGCTTACAAATCGTTACAGAGCTGCACAGAATTGACTATACTCGAGGCCTTCCCTTTAAGACATTTGTCCACAGAGGGGCGCCTGGGTGGCTAGGTTGGTTAAGCCTCTGACTCTTGATTTCAGCTCAGGTTGTGATCTCAGGGTCATGGGATCAAGCCACAGGACAGGTGCCTTGCTGGACCTGGAACCTGCTTATGATTCTCTTCTTTCCCTCTTCCTCCACTCCCTACCCCTGCTATGCACTCATATGGCACTCTCTCTCTCTCTCTAAAAAAAAAAAAAAAAGATATTTGTCAGTATATGGTTCCTTTCCTGTGAGATTCTTTAGAAAAGCATTATGAAATATTGTTAGTATTGATTTTTTTTCTGCCTTTGATCAACTTTGTAATAACTAGATTTGTAGTGTTTAAACAGTGAAATTCAGGGGCACCTGACTGGCTCAGTTGGTAGAGCATGGGACTCTTGATCTCGGGGTTGTGAAATCAAGCCCCATGTTGGATATGGAGCCTCCCTAAAATAAAAAATAAAATAGAGAAATTCACAGGCAGATCAGCATTGGTGCACAATTACTGACTCTTTCTTTCTTTTTTTTTTTTTTTAAGATTTTATTTATTTATTTGACAGAGAGAGAGAGAGATCACAAGTAGGCAGAGAGGCAGGTGGGGTGGGGGGCGGTGAAGCAGGCTCCCCGCTGAACAGAGACCCCAATGCGGGGTTTGATCCCAGGGTCCAGAGACCATGACCTGAGCCAAAGGCAGAGGCTTAACCCACTGAGCCACCCAGGCACCCACAATTACTGACTCTTAACATTAACAGTACTTCAGCATTACCAATTTTGTTTCATTATCCTCCTTCATACCTGCTACTCCTACCTCTCCTGTCTCTTCTTCCCACCTACACCTTCTTTTTCCATTTCCATGGCTAGAAGAACTGTTGTACTTCTCTATTTCAAATGAGGACATGAATAGTCAAGTTATTCAATTAAAGCAGATGGTGGTTCTTTATCATACAAGCTTTTTGCCAAATGTGACGATTCCTCGATGTTGGCTGTTCTGGTCCACAGACCAGTGGCCCTGGCTGGCCTTCCCAGTTTGTTCCTTTGGACTGCTCAAATGTCACTCCCTGCAACAGGCATAATACAACAGGTGTCTGAACTCCTAGAAGTACACATTTCCTACCAACGGATGCCAAAGCGTATTGTCTGGCTTGGGAGTTTTTCCGTAGGAAGAAGTAGGACTTTGAGCCAGAAATATATATGTTTCTAACACTCTCAAACTAAGTTATTTTATCCTGCCTTCAATCATGGCTAACCTAGCATGGGGCTGGATTTTTTCACTAACACTAAGTGTTCCTCAGCAGCCCTCCTGAGTCCACCCATGAATCTCAGTAAGCCAGCGGGAGGGACTCCTTCTGTGGAAAATTCGCAGGTATGGCCGCAGCTCTCCAGACCTGCCAGCCAGGGCTCACCGGACCCCAGCAGCCGTGTGGAGTGTGAACTGGGTGTATTCAGCACTGTAGGGATCCCCGCACGATGAGGGAGCAGATGCAGCCATCTCGGAGAGGTTTTTATTCAAAATCTCTTGAGGACCTTTTGAATTTTCAGTCTGGATACCAGAAAACCGCTTGCAGTGGTATCCTACTCTCCTGGCAATGGTATCCTACTCTCCCGGCAATGATCGCCAACCAGGTCATTTATCTAGAAGCCTGGCTGAGGATTCAGTATTAAACAGGGTACGGCTTAGCTGCCCGAAGCCTCACCTCAAAAACAGTGGCTTCCGGAAGACGTTTATTTCTGTCATGGAGGCAGCCCAGCTCCACAGTCTCAGGGACCCCGGGTCTGTGTCAGGGCTCTGCTCTCCCCAGGATGTCACACTCGTTACTGTAGTCAGCTCTTCACCACAGTCACAAAACAGACAGCAGGAAACCAAAGGGAAGGGGAGGGAGCTCAACCCAGTAGTTTCATGTCACTTCTGCTCATACCCCATTAACCTTCCTTTGGTCACACGGCCTTGCCTAAGCCACAAGGAAGATTGGGAAGCCGGCTAGCCACGTGCGCCCTTCTAGAAACCCTCCCACCGTGGGAGAGAGTGGGTGTTGGGGAACACGTGAGAGCGTCTGCCACAGCTCACACGGGAGGTACTTTCTTCCGAGGGGCGAGGTTGAACTGTGCTGTGTCATTAGTTTCGTCTCTGCGGATCACAAACTCCAGGAGCACCAGCAGTACAGAATCCCTTTCTATAGTAGAGTGTGGGAATGGTTCACAACCGTGAAACAGACCCAGAGCAATTCACAGTTTACGTATGTTGTGAAGGGTCCCAACTCAAGCCAAAACATTATCGAACTGGCTACTAACTGAGGATTCCCTAGCTGTCAGTACCCCCCACCAACAACCCTGGCTTTATGGAAGCGTGTACATTTCTTTCTTTTTTTTTTTTTTAAACTGGAAATTTATCTTAGATGCGACGTGTCTACAATATTCTAGGTACTGAGAGATAGGTTTGCCTTTTTTGGTATCGGTTAAGGGATAGGATATTTTGAGTATCCTTCCCCAAAACACAAGCCAGCATGGTTCTTAGGTTAGTTTCTAAGGTTGTAGCAAGAATCTTTGCTACCAGCATTTATAAGGCCAAGTTTAATCTCCAATGCCCTCACAGTTAATGCGCCAAACGAAACAACCACCGTCGAGCTCCTCGATGGCCAGGCCCTCTCGTTGCCTAGTCACTAACCTTCCCAACTGCCCTGCGAGCTCTGAGTAGTACCTTCTGTTCTACTGATGAAGAAATGGGCTCAGGAAAGGTGGAATGTCTTGCTCAAGGTCACATGGCTGGGAAGCCAGTTCTGTCCCGAGCTGAGTCAGGACTTGACCAAGTGTTTTATGGACAGTCTCGTTTGACCCATGGGTCTCTGTGAGGCCGGTATTAGACTGGTGGCCCAACATTTCACAAAACAGAAGAAAGAGCCGAACTTCTAAAAGATTAGAGAGGGTCCAGCCAGGCCGTGTTCCAAACCGGTGGTAGCTGCAGTGCCCCCGGCGCCCGGTGTGCGGCTCAGGTGGGCTGTCTCCCCAACATTTCTCCCCAGTTTCAGATGGGAACGTGGTGCCTGCTTTCCCATGGGGAAGAGTCACACTTAGTTTTTTTCCTGCTATTTCGAAGTTTAGTTTTAAACATTGTCGGGCTGTATGGCTGCTTCATCAGCATTTGCTCACCAGGATTCAAAGTGACTCCAGCTGGGCACAGGTTCTGAAGAGCCTTATTTTAGATTTTTTGTCCTATACGGTGATACTCCACATGGACTCCAGTATCAGCATTCTAGAAAGACACCACCTCATCACCTGTGTTCTGCTTCACACTGGAGAAGGCCTGAAACAATGAAGGTAACCTTGAAACCACTGGTTTACTTAATTAAGACTGGTTGGGGTTTTTTTGGTACCATGTTAGCTATAGAAGATCAGACATAAATACAGCTTAAGATTTGAACCACGTCCTGCTGTACTTTTTCTCAAGCCTGAAATAGAATTTTCTAACACCTTTTGTGGTTGGAAATGCTGAATTTAAATAGGACTGCAGATATAAACAAAAAGAGCAAGATGTGGATTGATGTGCCTATTTCAGTAGAGTGCAGCCACATTATTTCTGAAATACAGATACAAAAATTGACAAACTGACAAGTGGGAAATACAGAAATCTGGAGATGTGCACTGTAGTGACAATAGGCCTTTAAATAACGCTATTAGGTACTAATAAAAGACCTGAGAAACGAGTAACTTATGTTGTCGAGGGTCTCTCCAGGTCATAGTTTTTAAGAATAATAAAAACCCCATTTCATCATTATTCGTACCAGTGGCAATGACACAGATAAGTTTTCATTTCATTTTTCTTTTTAACAAAGGATAAAGCTGAGAAATCAGATGAGGTAACTAGGTGAGTCTGAGCTTGTGGTCAAGGATTCATTTTCTTCTGATTTGTGGAAGTCAGACTCCATCTATCCAACGTGCAATGTCCTTTCCAAACAAAGGACCCAGGTACCTCAGTATTACCATGGAAGTCCCTGGCTTACGTTTAGTTTTGTAACGTGTTAAGCAATGGTGCCTTCACTAACTGGTCGAAGTGACAATTGGTGTGAATGTGGTTGAGTTAGGAAGCCAAAAGACAGCAACATTTGGTAATTTAGTTACGAAATGGTAAGAATTTATATTAGATGCCTAAAATCAAACTCTTTAATTCAAAGGAAGATCTACTATCTACTTTTGTAAGGCAAACAAGTGAAGTGGTGATTACCCATTACTGGAAAAAACACTCAAGGAGACAAGAAAAACTGAGTAGGTCAGAATCTTATACTTAGGGTTTGTGTAGGAAAATGCAGCACCACAACATGAGGTCCAGTCCCCAGTCCAATACATGGACTGGGTCTTGCTGCGCAGGTGGGACTCCGGAAATTGATCATGAACCTTACTTACAGTCATTTGGATTTTAAGCTATAAACCCAAACACACTACCTAAGCAAGCCTGTCCTATGGCATCGATTAGAAACTTTTCTAGGAAACTACAGGGCTGAAAATGTCCGTTTTACATTTTGGTGGCTAATGTGGAAGACATCTAGGAAGGAAAGGACTCTTCACTCTGCCAGTTAGGTCAACAGACCGACACTAAAGCAAGCCACAACCTCCTTGAATGTGGCATTAGGCTTGGACAAGCTGTTCTCCTTCACCAAGAGGCACATCAAACACTCTCAATTCTGGATCCTGGATTCCTCTGTCATCTGTCGGCAGGGTGAGGGGCTCAGCTCCAGCGGTTACCCAGTTACCAGGCACAGTGGTCAACCGTGCGGGTGGAACAGCCAGGCCGGTTGAAGCGCCCAGGCCGCCGAGAGGGTGAAGCAGGCAGCGGACGGGCAACACTGTCAGGCCGTTGGGAGAAAACAAGGCAGGACTTTTTATAGCAGCATTATTTAGTTTCTTATTTAATCGTGCACTGTTATTTTAAACAAATTGTGTGTGGCTCTAAATAGCAGAGATGATGAAATAGGTTAAAGTCATAAATTATGGATAAGGGCTGTGGAAGAACAGGAAGACTTTATAAAAATTACAGAGGGAGAAATAATAATGATTTAGCTAGAAAACAGTGCTATAAAAAGCTTTCTCTATAAAAAGGTTTTTTTCCCTTTTTTCTTTCTGGTAGTTTTAAAGCACAGGTCATACCATTGTTCCAGCTCAGAGGTCAGCCAACTTTTTCTCTGGAACTATTTATTGTCTGACAAATGGTACGTAATTTGGGCTTCGTGGGCCATACGGTCTCTGTCTCAACTCCTGGACGCCCCTGTTGGACATTGAACATAGTCATGTGCCAGTGGAAACCAACGGGTGTGGCTTTACTCTAGTCACAAACACAAGTGGTAGGCCAGAACAGAAGCCAGAGTGTAGTTTGGTTCAATAGACCAGCACAGTCCAACAGGAAAATGATGTTGGCCACATGTGGAATTTAAAATCTTCTGATAGCTACATTAGAGAAGTAAAATCAGGTAAAATTATTTTAATAGTCTATTTTATTTAAACCCAAGTGTCATTTCAACATGTGCTATAAAAGCTATTAGTAACACTTTACCGAGGTGCCTGGGTGGCTCAGTTGTTAAGCATCTGCCTTTGGCTTAGGTGATGATCCCAGAATCCTGGGATCGAGTCCCACGTCTGGCTCCCTGTTCCGCAGGAAGCCTGCTTCTCTCTCTCCCACTGCCCCTACTTCTGTTCCCTCTCTGTGTCTTTGCCAAATGAGTAAATAAAATTTTTTTAAAATATTTTATTTATTTATTTGACAGAGAGAAATCACAAGTAGACGGAGAGGCAGGCAGAGAGAGAGAGAGAGAGAGAGAAGCCGGCTCCCTGCTGAGCAGAGAGCCCGATGCGGGACCCGATCCCAGGACCCTGAAATCATGACCTGAGCCGAAGGCAGCGGCTTAACCCACTGAGCCACCTAGGCGCCCTAAGTAAATAAAATCTTAAAAAAAACCACACTACCTTTTTTGTACTAAGTTTTCAAAACTGTGTGTACTGTACACTCACAGCACACTTGTCAGGTCTCAGCTGCTTGAAAGCCACACGTGGTTCGTGGCTACCAACCTGCAGTATTAACGTTCTGGAACTTCTATGCTGGGCTTTCCATAACCAGTGTGGTTTGATGACAAAGTACTGGCATTTGCTTCTTACAAAATAGGGGATGGGATTACATTGCTGCAAGGGATAAAGAACAAGATTACAGCTACTGAGAAGAAGTATGTGGCCTCAGACACTTTAAGCTGAGCTGGCCTAGGATGTTGGGGCACAAATGGGTAAATGAGAGCAATGACAGAGTTGGATGATGTTAGTGTCACGTGTCAGTGCAACAAACAAATCTAGTTAAAAAAAAAAAAGCTGTGATATAGACCACAAAATCATCAAGGTGTAAATATACCACTGTAGATTTTGGCCTTCAGTAAAAAAATGCTGATTGTTATTAACATAGCTGGTCTTCAGCACTGTCACTATCAGAATTGAAGGTGTCTAAAAATGATTGGGAAGATAAAAATGGAAAACCGTGTAGCAGGAAAGAAAAAGAGCTTCAAAAGTAGACTGAATTTTTATAATGATTAAAATGATCTAAGTGCTTTTCCAATTATTTTTGTATAACAGGGTTTAATGCTCGTTGATAATTTACCAAGTTCCCAAAGGGTAATCTTAAGCCATAATCGTAAGCTTAAGCCTTGAGAAGTTCTTCAGTATTTAAACCTAACTTTCCAAGTTATCAAATCAACATTTCTAGGATAAAAATGGATAGAACCTTTTGGTAAGAAAACGTAGAGGCAAGTGTTTTTAACAAAAAATTTATTACCAAAATACAATATTAAAGTCAATACATGACAAACTCCTGTAAAGCAAAATAAATTATTCTAACATTGTACAGTATTTCCAAAGGTAGTTAAAGAAGCACTATAGACCTTGCTTCACTGTTTGTGGAACAGATGAACTGTTCTACCATGAACACAGTCCTAGAGTTTTAGGCTTTAAGGCATGCAGCTTGATGTGCAGGATAATTTTACAAAATGCAAATCATCCTATTTTAATAAGATACAGTGTCGGAATTAACTGTAGTCTTTACATGTCAGTGTTCCAGAAATTTTTAGACTTTGGCTATAGAAGCAATGCCATAGTGTTACACAATACTCATTTCTTAAAAAAATACATGTATTCATGTCCATGAATATCAAACTCAAATTTCTATTAAATATATTTTATAGAATATTACTTAGAGCACCTTGCTGTACAATAAAAAAAGATTAAATAAGTGTCTATGAAAACTAAAAATATAATAAGTCTCAATAGAGAAGCCTGCTTGTCTTTGTCAAGCCAAGTACATTGTGGGAAGATACAATGTAAACATGGGTGCCCACCATCTGCTTTGTGAGAAACGACAGAAAATAAAGAAGCCACCAATAACTACCTCAAATAGGATGAGAGATCTAGAACAAAGGCTTCCATCAGTGCCCATACACTGCACCGGACACAGAACTAAAGTCTACAGGCAGGGCACTGGGAGAACAGTGGGGCCGCCCACCACCTTCTGGGTTATTAGAGGAGGAGAAAAATGCTGGCCCCCTGGAAAGTATTACTTGTAATCATCAGAATGCATCATCTTGTCCCCTTTCCACCTTTGCCTCATATCTAGTACATTTCTTTTAAAAACTATTTTTACTATCAAATCTTAGAACTCCAAAGTGGAAAACAAATACTATGAGCTTTATTATGGCAAAAGATCTACTACAAGTAAAATGTTATTCCTATAAGGAGAATTCCTGCTGATTATTGAAATAGCTATCTCTTCTACAATTAAAATTGCATACTTAGCCTTCATTATTACTTTTAGAAATGTTCAATTGTTTGTAGTAGAGACACTGTTCACTTAAGGCTTGCCACAAAATGCTAACAGGAAGGTACAGAACACCCATGGCATATAGGTCCTCCTATCGTCCCGGGGAAAGCGTGTGAGGATATTCTAGGCTAGAATCGGATGAATGTGAAAGATTTTGAACTTCTGGATTAATTTTTTCTCCATGAGTTAGGTAAATTACAAATCCATGATTCCAAATGGAAAATTTAAGTAACAATCAATGGAAGTGGTTTAGGGAACTGAAATTTAGAAAGTCACTATTGATGTTTTTGGGATTTTGGGGGGTTATTAATATTTTCCAAATGATTACATGAAATAAAAACCAAGGAAACGTTATAAAACAAAATCTGGCTACTAAGGTGGTTAATTTTCAGAGTAGGTGGTAAAAATGGAACCACTTAAAATACTTAAATTTGAAATGAAATATAATTGTATTTTAATTCTGAAAACATGAGAAAATATAAATCCACATGCAGTGAATTTGGGTAATATAATTTAGTATATATATAAGTTCATTTTATCTTTTTAAAAACCACCTATCAGAAATGAAGTAACTCTCATAAATAAGTTAAAGCTACCTAAATCAAACAGCTGCAAAGTTAGGATCAATTCTGTTTAAATATCATCAACATGAGATTATAAAAAAATTTAAACAATGTTTCAAGATGGCCTGGCCCCACTTGAGTAGTTCCTGATATGACTTTAAAAACATTCATTCATTCAACCCATACCTGGAGTTTGGGAATTCTTTCCTAAAGGTGTCTACAGAGTACTCCACTCAAGAAATTGTTTTCAGTGTGTTCTAAGGTTATCACAGTCACAGCCTCAGCACTAGAAGGTGTTAGAAATCAAGTTCAGGAAGAGCACCATGAAGATGGTGCACTGCGTGGTGCACCCGCCTTTTGACTTGTGCGCAGAATTTACTTTGACAAAACAACACAAAAATAAATGATCAGCACTACCAAAGCGAAAACAAAACACCCCTGTTCTCTTCACTTCGAACACACTATACTAAAACGGTGTAACTGATGAGAAGCTTACATGTATCCTGCGGCGAGTTTTAGAGCAAAAGCACTGGTCGTTGGTCTTCCACATGTCCTACTGCCCACTGACAGAATGGAATATCCGAGCTGGGAGAAACCCTGTGGACTTGCCAAATGTTTGTTATTAAAAGTTTTATAAACAACCTGAATTTTTACTAGAGTGTAGCCACATCTGATTATACCTCTCGTGCTAAGTACAACTAGATTAATAAGCTTCCGGAAGAGTCAGATCTCCTCATTTTAAGAGGATTCTGAATTTCACCACTCTTCCCCCAAATGATTTTTACTTAAGAGTTCCAAGTACTTCCAAGGTCTAATGATCAAATGCAGCTTTTCATACTTTGTTGCCTGAATAGACCTTTGTGATACCACACTTGGTCTGGTTTGGGAAAGAGGACTACAGAGCCCGTGTAGGTACGGAGAAAACGGCGGTGTTCTGTCAGGCACTTTGAAAAGAGCCTTTGGGAATGTGCTGCGCTAAAGGAGTTCCCATTTTCACGAACCTTCTCATTTGGTTTGAGGCTGGTGGGAACTCACCTATTTTCTCCTTTGCTCACAAGAAATTCCCTGTAAATTTAAGACAGTAAGTTACGTCTTAAATGCCTACTTATACTCTGGATTTGGATTCAGAGGTTTCTTTAAGAAGTAATGTTTCTTAAAAAAAAAAAAAAAAAAAAAAAAGAGAAGTACTGTATCTTAGATTGAGCATAGGATTAATTCCTATCAATTTGGGGGAAGATTTAGGTAGATCATTTCAAAGCCCTCTGGTGATCTTTTCCTTGTTGACTCTGTTGGTGACAGTGAAAACCCCTCAAGAGAGCAGCTTCCCACCGCCCCCAAGAGGCCTGTCCCTCTAGAGCTGGCACGTCCAAGTTCAGAAGGAAGAAGAAAAACAACTCTGCTTAAGATTGTGACACTTCTACAACAAGTTTTAGCATAGTTCCAGAAAAGCTCTTTCTTAATTCTTTTGCTTGCATTTCTACACTATGATAAGCTTTGAATAATAAATACACTCAATACTCAGAAGAGGTAACAGGGTTAACACAGGGTTATGTCTTTGCTTCATGCTCAAACCACTTCCCCTCACTCAGAATATTTAAATATCATTAGCGTGTATCCACTTGGAATTTTATTACACTGCAAATTTGGTTCTGAAGTCACATGCGTCTCCTCAAAAAAACCAAAAACCAAAACCCAAATACCACACCAACTACTTCTTCTGTGTCTAGTAAGTTACTTCAGTTACTTGATAGCGCAAAGGGGAAACCGTGGTTTAAAGGATTTCTCTTCTACCGTGTTCCTCTTCAAGACATTGTTCAATCTAATTTGTGTTTAAAGTGGTGCCGTGGTCCTTATTTAGGATGATGTTTACAATCTCACCTTCATGCTCTTTCATATGATCCAAGAGATTTTCTTTGCTGGTAGATTCGAAGCCACAGATACAACAACAGAAGAGTAAGACACAATACTCCATGCCAGGAGGCGCCAGACTGGAGTTTTTTTCTAAACTATATGAGGTATTACTTGTAGGGCTCAGTTTCTCATTGTCGTTGGAAGCGACGACTTCGGCAGGAGCCTGGGAAATCAGCTCTGAGGATGATATCAAATTTTCCGAACTTCCAGTGACAGGATCGGCTCTTTCCTCGCTGCTGTTTAAGAGCGTCTTTGCAGGGGATCTCCCCAGAACTCTTAAAAACAAAACACAACACACCAAACGCTGAGCTGGTTATACTGTAAGACTAGCAGGTTTAGGGACGCCTGGGTGGCTCAGTGGGTTAAGCCGCTGCTTTCGGCTCAGGTCATGATCTCAGGGTACTGGGATCGAGTCCCACATCGGGCTCTCTGCTCAGCAGGGAGCCTGCTTCCTCCTCTCTCTCTCTGCCTGCCTCTCTGCCTACTTGTAATCTCTCTCTGTCAAATAAATAAATAAAATCTTTAATTAAAAAAAAAAAAAAGACTAGCAGGTTTAACTTTCACTTTAGCTTACATACAACAGGGAAAGGGGGAGGATCAGGTACCTGCCGCTCTGTGAAATGGCGTCATTGATGGCCTTGTTCACTTGTTCGTAGTTGTAATTTTGGTCACTTGCATGCTTCCACATGTGAGACTTCAAAGACGGAGGATGGCTGCACACATACCCACACAGAGAGCATCTGAAAGACACATGTGAGAGACAGAACGATCCCGTGACATCACTCGAAGAATTATAGTGATTCTGTAACAGTTATGAAATTCCTTCTCTGGAAGCCTTATGAGACATCCTATCTCCCTAAACCTAAGACATTACTGATTGTAAGAGACGTATTGATTTCGGAGGCTAAAGTGTCCTAGAAGAGATATCTGAGAATCAATAAAATTAAGTGTTTTCTGTTATAAAAAATTTATTAGCATCATGACAAACATCCCAGATTACTTTGGCTATTACAGTTATTTGGAAAGATTTCTAATATAGTAAAATACAACATCTTTGCTCTAAATTACTTAAATAACTACACAAAGAAAGAAAAATACATAAAATCAATACTCTATACCACTCTATTTTTTAAGAAAGTAAAAAGGGGGCACCTGGATGGCTCAGTTGGCCAAACGTCTGCCTTTGGCACAGGTCATGATCCCAAAGTCCTAGGATCGAGCCCAGCATCAGGCTCCTTGCTCAGTGGGGAGTCTATTTGTCCCTCTCCCTCAACCCCTTCCCCCCGCTCATGCTCTCTCTCCAAAAAAAAAAATCTTTAAAAAAAAAAAAAAAAAAAAAGAAAGACTGTGAAAAGGAATTAAATAACTTTAACATGAACTCTGCTTATTTACAGATCCACAGAAAATGGAAGTAGTCCTTAAAAGCATCAGCAATTTAGATTTCATAAATAAAACTGTTAATTAGTAATTAAAAAAAATTTCTATTCAAAATAACATTTGTTTCACATAACTGGTTATACTTGGTAAAATCTGAACAGAGTGAAGTATTTAAAAAAAAGTAAAAAAAAATAGACTTTTTGGGAATAAATTCTTTTAGCACTTTTAGGTTTATCCCTTTTCCCCTGCATCCAGTTCTCCCTCTTAGTAACATCTTGCATCAGTGTGAAGTACCAGTTAGAAATAGTGAACCAAAATGGATACACCATTATTAACAGCTGACTGTTCACTGCTGGTGTTACACAGTTCTGTCACAGTTCTGTGACAATGCATAATGTCACGTATCCACCATGACAAATCCTAAAGGATAATTTCCCGGCCTGAAACATCCCCTGTGCTCTATGTATTCAGCCCTCCCACCCTCTTAATCCCTGTCACTGAGTCTTTTGCTGTCTCCATAGTTTTGCCTTTTCTAGAATGACACAGTTGGAATCATACAGAATGTGGGCCTAAGGACTGGTTTCTTTCATGAAGCCATATGTAGTTAAAGTTCCTTCATGTGTTTTCATGCCTGAGAGTTCTTATCACCAAATAATAGTCCACTGTCCAGATGCACCATAATTTGTTTATCCATTCACCTTCTAAAGGATACCTGGGCTGCTTCTGTATTTCGGTGATCATGAATAAAGTTGCTGTAAACATACATGGGCAGCTTTTTCGATGGATATGAATTTTCATCTTTTGGGTAAATACCTATGAACACAACTGCTGGAGTGGATGGTAAAATTATGTTTATTTTTTATTTCATTTTTATTTTTCAAGATTTTATTTTTAATTAATCTCTATACCGAACGTGGGGCCTGAACTCCCAACCCTGAGACCAAGAGTCGCATGTTCTATGGAAGGACCCAGCCAGGTGCCCTGCAAATACAGTTTGTAAAAGAAATTTTTGTTGAATACTTCAGCAGAAGCCTAACAAATCAGCTAACTTAGCTGAACTCTTCACAACAATAAGAGACATGCTCACTAATAATGAAACACAAAGAAAACAAAAGGGCACAAGTAAATACAATTAAACAGGCAAGGTCTGAACTCTCCCTCTAACCTGCCTTCAACTTTATGACAGAAGCAGCAGTATTAGCTTTTATTACACGTCCTGAGGCATCAGGTCCAAGGCCAGTGAAGGGCCTTCTACCTCAGGAAACACTAGGCCATTTAAAGGCAATAAACGTGCAATTCCTGGAAGAACTTCCATAAATTCAAACATAAAAAAGATGTCCAATTTTCATTAATAAGCAGAAAAATGCATCATGCCCACAAGCCTGACAGGTGAGTAAGTCTGATAATGCCATTTTTGTAGAGATGTGAAGAAATGGAAATGTCTGTAAGAACAAGCACTCTGGAGAGTAATTCTTTGAAGAATGAAGAGGGGCACATATCTGTGACCATGTAGTACAGATGTAGTATAGATGTAGTATAACAAGAATAAAGATATTCTTGTTTTCACCAGGGCACATATGCAAGAATCATCATCACTGTAGCCATGACGAGTTTAAAAAAAAAAAAAAAGGATGCAACTCACAGCCACTGTTTTCCCACAAGAAAATGGAAATAAAATGGTTTATCTTCTTCCTTCCTTTCTTTTTAAAGATTTTACTTATTTATGTGGCAAAGAGAGACACAGCAAGAGAGGAACACAAGCAGGGGGGGTGGCAGACTGAGAAAGAAGCAGGATCCCCGAGAAAGGAGCCCGATGTGGGGCTCGATCCCAGGACCCCAGGATCATGACCTGAGTCGAAGGCAGACGCTTAATGACTGAGCCATCCAGGTGCCCCCAAATGGTTTATTTTCATATAAAGGAACATTATACTCTGCCTAAAATGAAAGAACTAGATGTATACTTATCACTATGAACCAATGTCAATAATGATCAATGAAAAGAAAAAGTAACAAAAAGATTTGTTTAGTATATCATTTAAATAAATTGTGAAAATACCAAAACCAGTATATATTAATATATACATATAAGTGTACACACACACACACAGTCTTGAAAAAATGTTAGGAAATGATACATATTAGTATCAGGACAATGGGAAGGAAGGGAAGAAGTTTTAGCTGTCCCTGTTTTACTTCTTCAAAATGTGGTAAGATGTTTGAAAGGTTTTAGTATTTAAAATATTTTAAAACTGTTATCCCAATCTCTTTAAGACTTTATAGCTTGCATAATAATTTTATGATTGGCCATTTTATTTTGCCTACATATATATATATATATATATACACACACATACATATATATATATACACACACATACATATCTCTATATATCTGGGATGCAGTACTTTTCTCTTTTTAAGTGGCCTCCACACCAGAGCCCAACAAGGGGCTTGAACTCACAGCCCTAAGATCAAGACCTGAGCTGAAAAGAAGAGTTGGACACTTAACTGACTGAGCCACCCAGGCACCCCATGAGTGCAGTACTTTTCTGACACATTCCAATAAATCTGTTTCACTAATGTCTAGAAAAGGGCTGGCAGCTGGTGATCACTCCCATCTCCATGCCATTAAGCTCAGCGTCCATGTCTGACTATACTTGCTACACTGTGGGGTTAAGTGTGCTTTGGTACAGTCCCTGGACTGGTCCCTTGAAAGGAGAGACTGCCCTGCACCACTGTGGCCTGGCACCCAGGTCTACTACACTGAGCAAGTGGGAGTGAAACAGCCAAGGCCAAGAGATGCCCACTCATTCCCATCAGAACTTTCACCAAGCACAATGCCTCAATGGATGTCAAACACTGCCATAGTAATTTATAATATACACACCTTTATAATTGTACTAGAAAAGGGGGAAATATACATAAACTTCTGACTCTTCAGATTACTTGTCTCCTTGTATGGATTAAGACTCTTGCCCTGAAACCTCACTGGAAAACTCTGTACCCAGATGAACAGCAGAATGCTGCACGTCAAAGCATCCTCTGAATGAAAAGTCAGTCTTATCCAATGAGAACTTTATACTTCGAGAAAAATGGGCCAAAAAGAAATGTCAGAAATTGCAAACTTATCCCACTGGAGCATCTCCAATATTACTCAAATCTTTTAAAAATAAGAGCAGTGAATTATTCAGTTAAAGAATAGATTTTTTTTTTTAAAGCAAACGAACTTTAGAATAGTTTTAGAGTTTTACAAAAAAGTTGAGTTCTTCCTATTGTTAACATCTTTTACTGCTGAAGTATATCTATCATAAATAAGAAGCCAAAGTTGATACATTATTATTATTAACTAAAGTTCATACTGTATTCAGATTTCCTTGGTTTTCTCCTTTTTCTACTCCAGAATCCTATCTAGGATACCATGTTACATTCCTATCTAGGATACCATGTGACATTTAGTCATCATATATCCTCTGATCTTCCAGACTTTAATAGTTTCTCAGACTTTGAAGAATACTGGTCAGATATTTTGTAGAATGTCCCTCAATTTGGGTTTGTCTGATGTCTTTGTCATGTTTAGGGTAGGGTAATGGGCTTGCTGGGGGAGGAAAACCAAGGGGTATAGTGCTATTCTCATCACATAATACTGTCACAACATGAACAATGTTGGTGCTGACCTTGAGGTCAAGTTTCTCCACAGGAAAGCTAGGCTTTATCTCCTTTCCACCCTGCACACTTAGGAATCAAAGTCACAACGTGCAGCCCACACCTCACTTAAAAGAGTGGGAATTATAGTCTACCTCCTGACAGCAGAGTTATCTATGTAAAATCACTGGGAATTTTGCACAGGAGCTTTCCCTATTCTCATCCATTTATTTATTCAATCATTAATGTCAGTATGGACTGCTGCATATTTTATAGTCTGGGATATAATTCAATACTACATTACTTATTTTACTGCTGAAATCAGTGGGGGCTCCTCCAACTGGCTCCCATGTCCTGCTGACATACTCCCATTGTTTTGTCTGTTGAGCACGTCCCTTACTTTTTGGCACTACAATCTGCTCCAGGCTTACTTATCTACCTATGTGGATCAGTCATTTCTCTAAGCCATTTGTCTTTTTCCTTTTATTGGTATTAGAAACCAAGATTTGGGTGTTCAATTTCCCCCCCTTTTTTTAGACTTACTTATTTTAGAAAGAGAGTGAGCTTGCATGGTGGAGCAGAGGGTGCAGACGGAGAGGGAGAATCCAAGCAGACTCCCCACTGAGCATGGGGCCCGATGCGGGGCTCCATCTTAACAACCCTGAGATCATGACCTTAGCTGAAATCAAGAGTTGGATGCTTAACTGAAAGAGACACTCAGGCGCCCCTGAATTGCTTTATTTTTATAAATAACTTATTTCCTGACTTCAAAAATTCACTGTGGAAAATTAGAAATACGCCAAAGTATACAAAGAAAACAAAAATCACTTATAGCTTAACCACTAGATGTAACCAGTATTATTTTGATGTGTGCTTCCAAATCTTTTTTTTTTTTAAAGATTTTATTTATTTATTTGACTGACAGATTACAACTGACACAACTGACTGACAGAGAGGCAGGCAGAGAGAGAGAGAAGGGAGGAAGCAGGCTCCCCGCTGAGCAGAGAGCCCGCCGTGGGGCCCGATCCCAGGACGCTGGGATCATGACCTGAGCTGAAGGCAGAGGCTTTAACCCACTGAGCCACCCAGGCGCCCCTGTGCTTCCCAATCTTAAGATAGTTTATAAAATTGGAATCATGCAGATTAACTGTTTTGTTAATATTCCTCAATATGACTTAAATTTTCTATGATAAAATATTTATGGCTGCCCACAATTCCATTCCTGATGAAACTGATGAAATTCGATCCATAATTCCCTATCAAGTTATGCAAAACATGTAATTCTAAAAACTGACAATCAAACAACAACATCAACAACAACAAAAAACCAACAAAACAAAACAAACAAACAAAAAAAACCCCTGACAATCATGACCTTCTGGTTTCAGGTCCAGCCCCTAAGAAGATTTGACAGTAACTGATGACTTGCTGGCTGTTAGACCCGAGTATAAGAGTTAAAAACATGGAGGGACACAATCACAGGGGACCCTCCATACGTTTTTGAATTTAACTCCTGGAGTTCTATCAGGCTCTTAGTGAATGTTGGAGAAAAATCCTTCTATGTCTTGGCAGGTGGAGAGTTAAAAGAACCACTTCAAAATATGCCATATCATTCGGTCCTTAACATGGTCCAACTCTAGGACAAATGCTTTAACCAGATCCTCACCTGCTGGAGTTTACCGAAGCACCAGTGGCCTGAGGGAAGGCAAATACCCAACTGCAGCTCACTCCAGCTATCTTGTCCCACAAAGATGGGGACTGAGAAGCACATGTGAAGTTCTGTCCGGAGGCACAGACTCACTACACAACTAACACCCAATCACAGGACTATAGAATGCATCCCCTTGCCCCACATAGTACCTATTTACAGCACTGCTGTTTACCTAGCTCATCACGCCTGGCTATCAAGAAAAAAATGACAAAATTTAATACTAAGAGATAAAAACTGAAGCTTAAAGAGACACAGCAAGCGTCAGAACAAGACTGACATATGGTGGGACATTGGAATGATTTGTGACTTACACAACTGGTGATTTACACAACTATGATTAATATGCTGAGAGTGCTAGTAAGCACAATACTCAGTGTGCAATAACAGATGGGTAGTGAAAGCAGAGAGATAAAAAGTCTAATAACAAAGAACCAAAAACACGCACAAAAACCTGGAGATAAAAAATATGTTGCAATAATGAAGAATGCCTTTAAGGGGCTTATTAGTAGACGGGACATGACTGAGGAAAGAATTTCTGAGCTTAATGATATCTCAGTAGAAATCTCCAAAATTGGAAAGCAAAGAGAAAAGACACTGGAAAAAACAAACAAAAATATACAACCAAAAAAGGTGTAACATGCATGTAACAGGAATAGAGAGAATAAAAGAAAGAAATAGAGGAAATATTTTTAAACAATAATAACTGAGAATTTCCCCAAATTAATGTCAGACACCAAACTGCAAGTCTAAGAAGCTCAGAGAATACCAAGCAGAATAAACGGCAGAAGAACTACATGTAGGCATATTATTTTTGAACTATAAAAAATAAAAGAAAAAAATTACAAAAGAAGCCAGAGGGAAAAAATACTTTAACTATAAAAGAGTGAAGGTAAGAATTTTATCTGACTTCTCAGAAATCAGACAAACAAGAGAATGGAGTGAAATACTTCAAGTATTGAGGGAAAAAAACAACCAACCTAGAATTCTGTAGCCAGAAAAATTTTTCTTCAAAAGTAAATCAAGGCTATCTTAGACAGACAAAAAAACTGAAGCACTTTGCTGCCAGCAGACCAGCAAGAAATTGTCTTACAAGAAATGTTAACATTTACAAGTATTTCTCCAGAAAGAAGGCAAATGATATAGGCCAGAAATGTGGATGTACATAAGGAAAGAAAGAGAATATTTAACAAACCCTCATTTTTCTTATTCTTAATTGATCTAATAACAATTTGCTCAAAATAATATCAATAATGTACCTGATTATATATGCTTATGTATGTGTACACACACACACACCATTATGTATAAATGAAATTAATGACAGAAATGATACAAGGATGGGAGAGAAGAATTAGATTATTATTAGGATTTTTAAAGATTTTATTTATTTATTTGACAGAGAGAGAGAGACAGTGAGAGAAGGAACACAAGCAGGGGGAGTGGATCCCAGGACCCTGGGATCATGACCTGTGCTGTAGGCAGATGCTTAACGACTGAGTCACCCAGGTGCCCAGGATTAGGATTATTTTATTATACGGTACTTGTATTCCCCATGAAGTTGGTGTGATGTTATCTGAATGTGGATCTGGATTAGTTGTAAATGTATATTGCAATGTCTAGGGAAACCACTACTAAAAAGTAAAAAAAAGTAGTGTAACTGATAAGCTAAAAAAGAAAAGAAAATGAAATCATACCACATCTTCAATCAAAAACACAAATGGCAGAGAAAGAGCAAAAGAAAAAACAAGAACAAAGAACAAAGGCAACAAACAGAAAATAGTAACAAATACGGTAAATATAAATTCAGTGATAGCAACAATAATTTTGAACAGCAGTGGTCTAACAATACCAATTACAAGACAGAGGTAGTTGGGAGTGGGTTAAAGACAAGAATCAACCACATGTTGTCCATAAAAAACCCATTTTAACTACAAATACACACAGAGATGAAAAGTAGCTGGATGGAGATACATACACCACACTAATATAATTATAAGAAAGCAAGAGTCCTCTATTCATTTTAGACAAGGCTGACTTCAGAGTAAAGGAAAGTGATCATGATTTGAGGAAAAAGAGGGGTACTACATAATGATAAAGGGGTCAATTCTCCAAGACAGATGGCCGTTAATATGGTGTGCCAAACAAAAGATGAAACTATATGAGGCAAAAACTGATAGAACTGCAAGGAGGAACAGATGAACCCACTATTGTAGTGGAAGACTTAAGCAGCACCTATCACAGATCGGCAGACATCACTGAATTCAGTACCACCACTTATCAGCTGGGTATAACTGACATCTATAGACTACTTCACCCAACAGCGGCAGAATACAAATTCTCAAACTCACATGGAATATTCACCCAGACACACCACACCTTTGGCCATAACACCCCTGAACAAATTTAACAGAAGATAAACCATGCTGTCAAACCACAATGGAATTAAGGTAAAATAACAAAAATAGTGGAAAATCTCAAAATATTTGGATATTAAACAACACACTTAGAGTGAACAAAATGGTATAGTATTTTGAAATAAAGAAAAAGCAACTATCAAAATGTGTGGAATCCAGCAAAAGCAATGCTTGGAGGGAAATTGACAACACTGAATGCACAGATTAGAAAAAAAAAAATCTAAAACAATCATTTAAGTTTTCACTTTAGGAAACTAGGGGAAAAAATTAAGAGCATACTAAACCCAAATAGGTAGGAAAAAAAAAGACAGGAAAAAGATCTAGAATAGCCAACAAATAATGAAGGAGAACCAAGCTGAAGAAGGGACACTGTACAACCATGGAATCAGTTAAGAGATCAGTGGTCACTAGGAGTTTGGAGTGTGTGTGTGTGTGAGTGTGTGTGTGTGTGTGTGTTGTGGAGGCGTTGACCAGTAGGGGGAGCACAGGGGATTTTTAGGGCTATGAAACTACTCTGTGTGATACTGTTATTACTGTAATGGTAGATACATGTCATTATACATTTGTTCAAACACACAGAATGTCCACCAAGAGTGAACCCGAAAGTAAACTATGGACTTTGGATGATAATGATTTGTCACTGCAGGTTCATCAGCTGTAAGGAATATACGCCTCTGGCGGATAATACTGATAATGAAAGAGGCTATAAATGTGTGGAACAGGGAGTATATGGGAAGTCTTTGTACTTCTGCTCGATATTACAATGAACCTAAACTGCTCTAAAAAATAAAGACTCAGTCTTTAAAAAGACTGACAGCCCTATATTAAGAATTTTAGGCACTTAAAGCTTTTTTTTTTTTTTTAAAGAGGATTTCATTTATTTATTTGACAGAGATCACAAGTAGGCAGAGAGAGAGAGAGAGAGAGAGAGAGAGAGAGAGGAGGAAGCAGGCTCTCCACTGAGCAGAGAGCCTGACTCGGGACTCGATCCCAGAACCCTGAGATCATGACCCGAGCTGAAGGCAGAGTCTTAACCACTGAGCCACCCAGGCGTCCCATAGGCACTTAAAGCTTTTGATACAAAAAGTCACTTGAGAACATTGCCTGTAAACTCTAATATTTGTACCAGTAAGTGTTCATTCTTTTAGAAGATACTTAGAGTAGAAATTAGGGAAAGAAATGAAGTATTGATGTTCTTTTCAAAGGACTACTGGGTCCTATGTTTAAAGTCAACAGAAAATAGCTAGTTTCTTTGTATTCAAATTAGCTTAGGCCTTAAAGTTTCAGAGTTTTTAAAAAAGTTGTTCAAAGTCTTTCTACAAAGTTAGAATCACACTGATACAGAAACCTGGCAAGTACAATTGAAAAAAAAAAACAGCTACATACCAAATCTCAGTTACGGATATCAACACAGATTATTCTGAATAGAATGCTAGCAAAGATTCCCACAGTGCATTGAAAGAATAATATACCATGACGAAGGGAGGCTTATTCCAAGAATACAGAGAACTCAGTATTAGGAAATTTATAATTATCATTCACCATTTGAAAGGATCAAAAGAGAAGTCACATTTTCCTTGTTGTTGCTGAGATTTAATCTAAAGAAATTCAACAACCATTTAAACAAAATTTTTTACTACAGAAATCTTTTTTTTCCCCCCCGAGAAAGAGTATGCTTGTGTGTATTGGGGGCCAAGGGAGGAGGACAGAGAGAATCCCAAGCAGGCTCCATACCCTGCGCAGGGCCTGATACAGAGCGTGCGACCCTGAAATCATGACCTAAGCCTAAATCGAGAATTGGACGCTTAACCAACTGAGCCACCCAGAAGCCCCCTCAATATCTTTTAATATGAATAAGTCCTTAAAATCTTTAAGAGTGGAAGAGAGAGAGAGAGTGCATGTGCAAGAGCAGTGTATGGAATGACTAAGCCCTAATCCTAGGAGCATCAACCTTAGGTTGGTAGCGATTTTCTGAAGGGACACAGACAATGGTAAATATTCACAGAAAGATCCAAACATAAGAAAAGTGGGAAAATGTTGTTTAACTGGTAAATAAGGTTAAGCACTTATTAAAATAATTTTCAACTGATTAGAGGAGAAGGATACTATAGGAGAACCCCAACTTTGAAGTTTGGTATAGGCAGCTTACACTTATTTCTACCTTTTTAAAGAACAGGTTTCCTTTAGCTAAAGCACTATTTCCCCACTTTCCATTCCCTCTGCATTCTTCCTCTACAATTCCATGGAGGAAACCAAATTCTCCCAGTTTACAAAAAAGAGACTGAACTATTATTATACTATCACCTTGTTTTATTCACTTTGCTTACCATACACTTATTTTTCTGAAATTCCGTTTTTTACTTATTGTCTATCTTCTTTCATGAAGGTATTGTTAACATAAAAAAAAAAATAAAGCTGCCAGTTATTTATCAGGGAAAAAACTGGGTTTATTCAGGAATAACAGAGAATTGCAATCTGGGGCAAACAAACTTTGGCAAAACCAAGTCTTCTGAACAAAGAATAGGGATGCCCTATCACAGAGGAAAGCACGAGTTAGGAAGACTGTCATAAATAAAAAATCCACTGGGGTAAAGTGGGAACTAGAAGCATAGTGGGTTTTCAGTGGCGGAGCTGTGACGATCTGTCACTGCCTGTGCTAGCTGGGTGGTGGTGAGGAGGTAAACCTTTCTTTCTCCTGCTGGGAGAGTAAAGTAGTATCCACCTGCAAGGTCCCTGTCTTCCTGTGGGGTCTGCAACTGACAATGAGTGGTAGGGCCCGAGAGCACCCCCTGCTGAACCTGCAACTCCATTCTAGAGAAGTTTCCCTTTACTTACCTTCACAGTATAAATGCCATGAGACAGAAAATGCACAGGTGACCCTATACCAACCTGACCAAAATACATGCAGTACCGCAACAAAATATGTTTTGAAACAGAGGGCTATCTATGTCTAACAGATCATTTCTAACCATGTTACCAGCAGACCATCAACATCCCTATTTTCCAATTACTCCATATACTGGCAGAAAAAACAAACAAACCCAAAAAGCAAAGCAAAAAACCCTACTGACACAGTAACAGCAGCAGCACACTTACATGACATCACTTAGCACAATTTTGTTTTGCTTTTTTAGTGGACCTACCTGATGCTCTGATGACAATCTCCTTTGGTACCTCAGTTATTCCAATCTATCAAGGCAAAGTGTATGTGCAATATTCGGAAACAATAAGCACCCTAACAGATCAATTGCTGGTGCAGCCTCTGAATAAGGCTGGACCAAAGCTTTGGAATACCAGAAAGAACCCTATTATTCCGTAGGCCAATAAAGTCACATCCACATTTGTATGAAAAATGAGATTTCTTCCCAGTGCAAGAAAGCTACACTGAAACCTGTGATATCATGATTTCCAGTAAGAAATATATATTTGGGGTACGCCTAGGGGTGGCAGTCGGTTAAGTGTCTGCCTTTGGCTCAGGTCATGATCCCAAGGTCCTGGGACTGAGTCCCACATAGGGCTCCTTGCTCAGCAGGAGGGACCTGCTTCTGCCACTGCCTGCTGTTCTCCCTGCTTGTGCTCCTCTCTTCATCTCTCTCTCTGACAAATAAATGAATAAGCAATCTTGAAAAAGGGGGGAAAAAAAAAGATATATTTAGTCTTTGTCCCCATTCCTAGCAGAGTTCCAAAACTTTGGGAAGTCAAGTAGGAGAGGAATCCGATGTCTTTTGTTATGTTAACGATGTAATCTTCGGACCCCCTCAAGGTAACCTAAGGATGGGGGCTGGTTGTCAGAGGAGCCAAGAATGGGACTGGAAGGTGGAAGGTTGGAACGTTCAGTCTCCCCTTCCCGGAGGAGAGGGGCTGGACTAAGTAATGAAGCCTCCATAAAACCCAAAAGGATGTTCTGAGAGCTTCTGAGTTGGTGACCACATGAAAGTGCTGGGAGAGTGGTGCCCAGAGAGGAAATGGAAGAAGCTCTGTCCCTCTGGGGCCTTGCCCTGTGAACTTCCTCATCTGCCTGCTCATCTGTATCCTTTATATCCTTCAAAAGAAACTGGTAAACGTAAGTAAACTGGTTTCCTGAGTTTTGTGAGCTGGTCTAGCAAACCTCTGATTTATGGTCAGTTGGTTAGGAGCACAGGTGACGAGGAAGTGGGGACAGTCTTGTGGAATGGAGCCCCTCACCAGTGAGACCTGAGGCTATCTCCAGGATTCAATTTGTAAGACCCGTGGCCCAGTCAGTGTCCGCTGAGAACTGAGTTAATTGCTTGATGGTGTAGAAAAACACACATGGCTTCTCATAATTTGGCTAAAAAACTGAAAAAACAAAAACAAAAACAAAAAACCCACAAAACCAAAACAAAACAAAACCCAAAGACTGAATTTTTCCATAGGCTTTCTCTTATTATTCATGGGTCAGTTACCAAGAAAATAAGAATGTGGTTCAAACACCCTCTTTCCCTGGCCTTGGACTGTACTCGGACCTTACTCCAGGTCTGATTCAATTAGAAACAGCTGCCTTGAGGGATTAGGTAGAAGAAAGCAGAACTTGGGGACGTTCTACAAGATCTGAAAAGACCTGAGTAGGATTTGAATACGCACAAAAAGATGTCGATAAAAATTCTGCAGTAGGGTTTGTCTTACCACATTTGTTTCCTATGTTTTCAAAGAAATAAATAACTAAGGTTCAGAAAAGTGGCCACTTTAAATTTTGTGAAGAACCCAAGAAATCTTTATGCCACTGTGAAAAACAAACTTCTTTGCTACATCCCTTCAATACAAAACATACTGTTTTCCTTCAAATTAAACTGTTCTGTTTCCTTAAAAGAAATTCAAGTTTTTCAAAGGCTTGAGCTTTTCCCCAAGCCAAGAAAATTGACTGAAATTCAACATGCCTTCATATTGAGACTGAAGAAGTCTGTAACTAATGGAAGTGATGGTCTGTGACTTCCAAGGGGAGTTCATAGAAGTAAGTAATAGTGCCTGCCTACTGGTAATCTAAGCATTCACTCTGGGGCACTGGCACAGCTGGGATGTCCTCATGGAGAAATCGTGCATATGTTCCTGCAGAAAGCCCTGGCCGAGGCCCTCGCCAACAGCTAGTAGCAACCACCAGCCTGGGGAGGGAGTCTTCAGATGGGGTCACCTCCAGCCTTCAAGTCTGTGCTAAGGCCCCAGACCTTCTGGAACAGAGACAAGCCATTTCTGTAGTGCCCTTTCTGAATCCCTGAGCATAATAAAACTGCTGCTGTTTTATACCACTAAATTGGGGTGGTTTGGCATGCAGTGGTGGTAGGCATCACTAAGAGTTTTCTGGCATACCTGAGACAGGCAAATTTTAATTCACCCAGTTCCTGTTTGCACATCTATGAAATTGGGACAGTAATATTTCTAAGTATGGGGCCATTATAAGGCATAAAAGTAAGCTCACACCTGGGTGGCTCAGTGGGTTAAGCCGCTGCCTTTGGCTCAGGTCATGATCTCGGGTTCCTGGGATCGAGTCCCGCATCGGGCTCTCTGCTCAGCAGGGAGCCTGCTTCCCTCTCTCTCTAGCTGCCTCTCTGTCTACTTGGGATTTCTCTCTGTCAAATTAATAAATGGAATCTTTAAAAAAAAAAAAAAAGTGAGCTCACAAAAATAAAGTGCTTAGCACACTGCTTGGCCCATGTTAAAAAAAAATGTTGACGGTTATTATAATTTCTAATATTTTTATAGTTGTAGAAAAACCAAACTTTATTCAATGACTGACTATAAGGAGAGGCAGCCTTGTCATTCCAAAATGTCATTTCCACTGCTTAAAACATTCCTGGATTTCGGGCGCCTGGGTGACTCAGTCAGTTAAGTGTCTGCCTTTGCCTCAGGTCATGATCCCCACATCAGGCTCTCTCTGCTCAGCGGGGAGCCTACTTCTCCCTCTCCCTATGCCCCTAATCCAGCTTGTACTCCCTCACTCTCTGTCTCTCAAATAAATAAAAAATAAAAAATATCTTTAAAAAAAAAAACCAAACTTTCCTGGATTTCATTTAAAAAGTATTTTTCTTTTAGTTTTAGTGTCATATTAGAAAACTAGGCTCATTAATACAAAAATACAGTATTTTAGATTCAGCTGATGTGCATCCCCGAAAATCAGAATCATTATCCTATGAGCACACATTTTTACTTCTAATTTATGTACCTCACAAGGCTATTTCAAAAACACCAATATCAGTTTCAGAGTATAAAGACCCGTAAGTCCTAACTACAAAGAAAAAGATTAATAAATTTGACTATATTAAAGATAGAAATTTGTCAAAAATGGTGGCTCAGTGGGTTAAGCCGCTGCCTTCGGCTCGGGTCATGATCCCAGAGTCCTGGGATCGGGTCCGCGTCGGGCTCTCTGCTCGGCGGGGAGCCTGCCCCCCCACCCCGCTTGTGATTTCTCTCTCTGTCAAATAAATAAAAAAAAAAAAATCACTGTGAATAGAAAGATAAGCCACAGTTTAGAAGAGATAAGCAATATGCGCAACAGACAAAGAACCTGTATTCTGAACACAGAACTGCTACAAACCAGTAAGAAAAATGGCAAATAATCCAATAAAGAAACAGACAATAGCACACAAATGAAAAGATACTCAACCTCACAAATCATTAGGGAAATGCAAATTAGAACCAGAACAACATACCTCTCCACACTTACCAGAATGATCAAAATTAAAGAGTGACAATACAAAGTGTTGGTGAGAATATGAACTCATACAGTCGCTGTACATTTTAGATAATTGCTGAGCATCTACGAAGGCAGAATGTATATCTGTGCCTTATTACCCAGATACTCTGTTCCTAGGCATAAACCCAATGAAAATGGCCTTGTTTCATATATACACTGAGAAACACATAAAAGAATGTTCAGGGCACCTGGGCAACTCAGTTGGTTAAGTGTCTGCCTTTGGCTCAGGTCATGTCCTGGGGCTCTAGGGATGAAGCCCTGCATCAGGCTCCTTGCTCAGTGGGAAGTCTGTTTCTTCCTCTCCATCTGCTCTTGCCCCTGGTTCATGCTCAATCTCAAATAAATTAAGAAAATCTTGTATATTTAAAATAGAATGCTCAAAAGGCATTATCTGCAATAAAGGGGAAATAGGGCAATAATCCAAACATCTACCATTAGTAGAAGAAATGAATGAATGGCTAACCTTACAACGGAATACCACACAGCAATGAAAAGGAATGCATTAGTACCACATTAAATTATACATAGTGATGATGAATAAAAAAAGCCAGATATAAAAGAACGTACATTGGGGCGATGGGCTGGTTCAGCTGAAAAAATCTTGAGGAGTTCCAGCCCCATGCTGGGTGTAGAGCTTATTTTTAAAAACTTAAAAAAAAAAATAGATGTACTACATGATTTCATTTCTGTTAAGTTCAAAGAAGGGCAAAACTAATTTCTGATGTTAAAGGTCAAATGGATGCCTAGGTTGGTCTGTCAGTTACAGCATCTGACTTTTGCTATCAGCTCAGGTCTTGATCTTACAGAGTTGTTGAGTTCAAGCCATGTGCTGGGGTCCACTCAAGTCAAGAGAGTTAGGGGGTAGAGGCTAAGGGAGAAACGAGGAGAAAGGTAGTCAGTGCCTGGAAGGCCCCAAGAAGAGGGTGCTGCAGAGGAGCTGGCAATGGCTTATTTCTTGGTCTGAATAGTTATAAGAAGAAGTTTAATTTGTGACCCAACCATCAAGCTGTACACTTCAAGTTTATGCAATTTTCAGGATGTGCACTACCTTAAATTAAAAAGTATTAAAAATTTTAAAGAGAGAAAGACCATCAACCAAATGCAATGTTTGGACCTTGTTTAGCTGCTGATTTGAACAAACTTACTTTGAAAGTATATCTGAAACATTTAGGGGAAATATTGGGTATTTCTGGCCTCGGTATTAAAACAGGACTCTTAAAAAATTCAACATTCCTATCTGGGCAGCAATTCTTCTTAAGGAGGAAAAAAGCATAGTAATTCCACTATATGTTTATTTTCAAAACACAACTTACAGAACCAGAGCCATTTCACAGATGAGAAAAACTATCAGTCAACATTTACTGAGCACCTAATACACTCCAGGCAGTGTACCAAGTACTTTAGTCCAAAGCCCGTGTCTTCTTTGTCATGTTGCCTCTCCTACCTCTTGCCATGCCATGATGTAGTTTCAAAACATAAGGACTAATACAAGTGTGTTTATTTTTTAATTTTAATTTTTAATTTTATGGGGGAGGAAGGGCAGTTGGAGAAGGAATTCCATGCCCAGTGCACAGCCTAACATGGAGCTCTGTCTCACAACCCTGAGATTGTGACCAAGATTGTGACAGCCACTGTGCTCCATGCCTAGTGAGTGCACAGCCCAATGTGGAGTTCTATCTTACAACCCTGAGATCGTGACCAAGCTGAAATTAAGCATCAGATGCTTAAAAGACTGAGTCACACAGGTGCCCTTCAAGTGTCTTTCCAAGGGAGAATTGGTTCAGTGTTAGACAGCGAGAAGGGAACTTGGTAATTTGAGGAAAATGTGTTGTCATCCCATCTTCCATCTCTCGCCAGTCACAAAAGTAATATTGGGGGATGTGAACCAGGAGGAATTCTACAACTGTAATGTTAAAATTAAGAGGATAATCTATTCTTTGAAAATCCTGAATGGAGCCCTTTAACTGTGGGGTCAATGTTATAAACATCAGGTATATGGTTTACATGGAAATTCCTTTAAAAAAATTTTTTTTTAAGATTTTATTTATTAATTTGACAGATGGAGATCACAAGTAGGCAGAGAGGCAGGCAGAGAGAGAGAGAGAAGGAAGCTGGCTCCCTGCTGAGCAGAGAGCCTGATGTGGGGCTTGATCCCAGGACCCTGGGATCATGACCTGAGCCAAAGGCAGAGGCTTTAACCCACTGAGCCACCCAGGTGCCCCTACATGGAAATTCCTTAATGAAGCACTGAAAAACAAAGTTTGTTCCATTTGGTAATGCAACATTTGGGATGGGATGATGCCTTTTTCATCTTTCTGTGTCCTCACACAGGAATGGCAAATAGCTCTCTTCCTTCTGTGACAGGGACAGAGTTTCTGAGATGACCCTCAAAGCAAAGGAGCAGGAGAAGAAAACCAGCTCCTTTGATGTCCCAGGAAATATGGTGGGCGTTTAATACAACTGGCCTCAGTCAGTACTCACAAAGCTTTATGAGCAAGGCAGTATTCTCCTGATTCATATGGGAAAGCAGGCTTACCTTGTAAAAACATCCACAATGTCACCCAGCTGGGCACAGGTGTGTAGCCTAGGCCTGAGACTCAAAAGCATGAGTGCTGCACAAGACACTGGGTTGCCTCTAAGGCAACACAGCACAGGGATCTCAGCTGTGACATTTCTACTTGGGAGTAGCATCTCTCTTGTAAAAGAAATAAGCTATGCCTGTCTATCTAGAAATAGGATTACTCTTTGTTTCTAAAATGAGAGGTCAATAGCATTTCTGGGGAGGGGGTTAGGGGAGGTGATGTTACACAATGAATCCGTGACAGAGGACGAGGATAGAAACTGGGCCCAATGAATATTACTTAATGGGTGCTTACTTTGTGACAGGATGTTGCATATGGTATTGAATTTAGTTTTCATGCCTGCCCTGTAAAGCAGGTGCCTTAATTATCCTCATTTTAGAAAATACAGGACCAAGCATAATAGGGTTAAATAGTTTCCCCAACGTAATATGTGCCATTAAGTCAGAGAGCTCAGATTCAATCGCAGGACTATCTGCCCCTGGAACCAGGCTCTTCTTAACTAGTACATGAAGCGGATGGCCCAGATCACACAAATGAGTTCTGTGAAGGACTGGAATGGAAGCATAAAAAGGAAAGGTTTGTGCAAAGAACAGTTACACATACTGCAGAACACCCATTATATAACAGGCACATTAAAACACCAACGCACCTGTTCTGCCCTTGTGCAAAGACTAGAAGTTGCGCAACAAGGCACTCAAACTCCATGAAAAATTCATCATTGCTCCTGGTAAGCGTGTTTCTTAACAAAAAGTAGGTATATGGCACGGATTCTGAGAAAAGCAGCCCAAACTCTGACCAGTAAGTGTATAAGGTGGCAAAACTGAATGAAGCATACATGCAACTGGCTAGAAAGACTACAGTGATTATTCGGGTTAAATGAGACTTCAAGAATGCGATGCTAACTAGCTTGAATCAAGCAATATTGACAAGGAAGAGGAAGTCCTAGAAGCTTACTGGAATACACTGTGTTAATTCACAATCCCATGTGGATTTAAAGTATCTACAGAAAGTCAAAAAAAGAGTCCCAAGATTTGACTGTTTAAAAATAAGACTTTTGATAATCAGAGAAAGACAACTATCATATGATCTCCCTGATATGAGGAAGTGGAGATGCAACATGGGGGGTTAAGGGGGTAGGAGAAGAATAAATGAAACAAGATGGGATTGGGAGGGAGACAAACCATAAGTGACTCTTAATCTCACAAAACAAACTGAGGGTTGCTGGGAGGAGGAAGGTTGGGAGAAGGGGGGTGGGGCTATGGACACTGGGGAGGGTATGTGCTATGGTGAGTGCTGTGAAGTGTGTAAACCTGGCGATTCACAGACCTCTACCCTTGGGGATAAAAATATATTATGTGTTTATAAAAAACAAAATAAAAAAAATAAGACTTTTGAGAAAATGTTCATAATTACAGGGAGCGGGACATAAGACATATGTCTCCTAAGACATAAGCACTCAGGCTAAACCCAGTGACCAAGTATAGTGTGAATAATCCTGAAAAGTAACAAATGGATGCCACTTTCTTGTAAGAGGAGGAGGATTCTCATAGTACATTGCCCATTGGTAGGAAGACCCTAGGACAATCACAACCAACCCTAGGAATCTGTGAATATCTTAAGAACATAAGAAAACATAAACTCTAGGACACCAAAAACTATCAAAGTTCTTTTTTAAGCTCTAAGACTAATCTACTCAGGTAGATGTGAAGACTCCTCTAGAGAGCCAGAATCTTTTTTTTTTTTTTTTTAAGATTTTATTTATTCGACAGACAGAGATCACAAGTAGGCAGAAAGGAAGGCCGAGAGAGAGGAGGAAGGAGGAAGCAGGCTCCCTGCTGAGCAAAGAGCCCGATGTGGGGCTCGATCCCAGGACCCCGGGATCATGACCCGAGCTGAAGGCAGAGGCTTTAACCCACTGAGCCACCCAGGCGCCCCATAGAGCCAGAATCTTTCATAAACTTATCATAACTGTCTATTTGAGAGTTCACTTATTTATTGTTTATCTACAAATTTCATGAAAGAGGTATAATAACCTTTTGATCATGACTATACTCTAATAGCCCAGCACAGCTCCTGGAATGTAGTATTGCTCAATAAATACTTCTCAATGAATCTAATTCTAGATCCAAAGAATGTTATTTTATTCTTGCCTGGATCACATGAATTTGGCACAGGATATCATTACATTTAAAAATAAAGATACCCAAAATATAAAGGCAAAACTTTCTCCTCTTATCAGATGAACCAGTGTCCCGTTTCCATCATGTTCTTCTAAATGCTTCCTAGTAACAATCATAAATGATACACGCTAAGTACCGATTACTGCTCATCTATAATTTCTGGCATGAAGTTGTTGATAATGGTTAATGGCCTTCATTGTATTCTGGGGAAAAATCTTTCTTAGGGATCCTAGTTTTAAAAATGTTTGAAATAAAAACACAATGAGATAAGGCCAAACACCTTCCATAGAGCTATGAGACTTGGCAAATGAATATACTAAGGACTGATTATAAATAAATAAATAAGAACGATTATAAATAAGTTTGCAAATGTTATACTATAACATCAAATAATGGCATTTTCAGGCACAGTCTGTCAGGTTTTCATTTAGCTACTAATACAGTGGGCAAGTTTCCCACACACTGTGTCATACCTATATAAAAAACTGGGGAGAGAAGTTAAAATGTGAAACAGGTTTTGATAAGCCATTGAAAAAGATCACGCCCATGGCCTAGCACAAGTAGTCACGGTGAAGGTCTCAGCTTTGAGTAGGATCCTGATACTCCATTGTGGCTTCAAGTGGAACAGATTGCCTTGGGACAGGGGGACCTTCTGCAAAAATGTCTATACTTTTAGCACACGAACAACATGCAGCTTATTCTCAAGAGCTGAAGTGTACTTAGGAAATAATGATTTCTATCTTTCTATCTTGATCACCTGAGAACGTCTTTATTTCCTGAAAACAAGTATTAGAATTGGCTTTTGTGGAAAATCAAGTAACAAAATTAAATGATAGCTTAATTTTCAAAAAAAAAAAAAATCCTCTTTCATAGGGAATTTTATTGCTTTTAAGTTTTAAGCATCTTTTGTTGGAATATGGAGCAGTTAAACCTCCAAATTACCGAAATGTACTCAAAGCACTGAAGATTACTATGGTAATTTATACCCACATGAAACTGAGAACATCAAACTGACAGATGTAGATACCTTCCTCTATTTCAACTAGATGAAATGCTGTTGTCCTAAGACAAAAGCTTAAAGTTCATATTTCTTAACAAACTAGACAACACTCACCAGTAGTGAGTTTCTTTGTACCTACCTTGTGTTTCATAACAGGTGTTATGAATCTTTAATTCTATTTTTTTCTTTACTGTAAAATATTCTAATACAAGCATTAAAACTTGAGGATCATCACACTTACCTGTATGGCTTGTCAGAGTTATGGATTCGTCTGTGGTTTCTGACTCCAACGTATGTTGTACTTGTATAATCGCACACATCACATCTATACTGTTTCTGGACTGAAGACTTAGTCCCTAGACAAGGGATTGGAGAGCTTTAGCGAAATGCACTGATTAGATACAAATGACACAGTTTCCACTGTAACTGAATATTTGTAACACACAGTATTAATATTTCAATCAAGGCTTTCCCATTTATTAAAATTAACAAGTTTGAACACGGCTTTCCAGGTTCTCCTGCAACTAGACTATCAGCAGATATAAGCTGAACATCATCTGACCTGTAAACATAAATACATTGGGTTAGTTTATGCATTACCTTGTACAAAATGCTAGAATGTAATAAACTTGATGCCAGCTGCCCTGCTGACTGTGCAGCAGCTGAATTAACCAGAGATACACTGCTGATCTGAAAGGTGGTCTAACTAATACTGGATACACTGTCTTAAGGAAACACTGATTTGCCAACAAGTTGTGATTTCATACTCTAATACAACATTACACAGTATGCCGCAAGGCATATATAACAAACTCTAGATAAAAAGACTAAAGCTTTTTTTACCCTGCGGGTTTCCTTTTTTACAACTGAAAGCCAGCTATCAGTGCAACAACGGAAGGAAAAAACCAGCACGAATTATTCAGTGCTAAATTATATCATATAATCATACCCAGCAAACCGACAGGTGACAAGGATAAGTGTCATCACTAATGTGAGTGTGCCACTCTCTGGAATCCAGAAGACATGGATCCAGTGGAAAAGAGGCCATGTTACCACCCTCACTCTGCAGCAACAGGGCTGGGTAGTTTTAATCAGGGTAAGCCGGAGACAAAACAAGCTGGATGCCTTGATCATGTAAAACTGTTCCTGAAGATATTCAACACTCTCTTTACTCTTCTGTAAGCACAAAATCTGCAGGCCATTCACAGCCTGACTGCTTTATATTCAGAAACAAAGCAAGCATGGAAAGCTGGAGAATAAGCCAGAACAGGAAGGAAGCTTAGGTAGAACACTAGCACAGTACAGAATCGTAAAACTGCTGGCACAAAAGAAACCCACGCTGAAATTTCAACAAAGAAAATCCTTAAGTTAAATTTAAGCTTTCTAAAATTGAAATTTTCTTTTGCCTGTAACTACTTTTGCCAGGCAGAACAAAATGTCCTAATTTCCTGGTGTAAGTCTACAACATTAATATACACACTAATCATAATTATAATTTAAGTATTACTCTTAATTGGTAGGTTAAAAACTTGGACTTGATTATAAGTGGCACTGTTCCAAATTCAGTTTAAAAAAAAAAAAACCCTGAAAAAATGAAGTGTGAAATATTGGATAATGGTTTTGTGTGAGAAATAGTACAGATCAATGACAACTAATAAAAATGACAGATGGAAAAACTTAATATAGCACAGAATGAGAGCCCGTGCTACTTCAAGCAACTGTTCCCAGTAGAAACAATATTAGATTTAAAAGTTCAAAACTCTAGGCTTTGTCCTTGCTCTTCCACCTAGTACCAGGGTGATCATGGGCAAAAGCATTTTATCTGGTGAGGACTCAGTTTTCTCATCTACAAAATGGAAATTCTAGAACCTCCCAGCATGGTTTACTCAGAAAGCAGAGAACCCTCTATTCTTCCTTCACTGCAGTCTGCGTGCCACCTGCATGTTTGTGTCGGATCTCTTGACCTGTCCCTAGCTGTAGACTCCCCTGAGGGCAGAGATCTGTGTTTTCTGTTTATGCCGAATTTCCAAACTTTGCGAATTTTATGTTTGCAATAAGGAACAATTTAATTAAATTTCACGAAGGAGCACCATATGAAAGTGCTTTGCCCATGGCTCTAGGAGAGCACCTGTGACGTTAGCTGACACCCCTGTCAGTACAGTTCTGTCTTCCTCCCCGGCTGCAGTCTGTACAGGCACTGGATGCCTTCACTGGACTGCTGGCAGCAAGCTCAGGATGGGCACTCCATGCCTTTTGGCAGAAAGAATGTCTGAAACACCATTACACTGGGTCTCAGAGTCAAAAACATGTCCTATATAACGTAGGTTATAACATAACCCCATAAGAGTGGGGAGAGGCAGAGGCTGGGGACGACTGAGGCACACATCCCCCAACTTGTTCATTAATTTTATTAAGTGGCTAAAGAAGTTCTAGCAAGGCATGAATTTCTTTGACCTTCTTTGTGAGCAAAACACTTTGTTTCTTGGCCTGACAGCCAGATTTCCGAAGATTTAATATTGAATTAATAAAGTGTCAACATTTAAGTATGCAGCAGATTATCAGTCATCTGAAGCGTTTTACTATTACCACAGAGAAGAAAAATGGAATGAAGTGAGAGAAAAACAGACATGGCAAGCAGTTTAAATCCATACATTTAACCCCAAGAAATAGCAGAATGCACTAAGAAAAGATGCTGTAAAACGGGGATATGGTGGACAGATGCTATCACCGTAAAGCTCAAACTGGTTACTTTAATTTTGAGCTGACATTTTAATCTTTTTTATTAAAATTGTGAGTTCTAATTTGTTAACCCATTTGGACAGTTTTATAAACTACTGCTTTGGAAGATGGTGCTAGAAAAGCCATTCCACCACTAGTATTAACCGCAGGTGGTGCCACTGAGTAGTAGTTACTTTATTCCTTCATTAGGGATTTATGGTCCAACAACATCAAATGTTTTAATGTCTCCTTTAAAGGGGAATATGGAAACATAATGAATTAAAATAAAAGGAGGCATTTAGGGCTATTTTGTAAAAAGGAAACAAAACTGTTTTAGCTCAGCCATCTATTGCAGAAACAGATGCTATGTCATAAACTCCTTTTGTTTTGGATAGTTTTACAGGGATGACATCTGTTTGACAAGGGAATTTTGGTGCTACAGTGGTGTCAAAATCAGTTCTTTCAGAAACATTCTTGAATCAGTTATGCTTTCTGGGGTATAATTTAATGAAACATTACGGTAAAACATTTTACTCTGCAGTTGTTTCTAACTTTAATTCTTGGGAAATCTAAAAAGGAAAGTCACCCCAATATGTTTTATTTCCCATAAACACTACGTACAGCACTTGAGACACTTAAAGTATATCAATTTAAGAGAGCTGATGCAAGGAAGCACGGTTTATTACGCTTTATCCCTAATTCTCCGGATGTGGCATCCGCCTTTTCATGGAACTCTAATTAAATCTTTTGATTCTAATATTCCTATTAGCAGAAACTCGGCCAACTAGTACCTAACTAGTGCATAAAAAGATCTTGTGCGTGGTTTTTTTTTTTTTTGAATAATGCAGATGAAATCTGGCAGCCATACTTGGATAAGAATAAGATCTCAGCAGGAAGCCTCACTTAAAGTTTGAGGTGAGAGCCTGCCGTTCGCAAAAGCTTCCCCAGCTTGCTGGTATGTCACCCAAGGGTTTATGCTGGGATTGGCTCTGACAGGACAGCATAAATTTCAACCTATTATTTACCTACAGTGTTGAAGCCGAATACTTACTAATACAGTGTTTCATTCAATACCTCAGGAACACAGGTTAAGATTCACTCCGCAGTATGAAAAGAGAGAATATAGGCAGCTTTAGTCCTGAAATTAACCCACATGACAACTAAGCTTTTTAAGAAAACTTCCTATACTACTCATGCAGCCTGAACCAAAAAAAAAAAAAAAAAAAAAATGCACGGATACCTTCCTGAATACATTTTCCATCAGCTGTATCACCGGCAATCCTTGACTCATTAGAAGTTGCTACTGACAAGGTATCTGGAAGACTGTGTTGCTCTCTCTCATGGTTCCTCAGCTGACTCTAAAAAAATTGAGAAATATTCACATTCAATAAATACACCTGCACTGTTACTCAGAGACTGGAGAAGCAGTTAATTGCTTTCATGGCCTAGTACCTAAAACACATTATCAGTATTTTAAAATCAAATGTGCTAAAAGATTACCTGACTTATTTGACAGTTTATGGAAAGAAATACTCTAGGGAAATCACAGTCCATCAAAATGGCAGTTCTTTGTGCCTTTTCCGAGAGGAATCCCCTGCCACCCCCTGCTTACGCACAGCACGTGCATACTTACTTACACACTGGCCTGCCAGCGGAGGAAAGAGCAGAGCACTCAGAATAACCCAATGCTTTCATAAAAATAAATCCAAACAGCAATTGTTTTGCTGGACTCCTGGTAATTTTTCTTTCAGTATCAACTAAATGTGCCAGAGAGACCTAAATGGAACCGTTCCTCCATGGGATCTTCTTCCCCCACCTCCACAATCGAGAGTGCAGGAGCCAAAGGAACTTCGGGAACCTGCTTTTGCTGCCCATCTGGATGCACTGCTTGTCTGGTAGCCTGAGACCACTTCGGATTTTCATGAGGGCAACCCAAGTAGGTAGTGAAATCTCAGACTCAAAGACTTTTTTATTCCTGAGCTAGACCTCCAACTCTGGGGAATCTGAGAGAAAAAGCCTACATCCTAGCTACCCTTTAAGCACACTTTCCTCCCACCGAACAGTCAACTGAAACACGAGAGAAGGAAAGTTTGAAAGTAATGAGTCAATCCAGTTTCCTTTACAGAAACAGTATCTCATGCTAGTTGTTGGGTTTTAAGGTAGCATGTAAGACGAAAATCAGTCAAAATAGTCCTTGAAAGTCCCTTAAACTGCCCATAAAACAACACATGTGGCTCTGTTTCCACTTGACTATCTTTCATTAAGTCCAAAACAGCTTATTTTCCCTCCTGCAATGACACAGATCACTACTGGCTGGTTGTGTAGCTCAAGTGAATGACCTACATTTTGGGGCTATGGAAGATGAAAAATAGCTATTTTTTTGCGCTGATGATGTAGGATTACATTTGTGTAAATCAAATTTGTGTATGTCCCTCCACCGTACATTCCCTTGTAATTACCCTGCAATTTAAAATCAACACATTTAAAAAAAGATATCCACACTAAAACTAAAGCAGTAAACACAGAAACTGTTAAGGAGGCGGTCGGCAGGGAAAACAATCCTACACCAGAAATTCTGATGACCTAGATTTCAATCCCAATTTTAATACTAATTCAGTCGGGATCCTCTGGGCAAATTATCCAACTTCCCTAGGTCTCAGTTTCCTTATCTATAAAATGAGGTGGTTGGGCTCTCTCTACCAAAGCTTCCTCCTGACTCTAAAAATTTGAAGGTTCTCTGAATGACTTCCTGAACCAATGCTTACCTTATAATGAAAAGACTCTTCGCACTGCTTGCACTGGTATATTCTTGTTTTACAGTGGTTGATCATGTGGTTTTCCAGATCTTTGCTGTTGTCAGCTATGTGCTCACAGATAGGACACTGATACGGCTGTCTCTGCCGATGGACTCGCAAGTGCTGCTTGATGTAGCCCTTGTTCCCGCTGGCGTAGTGACACAGGCGGCAGCGGTAGGGCCGATCAGCATTGGGGATGTACTCCACCACGCTGCTTCCCGATAGGCTCGCCTCGCTGTTTGGTTGGCACTGGGCGTTGTCCTGCAACTCCTTCAAAATGTCGTCATCTGAAGCATTTTGGTCTGTCCTTTCCCTCAGCTTTTCAATGACAGTCAGTAAGGACATGCTGATGCCTGTCTTAACTTGCCCATCAGACAATTCCTGCCTACCCTCCGGGAGTGCTACCAATGTCGAGTTGCTTTGGTTAAAAGTTGCTAATCCATCTGCAGAGTTTTTGAGTGGTGACATCATTTTAGAGTATGCCGCCAATGTGCTATCTACTTGCCTTTGTCCGGTGTCTGGATCTAGAAGGTTTATGTTCCCATAGTGCCCGAGGTTGGCTCTCGTCAGCTCTGCAGCTCGTATGGGCATTGTGACGAGGGCTTCTGCGGCTAACGAGTGTAGTCTGAGAGACTCAGAATTTGTTCTCCTTCGGCCTGGTGGGGCGTTCTCATCAGCAGCCAGTCCTTTGTTTATTAACTCACTGTCTTTCTTCTCTGGACTGCTCCAGCCTATGATCAGCCCCCCAATATCAACAGTACATTTATCAGCTCGATAAACTTCATCTCTTCCTTCACACCCGATCTGGGATTCTGTTGGGTTGAGGTTTTTGCCCTCTTCAATTTCAGCATTCATGAGGAAATGCTTCTGTGGAAGAGTTTCTTCCGCACTCGGGAGACGCTCCACTATCACGTTAACGTGGCCTTTTTTGTTTGGGCTGCTACTAATGATTTTCTGTGCAGATGAAAGCAGACTGTCGGCTATCAGATTCTCCTCCACATCAGAAATCACCTCCAGCATTTCTTCCTCGTTAGGGTCAAGAGTAACCGACTGACCTAGATGAACTTCCCCTTCCACACTCTGTTCCAAAGGAGATGAAGAGGATAATGTTTCTGAGCTGCAAATCTGTACTTGTACTGAAGGCCCATTGTGGATACTCAGTTCATTGTCTCCAATAGCAATGACTACTGCGTCCAGCCCACCAGGCTCAGCAGCCACTGAGGAGTCCAGCAAGCCTAGGGGCTCATTTTCATTTTCGAAAATTGGATAGGAGCAATCGACCTCCCCGGCATGCTTCCAAGCATGTGTTTTCAACATTCTCTGCTGGCCACAGGTGTAACTACAGAACAAGCAGCGGTACATGCCGTACTGTTCATATGCATACCACTTCCTCTTACCCATCTCTGTCACGGGTACATTTTGGGCGGGGTGAGCTTGCGGACTGTCCACACTCATGGCGGTATCAGAAGTGGTTTCATTCTTTCTTTCTGCGGGTCTCTGAGACAAAGAGTTGGAGGGGCTTATACACTGTAGGGCTTTGGGTTGAGTGCGACTGTTGGCATCATTTTCATGGTCATTTACCACGTGAGCTTCAAGTTCCTCTTGGCTTTTAGATGTGATGTGGCACTCCGAGCACATCAGAATCACTTCATTCTGGTGACCATGCTGCTTGATATGATCTTTTAACACAGAAAACGATGACGACAGAAACTTGCAAAGGCTACACTGGTAAGACATAGCCTTCCCATCATTCTGGGCAAGAGAGCCAGGGGTGAAGTGTATCTGTGACATCTCAGTCTTTCTAATCTCGGCAGCAGGTGACTGGGTTACTTTAGCTGGAATCTCGCAAAGTTCTTGGGCTTCAAGAGAGTGTGCTGCAGTACTGGAACGTGAGCGTTTCTTCCCAATTAAGAGACATTTTTGTGACTTTTCATGTTCTACTATCTTGCTTAACTTCTGGATAACATGGATTAATGGATCTGTTTTAACTTTTCTTTGTTCATCAATTTCCAATGATGAACTGATGACAGTTTCAGCAGTCAACAGAGCCTCTTGTTCTCCAATATCTGGCACCAACATGGCAACACTGCTGCTTTCTTCCATATCTAGAAAGGATAACATACAACAGAAAGAAATAACCAGATTATAGGTAACCCAGGTATGTAATTACAGGAAATTGAAACTAATCTTAGAGTTTAAGCTAATCTCTGTATTCTCTAACCTGGGCGCTCCGTATCAGTATACCTGGGTATGCCCAACAGAGACTTAAACTGTTCACAACTTCTCTTTGGAGTGCCGTTCCCTATCAAGACTGATGATGATCTTTCCATCGATTTCTTTCTTTGGAAATAACTTTAACAATTTGAAACTCCTTTTTCTTCACTTTCTTTCCCCTAGACATCTAGCTGGGTCCAATCAGTACCTCTCTCTTTTGCCCAATGACAAAAAACAGGACTCCTATTCCTTGACTGAAAAAACACAGGCATTCCCAGGGCATGTGGAACCACCTCAAGCTACTACAAAATACTATTCTGTAAGGCCAATACATGATTGACACAATTCTTGGGAGACAACTTCTTACAACAAATATAATTATAATTTTATTATTAAAACCATACAGTTTTTCCTCCCCAGATCTTTGGAATTATGAAAATACAGCTGTGAACCTCTTGTAAAGGGCAGAGTAAATTTTCAGAAGTACTATGCAAACGAAACTACATAAAAGCAATGATCTAGTTCCTTCTTTTACTTCCTTCAATTTATCTTCCTGAAGATAAACCACAAACCATGCTGTGGTTTTTTCCTAGAAGCCGTATTAGTGGTCAACTACTACTCATATGCATGTATGTTCTTCATTCTTTTCTTTTCTTTTTTCCCTGAAAGGGAGAGGGGCATCAGAGAAGGAAAACAACTGGTGTTTCAGGTCTACATATTCAAAGCCCTTAAAAGGGGTTCTCTGTAAGTTCTAGCAATGCACTACAGCCAAGGAAGTTACAAAACAAAAACTACTCACAATATCTTTCCGCCTAGATCTTGAATCCTCTATTTCCTGGCAGTACTTTCATTTCAAACATTTCCTTTGGCTCAAAGTGAGATTAATTTGTTGACTTGGATCACATTTTTCAGTTTAGGCTTTTTTCCAGCAACAAGTTTTGTTTTTCCACATTTTAGGTGCATTCTGGAGTCTTACTCACAACATTCAATAAATGCCAGCAAAATTTTTAGTGGCACCAGCTATAGACCAAAGACCATACTATTCTTAAACTCCAGTTACAGGCTCTGAATTCTTATTTTAGGAGGTGAATAATGGCTTCTCTCCTCTCAGGTGGCTGAATCAACACGGAAGGGCCCTTCAGCCCTGCCAAGATCAGATCTAACTCCTGCTAGACCCTACCAGTGCTCTGACCAGCTGCAGTGCCAGTCCTCCCATATCTACTCTTGGCAACAGTAATGATGGCTTTTCCTCTGATTTTTCTGCTCTTTCTGGCACACAAACTTTCTATATCTAGGTCCACATCAGGCAAAAATGCAAACATTTTACACTCGGTTTCTTTAGTACTACTTCTTCCCTCCTTCCCTGATAGTCTGTCCAATGTGATCAGTTTTCTTTTCTTCTCCATGTCCAACTGCATTCGTGGCAAAGAACGTATTCCATAGCCATTACAACAGTGACTGCTACCCCAGCTCAGATGGCTGGCCCTTTAGCTACTCTCTCCCTTAAACAACCCGAGGGCATTACCTCTCAAAAGACTATGGAGTCCCTTTCCAACTTTCTCAAGTAGGAAGAGTAATATTTTTAAATCCCTATAAAATCTTAAGTAACTAACGAAGGGATCAGTATGGGAAAAATTTCTCTGGGAAAATCCTTTGTGACTTCGTCAGTTACCTTACTGCCTGACAATTTCACATTTTTAGGCCAAAGGGCACTGTGGCTCTTTCTGTGACTACTGATTTCCCTTTAAGGTCACTCAAGGCTTTTTTTGTCTTTCGGTTCAATTATTAAATGCAAATTAGTTAAGTAATTGTTAGTAACAGGAATCCTTGGACATTTCGTTTCTTGCACAAGATCTGGTGGTCTACTGTAGACCTAAGGTGTCCTTCTCAATGAAATGTGACATCCATGTAGGCTGATTGATAGTCTGCAAGTTGACAAGTGACTATTGGCTCAACAGACTTTGCATACCCACAGGGTTACAAAGGTGTTTCATGTTATCCCTCTTCTACTTAATGACAGAATAGGAAAGAGAGCAGTGCAAATTGCTCCCTGTGGATATTTCAGTGTGTAACCTTAAAAAGAAAGTAAAATGAAGAGGAGGAGGAGTTCATTTTATCTGAAGAAAAAGACTAATACAAAAGAAACTGACAAAACATTCCGATTTTAAAAGCGGTGTCTGCTCAGGCATTAAGAGCTAATGGAAATTTGCAGCAGATGCTCCAATTTTCCCTGAACATTTATGTAAGTACCTCATTTTAGAGGCTGCATACATTTGGGGATAAGTACAGAAATGGCAGCTATAAAACAGATATGACAACATAAAATACATCACGAAACACCTGAAAAACCAGTTTGAGTCTGCATGGCAGAATCGTACAAGTCTCGTCTCATTAAACAAAAGTCTCTGTTAGAAAAGGTTAGATAAACAGAGTTCATGATAAAGTATACACAAAGAGGGAGTTAAGCTGACCTTAAGGCCAATCCTTTAAATTTTCACAAAAATTTCACTTTGGGCCACCAATGTGCACATATATATGGGATTCCATGTCAAGTGAAGTAAAATTTGGGGGGGGGGGGGAAGAGATGAAAAGGAGTACAAATACAATCCCAGTGGCTCAGTGATGATGACAACATGGATTATGAACACGTCATACTATCCATGACCTTCAACAGATCAATGTAAATGAAACTTTAAAAAATGACGACAGTTAAAGGGGTGGGTGGAGGGTGGGATGAAGTAGGAATGGCAGATTTTGTAACTGAAGTTGAGTGATGAGTACCCAGGAATTCCTCACTGTTCTTTCTACTGTGTACATGTTTAAAACTTTTCATAATAAAAAGCTGTAGGAAAAGCTGTTATATGCAAGGCATTAAACAAAACATGATTATGGAAAAAAAATCACAGTACTCATGGTTTAAAACTGAGTTGACTGGATAGGACAAACATATTTAGAAGTTAAAAGAAAATGAACAGCTTTTAAATAATGAAACAGTACACATGATAAAATAGTCAGAAGGCAACAGCTAATGACCAAACCCTAATAAAAACTGAAAAGCTAGTTTTGGTCTAGGAAGGTAAGGAAAAGCTTTATGAAGAGGTGGGAGGTACACTGTATTCTAAAAGACGGCTGTGCCAGATGTCAACCATCTGTCCCTCTGGGCTCAGTGTCTCCTTTCCTCCACTCTGTTCTCTGCCTCAGGAGGTTATTACATCATTAGACTCCTATGCCCTCTGATTCCTGGTTGCCTGTGGGGAGCCACGACAGGAGATCAGAGGGACGCAGCAGAGTGAGACCAGGGTATTCATGTCCTTGGTTCCCTCCCTCTAGGTCACCTTGGATTGGCCATGTTCAATGGAAGGCCATTCTCTCCAGGCAGGGGGCTCTGCAAGACTTTCCTGCTTCTGGTAACTCTTCCTTCTCCTGACACTGCTAGCATCAGATAACTGCATTATCCCTGTAGTTTGCCTACATCTTTATGAAGTCCTACATCTTTATTAAGAGTATCTTTGTAAATACATCCTCCTTGAATTATCCTAATTAGAGTGCTTCAGTTGCTCTTTTGGAATTCTGTTAACACAAGGGTAAGATTGACAAGGAAAACAGCCATAACATTATTATATTTTCATAAACAAGAATAAACCTGCTATCTAATTATCTGGTTAGGGAAAAGACCAATATGGCTGCATAGGAAGATTTACAGAAAGAGGAAAGACTAGAGGCATCAGTAAAGTAGGGAGCTCCTTGTTTGGAATCTTTAGACATAACATTAGACAAAATATACCAAACTGTTACAAATAAATAAATATAAATTGCATCCCAAGCCAGAAAAGTTCTACAATCCTTCCACTCAGTCTCAAATTTTTCCTAGACGACAGGACAGGTTTCCCCAGCTACCTGAAAGTAGAAATTTCCTACGAGATCTTTTAGAAGCCAAAATGATATCAAGTGAAGAAGGAATGACCCTTAAATTATATGGAAGAAGTTTTGCGTGTTCCCCAAACCAAAAGTAACCTCTTAGGCTTTTCTGATACCTCAAGACACACCTTGCTAACGAATGCACAAAACAGATCAAGATAAAGCACAGATGCTCACAGACACAGTTCAAAGCTCTGGTGCCTTGATGCTGAGATGCTGAATACAATTCTCGGGCAGGGAAGGAGCTTGGTGGGGCCACTCTTGCTGCCGGGGGTAACTGCTGCCTCTATTAATGGCTTGCTGCAAAACAAAGATTAAAAACTACTTTTGGTTTTCATCCTTTTTTTTTTTTTTTTGTAGAAGTGAAATCTTTGGATTTCTTTCAGTTAGAGAAAATAGGTACTTTTGTAGATCTTTCATAAAAGCGAAATGGCAGAAAGCAAACTGAAGTGGGGGAGACCTGTATTCCACAGCCTAAGCTTGTAATTAATGTCTTTCCCAAGAAAAGAACCAAATTATTTCTGTTGTCTTTCTTTCCTTATAATTTACTACTTGGTTTCTTTGTACATCTAATTAGTTCCTTTCAGTTATAGCATATGGTTATCATAAGTAAAATCAAGTTGAACAATTCTTGTGGGCCTGAGGGGAACTGGAGAAAGGCTATAATTTTCTGTGTGTGTACAAAGGCAGTTTGCTATTTTATAAAGAACTTTTTCTTTCAGACTTACAATTTGTTCTTTCCCAACTAAAGATTGTGTGAAGTAATGACCAATTTCCCATTCTTCTACATTATCATAATCCTAAAATACAAAACATTTTGCTCCAGTCAAAAGGCAGAAGTTCCTCTTCTAGAGTACCCTCAACCAGCTGTGTGACCTTAGGCAAGTCACTGTTTCTGTGGATTTTATTCAGATTCCTCAGATGTAAAACAAGAGACTGGTACTGGATGAACTTTCATGTTCCTAAATTATGAACTGTCTATAAAAAATTACCTTGAGATTGCTTACACATTTATAGATTTATCTTACTGTCAGCTATAATTTATTTGAATTAAAATCTCCTTAGCTAATGTGATTAATTGCCACTAAGAAAAAAACAATATCAATATCACAAGTACATGAATTTCTTAACTAAGAAAAAAACAATATCAATATCACAAGTACATGAATTTCTTAA
>NC_081573.1:19954204-19982389 GCF_022355385.1 Mustela nigripes
TCTAAAATTTCTTAGTTGGCATCTAGCCTGAGAGAATATTCTAATTTGGCAGCCATGGCGAAGACATAAGGCCTAACTAACATTAACCAATATTAAGATTTAACATTTATTAAGTACCTATAATGCGCCAAGCACAGTACTGGAGACTACAAAAATAAGTAAGAAGAAATCCTTGTCCTTGAAGTGCTTACCATCCAGGGGGCAGTGCCTATGCAGACGTGTGTATTCGTGTTATTTCTGATAACAGTAGCCTCTTTTTGCACTCAAGGAATCTGAGGCTCACAGATGTAAAGTAATAACTGGCTTAAGAATTGGAATCCAGACCTATCTGATTCTAAATCCCCTTTCTTAATACACCAATTTCCCTCTTACATCTCAGTGAGAACATATATGTATAAGAATCAATACTGAAAAGAGTAACAGCCTCAGAGCAAGGCTATATCAAACATGTTAGCCTGTTTGATCTTAGTAACACTCTGGATCAGGCCAGGTGGGTGTTACACAACTTTACAAATAAGGAAACACTCAGTATGGTTTAAGTGACTTACCCAAGGTTACATGGCTGTCAAGTGGCAGAGCCAATGTCTTTCAAATCAATTCCTGAAATTAACACAGTCCCTTGGATCAATCTTCAGAATTCAGCTGTGGCCAAGAATGAAAGTATATAGTATCAAACATTTCATTTTCTTGGTGAAACAAAGTAATGATTTCTTTTGGCAGTGAAAAATTTCCCAATATTCTATGTGAAAAAGAAATTCAGAGGAATGTTCATGCAATCTAACCATGTGATGTAAATTTACAAAATTTCCCTAACAAGTAGACTATGATTTTGCACAAGTTTGGGAAAAAAACTGCCCTGGAAACTTCTCCCAATAATTGTGTATTTTGTTTTAGCTCAGAATTTAACTAGTTGACTCAAAATACTATTGGTTTTATTGATACCTTTCTAATGAATAAAAATCTATAAATTGTATACTGCTATTTTAATCTTAACCAAAAATACAATCTAAAGGATGATTCTGCAAACTTCAAACAGTTCTGCAAGCACATTGGGTATGAAAAGAGAGGACAGATTGACCTATATATCTTCTAATGCAGTTTCCTGCCCTGGTCCTTGCTACTGTTTCTTATACCAACTAGACTTAATCTCAAAAATCGAATAATGCCTGTCCGTTTCTCCTAGAATGCAGCTATCTTATCGATTATGGTTAAGTAAATAGTTCGTTGCCAGGGCAAGAAAGCACGTCTTTGGTCCTCCCCTGAAGTTAATTTTAAACGAGTTAGTGAGGTAAAGGAATGAAGGGCCAGGCTTTCTCTTTTAATCAATAACGCAACGCATACACTGAGTCAAAGCAGAGTACTGAAGAAAGTACAAGCTCAGGGAGGTGATAAATCCAGTAATTGCCTGATAAAAGAGATGCAGACTGATAGTAAATTACAGCCCACCGCAGTAACTAAAAAGATCGCCTACGGGTTGGGATGATGGCCTCCGCCTAATTAATCATCCAGGCCTTCCACACAAACCATTCACTCCGGATGCCCGCGGGTCTTAAAAGGTGGGAGCTTTTTTTTTTAAAGCTGATCTCAGTGATCTCTGGGGACACCACTTCACCGACAAGGTTCGTAATAAGGGCAGAAGGCTAGGATTTTCTGCACTAGCTTTTTCTATACCAAGAATTGGCTACAGGGATGGGGCGATGGGGCCTGAGAAAAGTAATCAGGAGATGCGGTGAGGACACCGTCGTGAGCTTTATCGCGGCTGCCCTAAGCGGTTTCACATCTGCTGGGGGGAAGGAAGCAAGGAACGCCTTGAAGGCCCGCCTGCAGACCAGGCTGGTGACAGTATGCGGAGAGCGGCAGTTTCCCCCCCCACCCCCCGCGGCAGGGCAAGCCCGGGGTCTCCGCTGGCCTTGCTGTGGGCGGCGAAGAGCACTGGAAGAGGACGCGGAACTTAGGGCATGTGGCGAGCACCGGGCGGTGTCGTCCAGCTGAAGAGGAAGCGGGCGCCGGTTAGAGGCCTGAGGGGAGGACGCACATGGCCGGCGGCGGCGCTACCTGCGGGCGGAGGGGCGGCCCCGGGGCGCGGTACCTGCGGTCGGGCGGCGGCTGCTGCTTCCGCGAGCCTCCTTTGGCCGGCCAGGAGCCCGGCCGTGCCCTCGCCCTCGTCCTTGCCCACCTCTCTCCCAGCTCTTTTCCCTCTTTTCCCCCGCTTTTCCCCTCCTTATCCGGAGCTCCAAAATGGCGGCGCTGGGGACGGATCACGTGAGCCTCGGGCAGGTCAGGTGACCCGAGTGGCGGGCCGCGGGGCGGGGCGATGCGCAGGCCCCGCCCACGGGCATCCTGGGGCATTCCGGCTGGGCCGGCGCGGAGAAGGTACTTTGGCTGCTCGGGGTACTCCCGGTCCTGGGTGGGTTTGGGTCTGGGGCGTCGGCCTCCAAAGGCGTCTACGTTGTCCTCTCAGTGGTTGCCTGGGCCAAAAAGTCGGTGTGTCTCCCCACGTCGCCCCACTCTGCTGCTAGCTTCATCACTCCATCTCCTCCCTAGTTGGCTTTTCACCATGATCACAGGCACTCTTCAGCCCTATGCATATGAATTTGTTCCTGTGCTTGTGGGGCTATGCTTTTTGTGGCGTTCTTGGCTAAAATGGAGAGGTCCTAGCTGGGTCTGTGGCTGGACTTCAGGTGTGACTGGTGAGGGGCAGGGCTAGAGCCCTGGGTAATCTATTTGCTTGAGAGAAGATTTCCAGGGCAAGAATTCATCCTAGGGGTTATGGCCTGACGTGGTAGCTCCACGGAGTCACACAACCTCAGTCCTTCTGCGGACATCATGGTGTTTGTCATTTGGCTCTGTTTTTATTAGTGACATACACACCGGGGTTATAAGCAGTCTTGTTTTGGTTCCCCTGCGAAAAAAGTAAAATACAAAGGGACTGAAGCATTTCATCCAACTTCACAGAGAATGCGGGACTGTTTTGGTACATTAGGAGCTACATAGCAGGGTGTTTTGGTCTGGACTCAGTAGGTTGGCTAGGAGCATTAGACAGGGAGCACACCTAAGATTCCCGTCACGGCAATGGATTGGACTTGTTCATTGAGATAGCCCTTGGGGACTTCCAGACGTATTAGAAGTCTTTGCAGTTGGCTGGGGTCTCAATTTTCAAGTGGGAGAAATACCTAGCAAAACTTGGGCTCTGTTTAGACAGGTCAGTAATTCTCCTCACTGTATCTCAGGATACAAATTCGCCTGAATTGGCAGGGTTGGGAAACCAGGAACGTTTGAGAGTTCTGCTAATCTACAAGACTCCTTTGACAATTGGACCAAATAGCTAAGAAGAAGGAAAAATAAAGTGTTGGGCAGTTTTTTTTTTTTTTTTTGATAAAAGAGATTAAGCAGGAGATGACCGTGGAAGGGGAAAAGGAAAAAAATAAGGAAAACCAGAAATATATGAAGAGGAGAAAGGGAGAACAATTAGTGTGCAAATTTCTTTCCTTTTCTTGATCTGTACGAATAATCCTAGTTTATAACTATCTGAAGAGAAAATTTCCTTTAGAAATAACTAACATCCACGAATCCAAAAGTGGACAGAAGTCAGAGAATTATTTGATCAGGGAAGAGGGCAAAAACAAAGTGGGGAAATTGTGATCTAGAGAAAATAAGACTTCTCAACAACAGAAGATACGTGTATCTGTCTGAAGTTTCTGTGGTCATCTTTTCTGGAATACACCAATTATTTTTCGATGTCCCTCTTATAGGACAAGGTTAGGTAGAACTTTGTGGCCCTCTTCCTGGCTCAGAGGTGTGGCCTGTGATGGATGCTGGCTCGTGGTAGGAGTGTCACCTCTATCCTGGGAGCATTTAGTTGTCAGTGCAGTTGCTTCCAGGGTACCGTTTTCCCTGCTGACTTGATGACTGGCAGTGTTCAAAATGGTGGCCACCTTGTCAGCCTCCATCTTAGCATAGCAACAGAGAGCCGAGCCTCCAGCTGTCCCACAGTGGATATGTAGGGTGAGGAAGTCACCAACCCTTGGGGCTGTTTGTTACTGCAGCATAGCATGGCTCCTGCTGACTGATATTCTTCCTCCCCACACTGATGTAATGGGAAGAGGCAGAACCAATAGAAAGAAACCAGTCAGATAGCAATGTTAATGAATTAGAACCTTCATTCCTGAAGACAGAGAAGGTGTAAGACACAGAACTGATAGGAAAACATTAGCAACTTCAAAAAGCCACTGGAGCAAAACCTCAGTATTTTTCTTTCCTGTACGAGAGCTCCTGTACAGTAAACATTTTTTTTTGAAAGATTTATTTATTTGACAGAGAGAGAGATCACAAGTAGGCAGAGAGGCAGGCAGAGAGAGGAAGGGAAGCAGGCTCCCTGCTGAGCAGAGAGCCCGAAGCGGGGCTCGATCCCAGGACCCTGAGACCGTGACCTGAGCCAAAGGCAGAGGCTTTAACCCACTGAGCCAGTCAGGTGCCCCTACAGTAAACATTTTTAAGTCAGAAGTGCAAAGACACTCAGATGTAGTGAATGTCTTTGAACCACTGAACTTGTGGTCATCTCACCAAACTCTGCTGAGCACCTTCCACTTGCCACAGAATGTTATTTGTCATGATTTAATTAACCGATCATAGTAAGATTTAGTGTTACAGATAGGAAACTTGCTTACTCAGTTCTCTCGCACCTACTCTGGAATCTGATTCTGTCTCCAGATGAGAGATGGCCGGGATAACTGGATCCCTATCTCCACGTATCTCATCATTCCACTTTGTGATCATTAATTAGTGGAGGAGCTTAAAGATTTTGCTTCTACAAGTATCATGGGTCTATATCTTCTAAAATGACCAGGGTGTTTGATAATACGTGGCCTGCGCTGGACGACTTCAACAAGAACGCTGTTTAAATTTTGAGAATGCTAAGGGCAGTGCAGCGAGTAAGTTGCCAAGGTGATGACTGGTTGTAAACTGAATGAGGCGTTGAACCAGTCGAAACTAGAGAATACCAACTTGTTCCCAGCAATGATACTTATAAAGGACACCTTGTCTTTGGTGTAATAAGATTAGATTAGATTTCTTTTGACAGGATTAATCGTGTAAGTCTTTGGCACAGCACAGAAAATTGGAGGAGACATGTTAGCCTGTATTTCTTTTAGTTGTAATTTTTATCTTGACCTTTAAAAACATATCCTTTGAATATACTGCCTCAAAAAAAGGAAAGATGGTGGAGGGGTGGCAGGAGGCGGTGGGGGGGGGTGTTATAACTAAAAGGAGGAAAAAAAAAGAGAGTAGTGGTGTGAACTGAGAAGATAAACACAAACATTTCCCCTGACTTTCTGTTTAGCTCCAGTGGGACTGTGAGCAGGTGGGCTCCATCTTTCTGATGTTTTTTCATCCTGTCTGTAAAACAAGAAGTTCAATTTATCTTTTTTTTTTTTTTTTTTTTTGAGCTTCAGATGTCTGGTATATGGAAGTACAGAGTTTAATTATAGGAGTCCTCCGGATTCAAAATGGGACTTCATCGTTAAGAATAATGGCAAGGCTTGATTTTATTAATGAATGAAAGGATTGCTTGATATAAGTCAGAAGGAATGTAAGATTAAAAGACATGATATATTATTATATATACAGCTGTCAGTAATAAATTAACATTAGCTCTAGGTTCCTTACACTTTGCATCCTGAATATACACCTAGAAATACTTCATAATTACAGTTCAGATCTCGAGAATCATCATAAATTATCCATCTGTCATTCATTCTCTGCTAAAAGCCACAGACCTACATTATTTCCGCAGCACATTGACATCTAAAATCTCTGGTGCTACGAGACACACATATTAATTTATTTCTTACGGAGGACCTGAATAAGCCAGAAGGATACCCAGTGACCGGTGATGGCTAGGACAGATTGGAGGAAGAGCAGCTGTTGTGAGAGTTAGGGGCTACTCTAGCTAATATCGCTCATACTTACTTCCAGCTCAGGTGTTTGGGGTCTGAGCCACCGACTAGTTTAGAGGAAGCCTGCCGAGGAGCTCAGACCGTCCTAGCATCTAAGGCAGCCCTGCCATCCAGGTAGTGATGGAATTCTGTATAGACTTCCCTTAATCCCTGGTACTGGCTTCTAGGCGGGCCCTGGGAATAAGGACAGGAATCCACAGTGGGGACATCTAGTGGCTTCCCTGGAAGGTGCATTCAAGCCCCAGAGCCCTCCAGTGGGAAGGGGGACACGAGCCTTGTCAAGCTAACCCAGGTCCGACCTCTGGGTCCCTGAATTGGCCTACACGAATTTGGTTTCTGGCAGAGATTCCCTGAATTCATGTTGATTTATGGTTGGGATCCAGGAAAGGCAGCAGCCGGCTGGGAGTGGAGGTGGAGAGGGGCTGCTTCTGAGGACGTCGGGAGGCTCCTTCCAGTCTGGTCTGCATATGCGCAGGCTGGTGCGCAGCGCAGTGTGGCTCAGCCGAGCTGCCGCGGAGCAGGGAGCTCGCCTCCGCCAGACTGTCTCTCTGCTTCAACGCAGACTGGTTATTGGAACGCTCAAGCAATTTTCAGTCGTCTTTGTCAATAAAGTCAGTCTCTTTCCCACAACGGGAATGAAAATGAGATTCTGAGGCCTCCAGAGGGCTGTCTCCTTTGGTCACTTTATCTGGCCGGGAGCCTCAGCCGAGGTGGGCAGCGGCTATTTGCAATGTCCAAAACCCCGTTGACAGGTAATACCACCTGCTTCTGAGCGGACGAGGTGATTATAATAGGATACTGTTAAATTCTTCTCGGAGAGGCGGTTTCCTTAACGCAGTGACCTTTATTGATGAGAGGGGCAGGGGAAGAAAATGAAAAGAAGGAGAAGAAGATAAGAAGGACGCTAAGAGGAAAAGTAACTGCTAATCAAACCAAGAGGGCCTGGCTAAGGGGTAATCCGGCGACCTAAAAATGTGTCGTTTGTTATTTTGACAGCTCTTCTTGAGGTGATAGACTAGGATAGGAGGCCAGTGGCAGCATCATTAGCTGGCCGGGAGCTCCACTTCTTGCTTCCTGAAGACGTCCATAAATGGACACCCATAGATAGCAAGTCGTCTCCCTCCTGGGGTCTCCCAGCTCCGAGGGAAGAGCCAAGCCTAAAAGGAATTGTTTAGTTTTAGACCCTCTAGGAGGCTTCTTTCATTGACAAAGAAACATGAGCGAGAAAGGAGAGGGAAAATGCGCGTGGCTCCCAGGGGTCATCCATGCTGCGGATTTTTATGCCCTTTCTGGCCACGAAGCTCCAGCAAGTCATAAGGTTGGCAGGGCCCAGTGGTGATCTGTTGTGAGTTGGAAATGGCACGTCCAGGATCAGGCACAAGTGGGGCTCCCTGAGCAGGTAGCAAGACTTGCATGTCATTCACTCTCTCTTGCATCTGGAAGGATCTCTTGGCACATGGAAGGAGAGCCCTGGTGACCAGCTGATGTGAGGAAAAAGTGGCCCGAGCTAAGTTTCTGAACAGATTTGCTTGGTATGTGTAAGGAAATGGACCAACACGAATGGAGGTGCCAAGTGGGAATGGGCACAGGGCGTCTCTCTGGGTCGTGGAAGCAGCTCTGCCTGGCATGGGGGGCTTGTGGTGGGGAGCAGGCTGAGCTCTGGCTAGAATGTCACCCTGGGGCTGGGGCTGGCCCAGGCACAGACAGGCATCGAGCATCTGCCGAGGGCCTTCCTGGGCCAGGGCCCTGTGTTCGGGGCTCTGTTTGTCTTATTTCACACATCTTTGTGGACTGAGCTCTGTGGTCATTAATTACATATGTAATCCCTGCCTTACCATCTGTCTACCCTGGTGGAGAATGAGTTCCAAGAGCCCAGGGAGCTTGTTAGTCTTGTTCATTGATATTCCCCCCTGGCTTAGAATAGGGCTTGGAACATAGGTACACTCAATACACATTCATTGATTGAATGAAAAAGTGATTTCATTCAGCAGACACACTCCTAGGCATGGATTTTATTTGAGGAGCAGCTTGAAAGCTGTCTTTTGGGAAGATCCCGCATCAGATTGGGAACCCAGGGCTTGGGAGAGAGAAGAAACATGGCATCCAGTTAGGGACCTGAGAGCTGGTCTCGGAGAAGCCCTCAGAATCCAGGCTATACCCTGGGTTTCACCCTGAGCTCAAAATCTATTAACTGTTCATTAGCTGTGTGAGCTAGGGCAAGTTACTTAACCTCTCTGTGCTTCTGTTACTTCATCTGTAAAATGGGGATAGTGACACCTATCTCACAGAGTTGTTGAAAAGATTTAGGGACAGAATGTATAGGAAACCCTGATGCCCCTGGCCTCTAGGAAATGATTAGTAAACAATATGTATTATTATTGCAAAGGTTCAGGTTGGAAGGATACTTAATGGGAGGGAGAGATTGAGACAAGGGACACTAAACGAAGAGCATGTCGCATTTGAGGCTAATTTGAAATTGGGTGTGAGGTGGAGGGCCAGTGAGCATCTCTGTTCATTCAGTGCGCCCTCGGTGGGAAGCACAGACAGCTCTTGGCTCCAGCACTGATGACAGAGTCAGGCACAGAAGTCGGGGGACACACGGAAAAGAAGAGGCCAGAATCATCCAGCTACTCTAAAATCAGCTTCTCAGTTGTAGAAGTTGATGTGAGCCCAGTTAGTCATGTCACATATGACTACGTGGGTTTTAAGCCTATTTTTCCTAAACGCGGATTTTCTTGGCAACGGAATGCGTGCTAACACCCTAAGATTTAGTTACATTTTGGTTAAGAAGTCCAGAAGACTTTGGACTTGGCTTTGAAAAATTGAAAGTGAATTGAATTTGCATTATTTAAGTGGCTTATTCAGATTAACACTGCTATCTCTTCAGATTTAAAATTTCAAAGACTCAAAGATTTGATATTTCAGCAGCAACAATGACATCTAGGGGTTGGTTTCTACAGGTTTAATCTTAGATATATAGCCTCTGCATTTTGAAGAATGAGGGTGCTAACATGTTTATTCAATCCAAAATGATGTTGATTCAATCCAAAATGTCTGGACTGTGTGAACTTGGTTGATGGCTAGGGCAACATTGATGGATCAGAGAAAAGAAAAATCTGGAAGTGGTTTCTGCTGTCATCTAAGAAACCTACTTTCCTTCTAAAATTGCAAAACTTCTCATTTTGCTTAATATACTCATTTATATATTCATTCCCGCCCCCCTCCCCCGACCTTTTAACCAGAAATATGCCATGTTCCACTTTTCCCCTGTGGAAGACAGAATTGCCTTCTCTTCATGGGGAGGGGCTGGGGCCCCGGGTTCTGGCTCCTTCCAGCTTTTTCTGTTTCCATTCTTGGATGAGCCAGTGGAAGGAGTCTTCGACAGTTCTCCTCCTCTCTACCCTATGTTTTTTACCAGATTCTTTTAATATAGTTTTAAAAGATTTTAAAATTTATTTTAGAGAGAGAGAGAGGGGAGCAACAGTGCCTCAGTGGGAGGGGCAGAGGAAGAGGTAGAGAGAATCTCAGACTTTGCACTGAGCATGGGGCTGGATGTGCGGCTCGATTTCATGACCTTGCGATCACAACCTGAGCTGAAACCAAGAGTGGGACACTTAACCGACTATGCCACCCAGGCTCCCTGTTTGCCAGATTCTTTTAAATGCGGCCTCGATCCTTCTTTTGACTTTTTGGCTTTGACTCTGCGGTTTAGAGGCAGGCTTTGTGCTGTGTAAGTTAGTCAGTCAGCTAACAGTGTTGGTTGAGTACCTGCTGGATACACTCTTGTCCGTGCATATGTGTGTGTGTGTGTGTGTGTGTGTGTGTATCCCACTGGGGTTCAGGGGGGAATGAGAGGGACCTACAAGGCAATATACATATGTTAGCCCATGAAAAGCAATTTATTTAGAGGACACCAAACATACATGTTAATAGGAAATAAATTATACATGAAAACATCTATGAACATACTGGAAAAATTCACAAATATTCAGATGATATTTAAAGTTCCTTTCAGCATGAAATTCCTGTGATTTTTGTGTAGATTAAAATTAGTACCCTGTTACACTGATGCATGATAATGTCGGTATCAGCACAAGAATTATCTTTTTTTTTTTTTTTTTTATGGTCTAGTCAAAGTAATGCCAGAACCCATCTCTATGGGTGAGTATGAGTTGACCCTCAACGTTACCAAGCTGTGAAGGTCATTTCTGCTTTGTAGAACTGTAGGCAGTGGCCTGAGGGTAGTGAGACCCAACTGCACCCCCTTGGGGATGCAGTATCCTACCATTTAACTTTCTGATGATGGGATGATGGGCCAGATAACCCTTTTGTTTCAACCCCTGCTGTTGACCTTTTCTTTTCTCTCCTAGTCTCTCCACCCAGTTTCCTGTCTTAGCGAGTAGAGTGAACCAAAGTGATGTGTTACTGGGCTGTCAATGTCACCTTCTTAACAGTCCTCAGATCTTTTCCTTTCCAGCAGTGCCCCAGATCTCCAGTGGCTTCTGAGAAAGGTCCAGACTTTATCCAGACTTGGGGTCAGCCCTCATGTTCCCGCCCACTGCCCCAGCCTCATTCCCTCCCAGCCACCCATTCTCACAGCTGGTTTCCCAGCTGCATCAAGCCTGGTGTCCTCCTACCTCTTCCCTGTCTTCTCCTGGTCTCCACAAAGAGCCAGTGGCTCAGGCAAGCCTTCCCTGACTACTGTGACCAGGTTGAAATGCCTTTGGTCCTCTCTTTGGTGCCTTGTGCTTTTTGATTGCAAGCTCTCACATCAACCCCCTCCCATAAATGGCAAATTCTGTGAGGTCATCTGACGTGTGTGTCAGTGTGGTGCCTGGCGCTGGTGCGTGCCGATGAGAAACAATGAATGAATGAATGAATAAGTGAATGAATGATGCGTGTAGTGGAGTCTGTCTTGGGTGACTGAGATCCTTGTGGTGCTTCAGGTTCCTCAACCCAATATCAGATCGCTCTGTGATGACTTGGTGCTTCAGGCTGCTGTAACAGAAAGCCAGAGATCGCAAGGCTTATAAACATCAGACATTTGTTTCTCATGTTTTGAGAGGCTGGGAAGTTTAAGGGAAGGCACTGGCAGCTTCAGAGTCTGGTGATGGCCTGCTTCCTGGTTTGTAGACAGTTGTCCTCACACAGCAGTAGGGGCCAGGGTGGTCTCTGGGGTTTCTTTTATATAAGGCTCTCATTTCATTCACAGGGGCTCTCCCCTCAATGATCTGATCATCTTCCCCAAATCCTACCTCCTGATACCATCACCTTGAGGATAGGTCTCAACATAAGAATTTGGGGGTGTGGGTTAACACGACGTTCCATCTGTAGCCTTCTGTTTGATTGTGTAGAATGGAGAAGTAGATGGCAGACAACGTGGGTCCCATCTCTGTGGGTTCTAGGCCTCGTTGAGGAAATTCTGATTTAAATGAATACTTTACATTATATTACCGGACCTCAGTGTTGAGTATAGAAAGGTCCAGCTCTTTGAGTAAGCTCATTAATCAAAGCTCCTCCTGCACATGGACACTAAAATGATGTAGAAGAAAAGGGCCCCTGTGGGAAAGAAAAGGGCCCCTATGGCCAGTTTTGCATCTATGGGGAAGTTCATCTGTGTTGGCTGAGCACTCCCGTAATCCAAACCCAGGCAGAGCCCTAGAGGGGGACTTGCCTTCCCAGCCCCAGGGAAGAACTGCATTCCACTCCCTCATGGAAAGAATTTTCTGAATCATTTGCCTCGCTATCCTCAGGTTAAGCATAGTCTTGATGTTTAATCTATAAGGGAGAGATTATCAAGTGACATCTTGATTTGGAGCAGAGGTTTGTAATTTGTAATCTAGTTTGAATGAAAAATAGGAGTCAACTCAAGGAGACATCGTGTTATGCCCAGAGACTTCCCTCGGGGTATCTTTCTAATTATTACAATTTTTTTTTTTTTTCGTATTTATCCTAGATTTCAAAGTCAAGAGAAATAGCGTAACATGGAACACAGAGTCTGGACTGGACTGCCTGCATCTATTCCCTAGCCCTGTCATTTACTTAGCTGTGTGACCTTGGGCACATCACTTTGCCTCTCTGTGCCCCAGTTCCTGACCTTTGAACAGTGCCCCTGAAGAAAGCACTGTTTCCGTGTTTGCTGTGATGATTCCTTGAAAAGAGTTGGAGGTGTGCTTTTGCCTATCCCAATGCTTTTGTGGTTTGTAAACTCTCATCCACTTATGTAAGTTCTAAAGCATGTAAGGTGTGTGCGGTGCTGAGTGAGATGCTGGAGGGACATCCCTGCTTTCAGGCACATTGTCTAGTTGAGGAGAGGAGGGCCAAACCCCTAAGCAGAACATACTGACTCCATTTATTCCTTCAACAAATGCTTCTTTGGCATCTGCTGTGTGCCAGGGGCTGTGCTAGGCACTAGGAACATGGCCATGGGAAGGGCAGATTAGATCTCTACTCTTGTGGACCTTAGAATTGAGTGAGGGAGGTGGAAGCAGACAGGTAATCAGGCAGACCAGTAAGTAGCCTGGCCACGGCACAAGACAGGAACGAAAGCAGTGGGAGGGCGGAAGGCCTGTGGGGTGGGAGTCAGTCACCGTTTTTGAGAAATGGAGTGTTCCGGAGGGGCTGCCTGGAGGAAGACCAGAAGGATGAAATCCAGGAATTGGGGGATTGCAAAATGAAAGAGTCCAGGATGAGCTACACTGAGCTCAGGCAGGCCTAGAGGCAACCTGGAGAGTCTTGAAGAAAATGACAAGCGTGGGTTGGCAGAGACCCAGAGGAGGGTGTCAGGAGAAGCAGGTCTGCTCACTTTTGTGAAGGGCATTGTGGGGGCTGCTCCAGGTGCCTATAGCCCAGGCCCTGGTGCCGAGCACTTGCTGGTTTCTGCAGCTGGTGCCCCATCAAGCTAAACCCCTTCCCCTCTCCCTTTCGGTATTGGGAGGCTGAAGCAGGTGCGGTGACACCAGTTGAGAGCCCAAGAGCAAATGGAATTTTAAAGTTGTTAGGGCGTTTTGGCATCCAGTTCCCCGAGATGAACAAAGTGTCTTGTCTGGTAATTGCAATTAATGGCTCCGCTATTCAAGCATATCCGTCAATAAATCTCCTCTAATAACCGATGGGGCACAGTCGTTGCCATAGTTATGTCTCTAAATTGAGCCCAGGGTAGTTGGCCACGACACTGACCTTCCTGGGGTCAGGCCTACTTCCTGACTGTATGACTCCATATCCCAGGAATTAAAGTTACCCTCCAGATGACTGGCTTGGAGCCAGCTGAAAGACAAGCTCAGTCCGTCGCCTTAACCGCCTGGAGATTTTCTGTAAGTCTCTTAAATGCTGAATGAAAGTCTTTGAAACCCTTTAACGTCAACAGTTGCAGTAATTAGTCCTGTCCAATCCACTTTTGTACAAGCCTGGGATGTCATCAGTGGAGGAACCACACATCAGCTCTGTGATCCTCGGTGTCATTTATGACAGGCCTCACCTCAGATTCCCTGGCTGACGCAGTCAGTGCCTCACCAAGGAGTCCTTGACTTCAGTTCCTCCCTTCTAGAGAATTCCTTCCCTCAACCCCAAGTTCTGTCTTCAGGAGCCTTTCACTTCTCCCATGGGCTCTTATCTTGCCGTCACCACACTGGCTCACTTGGTTAAGGGCTCAACTTCCTGAGACCAGATCTGCTCCCTTTCCTCCTCAACTCATGACATGCCTTGCGTCCTCAGGAGATCTTGGATTTCTAGAAGCCGAGTTGGAAACACCTGATGAGGTGGGGGTATTTTTAAATGCGTCTATTTATATATTTGAGTTGATTGCAGGTAATTACACGGAAGATGGAAGAAGGGATCTGGAAACAAAAATACTCAGTAAAATGGCCTTGCTTAATTCCTATCGGTGTGGAACTCTGGGAGGGGGAGGGATGCAGGGAAGACAATGGAAGCTTCTTTCCTGACTGTGGCTGGGCCCAAGCTCGACTTAAGCTTTCCAAACTCTTGTTTCCATTTCTTTCCGTTTTCACTTCCTTTTCTGCCTTCACTGTTTATCTCAGAGTGAATGCTGGAGACTTCTCGAGCTGAAGGACCTCAAGGATGGGAAGGACAGTGAGGCGGGGCCCCTGTGGGGTTCATGGGGCAGATGTGAGCCCAGGTCCCACACCACCTTCCTCCCGGGTGGATCCCTCTGACAACAGTGCCGCAGGGTTAAGCGTGTTCATCGTTTCTCCCTGTGTTTCTGTGAGCACAGGGGAGGGGGGTTTCCACACAGCGTCCCTTTTTAATATAACCCCTGTTTATCCTTTCGTCTCTAACTTTTCTGTAACCTCTGAATAGAATAAAAATGACGGTGTCCTTTCAAAATGGGGAAAGCTTGTCAAAATTCTCTGGGTCAGTGCGGGAACACTCCCAATCTTTTGAACCGTAGCATTTCGAGTTATTACCAGAAGAAAACTAACCAGCCCACACGTGTGGGTCCGGATGGGAAACGTGCACGCTTTTAAAATGCTGCCGCTCCGTGGCTTAGTGTTTTGATGGATGTTTGATGAAATTTGAATGATTAAACAATGTCAAATAGAATTCTGGCTTCCCTGTTAATGACGTGTCATTGAAAGGAGGTATAAAAATAGCGAGAGGTTTGTTTTCATAAAAGAAGGAAAAGGGAAAGGCAAATTAAATCCAATAAAGGCAGGAAACTCAGCAGCTGGAGGCACCCACCTCCTTTCTTTGCCTCCCTCTCTCTGAGCTGTGCGCCCCGCTCTGCCTCTGCTGAGCTCTCCATGCGGCCAGCCACTTGATGCTGGGGGACCCCAGTCCATATCCGAGAAGTGGCAGGTGGACTCCCTACCCCATTGCCTTCTCCCAGACCATGGACTATCTCCAGTTTCCAAATGCATATCTTCTGCATCCTGGTGCTGTTTAGTGGGCAGATAGAGTGTTCATCATTGTAGTACCTGGGTGTAGGGAAGGAGTGGAATACCCACAATTCTTTGCTGAACCTTGAGTTCCAGTAGAGGGCAGATGGCTGCTGGGGCTGTTCACCGCAATGCAGCTTCTTCACACTGTGTGCCTCGAGCGCACGCAGCGTGGACCTGGCAAGCCCAGCCACGGGCTGGCACCAGGAGCAGAAGGACTGGCTCTCATCCTCCTCTAGTTGAAGACTATGGAGGCAGAGGGTCCCCTAGAAAGAGACAGACAGAACCCAAGGAATCACAGAGAAATTGAAATGAGAATTATCTAGAAGAGTCAGAAGAGAGTGAAAGGCACAAGGAGACTAGGGAAGAAATGCAGGTTCACGCTGGTTCAGAGCAGGCAAACCAGCGAGGGGTAGGTAAGCCCTGACCCCAGCGCACCTTCCCTTAACCGCCCTTTCCTCCTCTTCCTCCCCTGGGGGGGGTTTCCTTTGTCTTTTCTCCACAGTGTTGATTTTCCCTTTGAACGGCAGTCTGAAGAGGTTTTAAAAACCTTTAATTTTTATTTGCACATTTCAAGTAGTTAATACATATAGGCAGTATAAAATTTAAGACAAAAATGGGTATACAGTGAAAATCATTCCCCCGTTCCGGTTACTGGCCCCCCAACTCTTCTACGAAGGGAACCATTGTTAATGGTTTATTGTATTACAAGGAGATTCTAGGCAAATACATACACACAAAGCATATGATACACACTATTTTGCACATTGCTTTTTTTTTCCCCTACCCAACCATATGATGTTGGAAATCATGCCATATTGGTATGTATAGAGCTGCCTTGTTGATCTCAAAGGCTGCACAGTGTTCTATTTTATGGATTTACTATAATTTACTTTACAAGTCTTCTGTTGATGGACGTTTAGTTTGTGTCCGATCTTTTGCTGTAATTTCCTGGTATGGACATCTTTGTGTCCATGTATGTATATGTCTAAAAAATAAATTTTTGGAAAGGGGATGGCTGGTCAGAGGGTACATGCATTTTAAGATTTGAAAAATATCACCACATTTCCCTCTCTTCTCATTTACATACCACCTTGCCAAACCAGTGTGATCAAAAGTTGATCTTTGACAATCTGTTAGGCAAAACATGTATCTCTCTGAGTGAGTCGGCTCATTGGCATCTCCTTCTCTGTAAACTGTTTGTTCATGCTAAGGGTAGTTTTGATAAATCCATTTGGAAGAGACTCAGGTTCATAGAGGTCACCAACTGGGAAAGATTGAAGAAGGAGAGGAAAAGAGCCAAGTGAGCTTTATGGAGGAAAAATAAACTCGAGGACTATTTCTTTTTCTAAAGAAACCACTGTGCCTGGATTATGCCCTGTCAATATGCCAGTTATGCACAGATGGCTCGACAGTTTGATGAATTGACATTTCTTCCCCTGGACTGTGATAGAGGAGCCTTTCCTCTCGTAGACCTGGTACTCACAATGGCTTCCTCCCATTCCTGGAGTTTGTTTCCGCTGCAAATGGCATATAGAGCCCATTGTTTCATTGCAAATAAAAGTTTAGATTTACCGTGACGTGACCACAATGTGATAGTTTCATCCGTAAAACCCTTGGTTACTTACTTGCTTTAGTGCATTGGACTGAAGTGAGCCACCTCATTTTCAGTGAGTGACCTTGAGGTGGCAGCAACATTACATTCAATTCGGTGATGCACCAAGTCCATTACAAAGGGAAAGTAAAAATTGCAATAAATCAGAATAATACTGATTGTTATAATTTTATTATCAGAGCATTAAGTCAATAAAACTTATCTGAAATGTCATTTGCATTGTATACAATTTTTACTAGTTATCCAGTATGTCTTAAAAGCATGTTTAAAACAACAAAATGAAGAAATCAGTGATAAATTGTGCACAAGCTGGGATTTGTCTCTTGCTCTGGTAAAACTAAATTCTCATTTGATTCCTTGAATTCTAAAGTATTCTTTTTCAGACTTGAACTATACCATAATGCTTTAAGTCTTGCCCAACTGTATTTAGTGCCCTATTGTCTGATTACTTATTTTCTTGCAGGTTGTCTGGCCCTTTTTCATTTATGATTTTATATAGGAAGGTCATCTAATATATGGTATCCTTTCGGGAGAGGAGAATGTGGTTGTTTTTTTAAATAATGAGGAATAATGAAACTTATTTATGAAGGAAGTCAGAAAAATTTATTGAAGCATCACTATAAGAGAAAAATGCAAATTAAAAAAAGCTGCTTAATAGCATATTCATTACCAGGGAGCTTCCAAGTAATAAAATAGTTGTGTAAAAGGCAGGATATTAGGTGATGTACAATTGCTTGTATCAGGTACAATACATGATTACTATGCATTTTAGTCTTGTCAATTGCTATTACATTATCATAGTATTACTATGTAATTACTTAAGATGCAAGACACTAAGAATGTTTGGGCCTATGTTTTTGCAACTTTTTTTTTTTTCATTTTATGCCATGGATTACTGACATGTAAGTTATAACAAGTTGGAGAAGTAGATTCTGAATGTGTCCCTGGTTGATAATGTTAATAATGTTCTAGTGATAGATTTGGTCTTGGTCTTTGATTAAACCCTTTAAAAAAAAAACTTATTTATTTGACAGAGAGAGAGATCACAAGTAGGCAGAGAGAAGGAGGGAAGCAGGCTCTCTTTTGAGCAGAGAGCCCAATGCGGGGCTCCATCCCAGGACCTGAGATAATGACCTGAGCTGAAGGCAGAGGCTTAAGCCACTGAGCCACCCAGGCACCTCCCTACCCCCTCCTTTTTTTTTTTTTTTAAGATTCACTAATTTTTTAGAGTGAGAATGTAAGTACATGGATGCAAGAGGTAGGGGAAGGGCAGAGAGAGAGAGATGATCTCAAGCAGATTCCCCACTGAGCACGAGCCCATGCAGGGCTGGATCTCCTTGAACCTGAGATCATGACCTGAGCCGAAACCAAGAGTTGGGCAACTTGACTGACTGAGTCACACAGGCACTTGTTGATTAAATCTTTTTAAGAAAATGCCAAATTGAGGCACTGTGCTATAGTGGGCAGGCACTGGGCTAGAAGTCAAGAGGCTTGACTTCCTTCCAGCTCTGCCACTGTTAGTGGCTTGTCCTCTCTGAACTTTGATTACTTTGTACGGCATGTGGCATTGGAGTAAGTGCACGTATGCAATCATTCACTCACTCAACAGACATTCATGAGTGCCGGCAGCGGGTCAGAAACCGTGTTGGGGGCTGGAGATCCTGAGATGAATGAGACACAACCCAGGCTGCGAGGGTCTCACAGTATGGGGGAGGAGGAAAGTGTGTAAACAAAGCCTCATAGCAGGCGTCATGCAGGATGTGATGATGGGGGTCTCACTGGGTGATCATGGCTCATGTAACAGTACTGAGCACTTCCTCTCTACCAGGTGCTTGGTGAGTGCCCTATATGGGTTACTTCTTTTAACCATCCCCCTTACCCGTGCTGCAGAGGAATTAGGACCATCCCGGTATTACAGACAAAAAAAGTAGGTGCAGAGGATTGACCCTTACCAGGAACACCTAGTTAATAGTTGATGAGCTGGGAGTTCTGCACAGGCACTCCTCGTCCGCATGCTATACCACACACGTGTTCCTTTCCTCCCCCTTTATTAATACCCTGTGTCTAAAGAATAGGATGGACTGCTGCGTCATTTCTTATACAACACTCCTAGAGAAGGGGCGAACACCCTCGACAGAGGGAAACTGAAGCATCGCAGAGAGGTGACTTGGACCTTATTTGGGGACTGGTCATCTGTTAGGTCCATTCTAGCACAACCCTCTGATTATTGGCTAACCCAGAGTGAAAGGAATCTTAAAGACATCTCCACTTGGAATTACTCATGTGGATAAGAAGTGAAGCCAAGTAGTGGTTGGAAGCAAGGCTCTCAAGTCAGACTGGCTGGGTCAAATCCTGGGGATAAGTCACTTCATGGCTCAGACTCAGTTCATCATCTCTACAATGTGGATACCAATCATGGCTTCCTTGTGGACTTTACTCTGAAGATTAAAGTAGACAATCCCAGTGATGGCTTGAGCCCAGAGTCTGCCATGTTCGAAGTGCTCAATAAGTATTTTCCATTACTACTGTTATTACTGATGGTCTTTTCCTCTTGGGCAATTGACATAAATAGGTATGTCATAGGAAATCCAAAACAAAATTAAATTAGAAGCTCAAATTTTATCCAAATGCAACTGATACAGAGATCAGAGTAATGTATAGTTAAATGTAAATAATTGAAAAATGCCTTTTGGTAATAGCACAGCATAGTGAATCCCAAATAAGTTGATTATTAGATACTTATTTGTCTTTCATAATAAGTATTGATTTAATTTTGGTGACAGCATCAATTTGAGGGAGCCGGTTGAATATGTTGGGTTGTATTTGTGTGAAGTGGTCTAACAAGACAAGTTCTTTTAATTGCATGGACAGTTGTATGTATTTATAAATTTCAGAATTGACCTTCCCCCCTGGATGCTCTTAGAGCTAGGAGTCTGGCCGTAACCCAGTCCTTTGTATTGGACTCTAGGGTAGCTCTTGTCTGTCAGTTTTCACAAAGCCACATATTGCCTTGATAAAGCTTGTTTTATATGTTATGGAGTGATCTCAAAAACACATCACCAAACAGAAGATAAGTCCCAAATGGCTTGCTAATACTGGTTTCTTTGAGAGGGACATTGGGGAAATATCCTCTTTTGGAAAGTGATTGTATTTGCCTGAAATATTAGACCACAGATATTAGATCACAAAACATGTAAAAACAATTCACAGCTCTCCGAGGCACGGCTTTTCAATGTGCACCTGTTGGTGTAAAACCAATGAGCTCTGCAGCTTCTGAGCTTGACCTAAGGGGTCACAGGGCTTGGGAGGATTGTTTTGCTGTTCTGGGATCAGAAAACTCACTGTGATCAATTGCCAGTGGGAGCTGAATTGGGTTCTCAGGGAGGCCTGGTTGTGCACTTCCAGGGCTTCCTGACAGTATTTTCCAGCTCACGGTTATCTTTCTAGTTTTGGTAGTTTGAAAGGACCATGCAGCTTGTCAGAAAAGCAATGGATGGTTTGGCTTCTGGTACTTTGAGGGTGTCACACACACATACACACGCGCATGCGCACGTGTTCTTGTACACATATGCACATGACACAAAACATATGTGTTTGTGTGCATAGCACATTCTTTACTGTCTTCTTCTCCAAGCTAAGAAGGCCTTTAATTTTCTTCGTAAGTCAAAAGCACTAGTCATTATTGCCACCCAAACCTTTTATTATTGTCACTGAAGTTTCATATTTGATGGAGTATAGCTTTTATCATGTCCTCGGAGGAGCCCCATGGTTCTGATTAGCTCTGTGCAGTTCTACCGAAACTTAGAGCACCAAGATTCATCTTCCTCAGAGACCGTGATCACGAGTTCCCTTGCCTTGATCTTGTGGCAAGGAGGTTTGAAGGTGAGCTGTTTTACCCAGCAAGTGTCCCATTGCAAAAGGAGCAATGACACACTTGACTGAGCACTTGTTGGTATCAAAATGAATGTGCGCTTTTCTGGAAAGAGGTAGGAGCAATGTGGGGAGGAAAGCCACGGACTTTTCAAGGTAGGTGGCAGACTTTAACGGAGCTTCAGTGAGCATGCTCAGTACTGCTTTGGGTTAGTTTTAAGATTTGGACAAACAAGAGAGAGTCCATGGACAGACTACTTCTGCTGGGGATAGCGCTATCTCTGTCTCCTGTGGAAGAAAATTCTTAGTTTCCTAGTGCTTTCATGCAGGATTTCTTGTCATCTATAATCAGGATTTCCACCCCTGCTGGCTGAGTCTGCCCCAAGTCAGACTCCCAAGTGCCTGGGCTCTAAATTATCTTGAGCCTGGAAGGGAAGAAACGGAGAGGTCTAGTTCTCCCAACAAGAACAGAGGGCAGAGAAAGGTTGAAAAATGGATTGAGCTCTTGCCTGGAATGATCCAGAAAAGATTAAAAAAGGCCCATTATCGGGGTCATTTTAGTTCGATGAGTTCAAGATCTCAAGATGGTAACCTGATTGAACTCATCTTCTTTATTGTCATCATCATCATCACCACCATCACCTTCACCTTCTTTTTACTTCAAGCAAAAAGTGTTTGAATTGCAGTGAGGGATTCTGCTGTCCATCCAGAACCATAACTCACCAGGTTAACAGGCGGCAGTGCTTAATGCAAAACAGATCGCCAACCTGGCACTGAGCAATGTGAAATCCAACTAGCTAGAAACTGTGTCTCATTAGAGGTCTTCCACGCAGCAAGCAAATGCACTTGGAAATAGTCATGTGATTCCTTCATAGGAACCACAGAAGTGAAATTTGCTGCTGGGAAGCCCATCAATTCCCTTGAATCTGTTTGCAGTTTCTCTTCTTTGATATTCTGCCTCTTCTAAAATCTCATCCTTCCTCTGCATCCTCAGTTTGCTTTTGCCCACTCGCCTCCACCAAACACATTAACATCCTGCACGAAGATATTCCATTAAGTTGGCTTCTGGACCCACTGGGATAAGTGTAAAGTCTGGATCTCACCCTCCCCCAAACAGTTGACTTAAGGCCTCTTCTGTACTTTGCAGATTAGACACAAACACATTTGTGGCAGAGAAAGGACCTGTGTTTGGTTGAGTCTCCACAGAGTGGATGTTTACATTTATGCCAAGATTTCTTCCTAACCTCTGCTCGGCATTTGTTTTTCTGAAGAAGTAGGGGAAGAATCATCATATGCAAACAAAAGCTAAAACATTTTTCATATTGCAGAGCTGAGTGTTACCAGCACTTCTATTTCTTATGAGTTGGCTCCAGAGGCTCCTAAGACTCCTCCTAAAACCACAAAAACAAACAACTCCCGTGTCTCCCTCCCAAGGATATGGGAAAGGGTTTAATGTTATTCCTGACAGACTGATCACTCATTTCCATCAAAGAGTTGTTAAAGCCAAAAAACTCCAAGAGTCACCCTGAGTTTCTTTCTTCACGTTCCACTTCACTCATTAGTAGGACATGTTGGCTCCATCTAAAAAAAAAAAAAAAAAAAAAAATCCCCAATCCAGCTGCTTATCTCCATTGCCATCATCCCAGGCCAGCATCGTCCTTTACCCGACGCCCATGAGAACCTCCTTCCTGGCCTCCCTACTGCCACACCTGTTCCCTGCAAACTTTCTTCAGACACTGGCCAGAGCCATCTTTAAAAAGCATAAAATCAGGTCATGTCACTACTGTGCTTGAAATCCCTCAGGGTTTCCTGATGCCCTTAGAACAAAATCCAAACTTTTTGCCAAGGCTCCTGCCTCTTAATCTCATCTGGTACCCTTCTCCCCTGTGCTTTAGCTGTATAGACATTCTTTGTGCCCTGGAGGTCACTGATGGGCCTTTGCATGGGCTGTTGTGGATGCTTAGAAGGCTCTTTCCTTGATGTCTGCCTGGCTGGCTTTATCTCAGCCTGTATGTGTCCATTTAAATGTCGCCTCCTCGGAGAGCCCTTTTCTGACCACCGAGGCTATTCTAGAGGCCTCTCTGACCCGACCAATGTCTCTCAATCCTGCTTTGTTTTCTTCATAGTATTTAAAGTATTCTGAGTCATCATGTCTATGATATGTTTACAACTTGATTGTTGGTCTTCCCTTTCCAGAAAGTGTCAGAGGAACAGGAATCCTGTTGGCCTATCCCTCTTGTGTGGAGAGTCAGCACCCGGGACAGCGCCCTGCCCTTTGTGCCGCCACTTGAAGGCCTGAGTCATCCCGCATTTCCCAAGCCAACACATAAAGTGCTTGAATCCTCTCTGTTTTTGTTTTTATTTTTGTTTCTCTCTCACTATGGTCCCTGGACTTATTTCCTGCCCTCTTGAAAGTTTCTAGTGAACTAGTCCCTCCAGTTATACATTTAAAAAAAGACCAACTTAATTTTTTATGTTCAGTTAGCCAATATATAGTACCTCATTAATTTCTGATGTGGTATTCAGTGATTCATTAATTGCATATAACGCCCAGTGCTCATCACAAAATGTGCCCTCCTTTTTTTTTTTTTAAAGATTTTATTTTATTTATTTGTCAGAATGAGAGAGAGAGAGAGAGAGAGATTGCATGCACGCGCACAAGCAGGGGAAGTGGCAGGCAGAGGGTGAAGCAGGCTCCCCACTGAGCAAGGAGCCCGATGTGGGACTTGATTCCAGGACTCTGAGGTCATGACCTGAGCTGAAGGCAGACGTTTAACCGACTGAGCCACCCGGGCATTCCAGCATATGCCCTCCTTAATATTCCTTGTAAAAAATAGCCATCTTTTTGCTCTGTCATGGAAGTCATTCCATGCAAAACAATCGGCAGTTGTTCTCCAATGTCAGAGAAGGAGTGGTGTCCAATGTTAATTTCCTAGTGTTTGCATGCGGGGCTAATCTGTCCTAGGATGATAATGAATCAGAGACAAAATGCTGCAAAGAGATCTCAGTCACCTGGACACCACTTGCAAAGTCAAGAGAGACCTCTTATGTCAGAAAACCAGCCTGTCTGCCCTTCTGGGGAACTGGTGTTGTTAGAAGCTGCACAGTCCAGTTACTGCAAGGAAACACAGTTAAAGGGCAAAATCAGTGGGAAAGTGGGTCCTGGAAAAGTCTCCATGGTGAAGGGCTGCTCAGCACTCCCCAGTGGACAGCCATGGTAGAGGCCAAAAACATTTGTGGTTTAGCAGGATAATTTTTCATAACAGAAGTTGTTCTCATTACTATGTAAGAACAGTGTGTATGCATGCATGACTGGCTCTTTACATTGCCATTGAAGGACACCTAGTGCTCTGGCTAGAGAAATTTCTGTTGGCTCTGGGAGGTCAAAAGCCATCATTTCTCCAAAAGGAAAAAAAAAATTCTATTCAAACCAGTTTACTTCCTCAGACTCTGAAGTTCTGAGATTTTATGAACTGATTACTAGGAAGAAGTGGCAGATTGTTCTGCTGGGTAAAATCAAATTGGGGGATGGTTGCAGGGAACTCAGGGATGGAGAAAACTAAAATAATGAAAATCAATAGTGCATCTGCAGTGATCTTACAGTTCAATCTAAGCAGTTCTTTGCACATGTAATTTGTGGGAAAATTCATTATGTTGTTGTGGCAGCAAACACATTCCATACAAATGCACAAATGCCCTGCTAATAACCACCACTATTCCACGTTGGGTTGTGGGAAGTGTTGCGCTAAAATCAGAGCCCTAAGATGTTAGGGTTGGAAGACTATGAGCCCATTTTAGGGTTGAGTAAATAAAGCCCAGAATGAGGAGTTTATCCACGGTCTCAAAAATCACTGGCTGCAGAGCTGGGCCTGCACCCAAGCCTCTGGCTCCTACTTTGTGCCTCTTTCTCCAGCACAGATGCTAGCTCTGCCTTCATCCCCTGGCTGCTGTGTCTATGCATGCTGTATGCGTTGCCTTTATACTCCAAAAGCCTTTACCCACAAAGGTACTCGTGAGCAGTGATGGCAGAGAGGGTCATTGCACAAAGATGCGGTAGCATGCTCAATAAGAATTTCTGTTTACCAGTCACCACTACTGGTAATTCCCAACTGTCCTCTATGCAGTGCCCATCCACCTGGTTCTTTCCTGTGTAAGGAGGCAAAACTCCACCCCTCCCTTAGTTCTTTTTTTTTTTTTTTTTTTTTAAGATTTTATTTATTTGAGAGAGAGAGAGAAAAGCATGAGCCAGGGAGAAGGAGAGGAAGAAGCAGACTCCTTACTGAGCAGGGAGCCCCAGGAGGGGTTCAGTCCCAGGACCTTGAGATCATGACCTGAGCCTAAGGCAGTCGCTTAACTGACTGAGCCACCCAGGCGTCCCTCTTTCCTCAGTCCTACCTTCAAACTCACTAACCCAAATCCAGTGACACAAAGAATCCTAACTTACAGAATACTCTAGAAGGCAGGCTGCTTGCCATCTTTATTATTTGAGCATTACTTGAGCTCCTGGAGTTTCAACCCCAAACAGCAGGCAGCTTATCAAAAGTATTTCCTCTAAACAGATACAGTTTTTCTCCAGGAAGAAGTCTTTAGTGAAAAATTTCCTTCTTGTCCCATATTCCCATCACATCATATAGATTCCTAAATGGCTTCCAGAGGCCTCTTTCAATCTCTCTTTTCTGCTCTGGGAAACTTATTGGCAAACTCCCCATTGTGTGTTCAATCTGACCTCCTAGACCAGCACTGTTGCTAATGATAGTCAGCATTTCCAACTGCCTGTGTGAGTGCCCCGCCCTGGGACACCAATATCCTTTTATCCCATCCCTGCTGAGAGGTGGGGCTCCTCCCCACGACCATACTACCTACCTAGGGGTCCCCTTTGTTTTTATAATAGTCTTAGAAGATGCTGCAGGGAATTGTTCTTTAGGGGGACCTGGCTGGTGACTTGTACCACCCACCCACTTAGTGACTGGGCATATGTGTAGGGTCTGCTGCTGAAGGCCCACCAGGTGAAGATTGATGGGTGGAGGTGAGAATTCTATCCCCTGAGTTTCCTAGGTGCCTCAGTAGTGTCCCTCATGGTTCAGTCACCATCAATTCCTTTCTCTTCTAGCTGGGGCTGTGGGACAGGGTAGCACAGGGTTTTCTTCCTTTCCCCCGCAACCCAGGCCTCTGCTAACTGCTTCACACCACTTTATCACCCGATCCCACTTTCGATGTCCCTGAATCTTCTTTTCCATGGACTTATAGAATACTCTTTATCTCAAGGCTGTGATCCTTGAGAGAAGCACGCTGGTGTGATCTCTGCTTCCCAGAGGGTCTTAGGGATGGTCACCCTGAAACAGAAGAAAGACCAGAGGTAGATTGTTTTCCTACTCAGTGGGTGACCATCAGTTTCCTCTTCCCCTTTCCATGTGCTGCACTCTTACTGAATACCAAGTTTTTTATACACATTGCCTTTAATCCTCACAACAAACTCAAGGAAGCTGATGGTATCACCCCCAATTTAAAGATTAAGAAATCAGTGGTCTGAGAGGTTTCTGAAACCCACTTGAAGTCACCCAGGCACTGGTGGTAGAGGCAGAGGTTGAACCCAATTCTGTGTGTTGCCAAAGTTGCATTCTTTTTTTTTTTTTTAAGATTTTATTTATTTATTTGACAGACAGAGATCACAAGTAGGCAGAGAGGCAGGCAGAGTGAGAGAGAGAGAGAAGGGAAGCCGGCTCCTTGCTGAGCAGAGAGCCCAACATGGGCTCTATCCCAGGACTCTGAGATCATGACTGGAGCCGAAGGCAGAGGCTTTAACTCACTGAGCCACCCAGGCGCCCCTAAAGTTGCATTCTTTCCGGAGCACCTTGCGTGGGTCTCAGTAAGAGTCCCCAGGAAAGGTAGCTCCCTTCTCCTTTTGAAAACAGATAGGCACAGGCAGTTTGAAACTGAGCTCTTCCAGAGATCATACCATGGCACTTGCTGGAAGATGGGTTGTAGGTGAAAATGTGGGTCCCCTGGGAGGAGCAGTCTCTGCTCTGGGGTTCATGTCCCAAGGTCCTGCCCCTCTGAACATTAGGTCTGTCCTTTCTGATACATGACCTGTTATGCAGACCCTGGGCACATGTCCCCTCACGGACAAGCCAGACCTGACGAAGGCACAGATGTCCCCGTGTGGTTGCATAGTGCCCAAAGCCTTGGTGGACCTTGACTAGACCTCGGACCCCTTGGAGGGGATCAGTGGGCATCACTCTTCAGTCAGACCCCCATTTGCCACTGCTGGAGAATGTGTTGTGCTATTTAAAGGTGTTGAGTTGACCAGGAAGATTCACATGTGACTGATACGTGTGTTGGTGCGGAATCACATTGCCGTGTGCTGCTGAACATGTGTTAAGAACGTTGAGAAGGGGGAAAATCTGAAGCCACAGCTATTGATCTTTCTGAGTGTTTGCTTTGCTGCGGGTGGAGAAGGAAGAGGCTACTGTGATGGCACCAGCCAGCTCTGCTGTCCCGGGTTCACACTCCCCGACAGCCTGTGAAGGCAGCGCTTACGGTCGGGATCACGCGTCTCTGAGCTGGGGCTCAGCCTGCTGGGAATCAGAGCCCTCAACGAGCCCCTGGAGTCCTCCTGGCAGTCTCCGAGGCGTGGGCTGCTGCCAGATCACGGCTCCCAGACGGATGTGTGAGTGAGTGCTCTAACTCAACCCAAAAGAGCTTTTTAAAAAATCAAAGGCAAATCTTTAGAAATTGAGGGCAAGATGCATTTGTGAGCTATTGTGTTCGGCTCCTAGAAGTTACCCGAGATTCCCACTTGGACTCAACCTTCTCTGTGTGCTGACCACACCTTCCTGAGATCCTAGGCCTGTTCAGGCCAAGCTGCTGCCAGTTCTGCCTGTGTCTGCTCTGGGTGTCTGATTGTCAGATACACAGAGAGGGCCCTTGGGATGCCATGAACTTTTTCTGCCCCAAGTAGACCACAATCCCAATCAGACTAACATCCAGAAAGGTATCGCTAAAAATAAATAGTACAAAAATCTCAGTGTCTTGTGATCTGTGAGTGAGACTGAGGCAGGTAATTTATGACTGTTAAGTGAATATATGAACCCAACATGGGGCTCCCTGAGCCTCTGGGATGGGGATTCCTGGAAATCTCCACCAGCCATGGGAAGCTTATTAAACACAGGAGTCACATAGTATTTCTCCTCACTGTGGTTTTTTGATTACCAGGTTTTCACTTTCCTACATTTTACCCAACATAATATTTCCTTACAGAGCTACGCCATGCCGAGATTCTGACAGGATCCCACAGGGAGAGGCACAATTAAGAATCTCATACAATAACACATTCCTTTGTCCTTATGATCAGCATATGTATGGACATCCACAGTGGGGAAAATAGTGCTGAGGTAGGTTCTCTGAGTTTAGCTTTTTATTTTTGTAGGCCGTATTCGGGGATTTTAGTTATCCTATCATAAGCCAGGGTATTATATAACTCAGCATTATGGTCACATTAAGGCATTGACTTCTAGGATAATGACTATTGCTTCTGTAGCAATCTGCTCTTAAGGACACCCTGGGAATATTTCATACCTATCAGGTTTTTGACCTCTGAGGGTCTGTGTACTTCTAAAACCCACTGTCATTTCAGGACCAAACTTGAAAAAAGAAAAAGCAATTAACCAGTTGCCTAGTGTTGTATAGATAAAACGATCTAGATAATCAACCTAATCTTTGATTTGGCTTGATTGATTAATTAATTAAACACTTATTGAGCCCAGGCCCCCACCAGGTGCTGCCATGCCATGTCTGATAGTCAGGGGCCTAGAAGGTAATTGGCTAATGTTGATCCTGCCTGGAGGGGGCCTGG
>NC_081573.1:19982399-20062337 GCF_022355385.1 Mustela nigripes
AGAGAGGAGAGGAGGCACCGAGTGCACTGGTCAGCCATGTGGGGAAGGCCTTTTCCTCACCTACGCCTGCACAATAACATGTACCCCTGGGAAGTAAGAAGGTTCAGTAGTCAGCCATGGGAGTGGGTCTCTGTGTGGAAGGCATGTTGAGTATGGAGGTATGCACACATTTACACACACACACAGCCATGAGGATTAAGAGGGGGCCGAGGGGTGCCTAGGTGGCTTACTTAGTTGCCTGGGTAGCTTACTTGGTTATTTCCAACTCTTGATTTCAGCTTGGGTCATGATCTCAGGATGACAAGATCAAGCCCCATGTTGGGCTCCATGCACAGCATGGAGTCTGCTTCTCTCTCTCTCCCCCTTTCCCTCAGCCTCTCTCCTGCTTGCATGCGCTAGTTCTCTCTCTTTCTCAAATAAGTAAATCTTAAAAAAAGAGGGGAGCAAAAATTCCACTCTAATGGTTGGTGGGAGTTAATTTTGCTCCCTATATATATGTGACTATATATAATATAGTCACATCTGTGAAATTATAAGATACACACACCCTTTAATGTAGCCATTCAACTTCTAGGAATTTATCCTAAAGCTATACTCACACATGTGCCAATGATGAATACTCAGGGCTGTTCATTATTAATTCATTTATCAAATATTTAATGAGCTGGTGCATTGCAGGCACTGTTCTAGGTACTGGAGAAGCAGTAGTGAACAAAACAGACTGCTTCTTACCCTTCAGGAGCTTATATTCTGGAGGGGAGGCAGGCAATATACAAATACAGACAAGGAATACATATGTACCAAGTTCAGGTGGGGTGGCCATGCATCCTGGTTGCCTGGGACAGTTACACCTATGTCCCAATTATAACTGCTAATAGCGCCCCCTTCTGCTCTCAGAACTGTCCTGGTCTGCACGATAAATTACCTGGTCATTCTGACCGGGTGCTGATTAGCGCTATCAGGAAAAAAAAAGTAGAAACAAGATAAGAGTGTTGGAATTGGGTGCTGTTGTATGTATGATTCATTGCAGAGAGTTTGTAGTAGTAAAAAATTGGAAACAACCTGAATGTCCATCAATTGGAGACTGGTTAATAAACTACGCTATGTTTGTGCAGTAGAATACTATGTAGCTGTCAAAAGGAATGAGACAGAATTATGTTTACTGCCACGAAACAATCTCCAAGATATACTGTTAAGTGAAAAGAGCAAGATGGAGGACAGATGTGTAGTTTAAACCACTGCATATAAAGAAGGGTGTATGGATGTGGATGTGCTTGGCCATGCACAGAAAAGCTCTGGAAGCACATAAAATTCTGGTATTAGTGATTGCATTTAGAGGGGAAAATTGGGACACAGGAGGTTAGGGATGGAGGGAGACTTGCTTTTCACTAGTACGCTAGCTTGTACTCTTTGACTTTTAAGAAACGGTGTGGATGTATTACCTATTTACAAAATAACAGTAGGAAAGAGAAAGAAAATATCTCAAGTTCAGCTGGATAGAAAGCGCAGGAGCCTTCTAGAAGGCTGCGGTTCTCACTCATGCCACTTGAGAATCCCTTGGAGACTTAAAAAAATGTAGGTGTCTTGGCCCCACCCCCAGAGATTCTGATACGCTTGGTTATAGATGGGTCCAAGCATTGACATTTAAAAATGAAACTTGTCCCATTGATTCTAATATGCAGCTGGGGCTGGAGATGAACGTGTCCGAAACTTTAATGTGCATGTGAACCACTTGGGAATCTTGACAAACTACAGAGTCTGGGCCAGTAGATCTGGGGTGGGTGTTTCAACAAGGTTCTATATTTCTAACAGGTCCCGGCTGTCCATGGACCACACTGTTGTAGCACAAGGCTAAAATATCTCTAGTTCAAAACACATAGTCTCTGCATCTCTGCTTACACATCTTTGGAGATGAGCTGCTCACTTCTTTTTGAATGTCGCTGTTGCATGCAAGAGTGGGTGCGGGTGATTAGCTTTCCTAAGTTGGAAGATCTGAATGCCACGGAAGTGGTCCAGGATCTGGAGCTTGAATCTTGTGTTTCTATTATCCCTCTAGGTCTCCTGTTCTGAGAGTACAGGGAGAGGTATAGTGTGGTGACCCACCCATCCATCCCTTCCATCCCGTTCCTCCACTGATTCATTCATTTCAAGAGCCATGTCCCAGCACTCTTGCATGGCCGATCTCGGGGAAGCCCCTCTGCTGTGGGCAGTTCAGAGAGGGGCGTTGAGAGCATGAGTGGGTGGCCTTGCGAGGCACCTGTGGAGGGCATTGGAGAGGAAGGCAATGTGGCTGGGAGGTAGTAAGATTTCCATCTGTTGGCAGGTATGGGGTTCCATGCCTGGTATAGGGTAGTGGCTTTGAGCTCCTAAAGATCCCCACACAGGAAGTCACCTTCCTGAGAGCAGAGGTGGCCTTGGCCAAGCACTAACAAAACTCGGGTTCCCAGCACCCAGGTAGAAATTTGAGGAAGTGTCCGTTGGCAGGTTGTGGCATCTGCTCCTGGACAGCCAGGAGCTCTTGCCTGACAGTAGGAGTCTCTCATGAGCTCTGGATGGTGTCCAGGGTTCCCTTCAGCCTGAGAGTTCATTACTACGATTGAGTGAAACCTTAAGAAAGCGGAGATCGGTACTTTCTTTGTCAGTTTCACAGCCTTCAACCCGTAGCGACTCAGAGTGACTGCCCAGTCACAGGACTTACCCCTTTCTCTGTGGGCAGGCGAAGCATCTGCATATGGACCTTTGGGACTCTTCAAAGAGGAGTGGAAGCAAAATATCTGGGGGGTGGTTTGTTGCTTCAAGGCAAAAAAACAAAACAAAACAAAACAAAAACCCACTTTTTTTTCTGCAGAGAGGCTGCCTCAACAAAGTTTAGGACCATGGGGTTTGCTGGAGCAGGTGTGGGGGGCTACGGGAGATACAGGAAATCATTTCCCCACAGGCCTGCTTTTGCTGCTATCAGAGGATGCCTGCTGTGGGGGGGGGGGGGGGGGGGGGGGGGGGGGGGGTGGAGGGGGGAAGGGGGGGGGGGGGGGGGGGGGGGGGCAGGGAGTGGGGTCATTGCAAGAGGAAATGAAGTCTGTGAAGTGTAGAAGTCCCAGAGCATTTTCAGTGTGCATGTTTAAGCGGGGGTCCCAGGCGTCACTCCTCAGGCTGCCCTGCCTTACCCTGTTATGCTTCCACGCCCATCCCAGTCACTGCCCCCTCCCTGTATAACCCTCCCTGATGTGAGTGTCACTCCTCCGGGTTACCTCCCACCCTCCCCCCCCACCAGAGCAGGAGCAGGCAGAGTCCACCCTGCACCTTCAGGGCTGCTCCTGAACTTGACCCTGCTGTTTACCCACACATCCCCTCAAGGCCGGAGCTCCCAGCCCAAGCTGCAGGCAGCCTGTTCCCTTCATCAGAGCTCTCGCATCCCTCATCCCCCAGCCCTGGCCCCTAGAACCTGAGTGTAACATCACTCCTGGGTTTAATTGGCAATGTGGGCAAGAGGCAAGAGCAAATTGGAGGAGGCAAGCAGTGCTTCCACTCACAAATATAAATACCAGCCGGCGGCTCCTGCCTGGGGGAAGAATCTGGATGGGCCAAGCTCTCTGTTTTACAATGAACAGAAGAAAACTGAGCTGGAGAAGTGATGTTCTGGCCCAGCCACAGGGATATTCAGAGTGCCTCTGCCTCGCCTCTCCCCACGCGACCCTCTTTGCTTGTGACCCAGATGGAGGCCAAACCCAGGGCCGAGACCTGTGGCCAGGGTAGGGCCCAGGCTCAGGGTGCAGGACTAGTGATGCCAAACCCAGAATCAGAAGCAAATTTGGATCTAGAATGCAACTTTCCTTTCTTAGCCTTCTTTCTAGACCTATCCAGGACCCAGTGGATTTAGAATGCCCCATTGTACATCCCCCCAGCCCCCACCACCTGCCTCAGATTGGGGGGCACCATGGGCCCCTCCGTGTGTTTTTTTGTAATTTTCACGTCTGTCTTCCATGATGTCTGTAAGCCCTTCAAGAATGGAGACCAAGTCTTATTCCTGGTACATCTGGCACGCAACCCAGTAGAAGCTCAATGACTAGTTTTTTGAAGGACTCTGAATTTATAATATTTTACATCAGTTGCAAGGTCCCTGATTTCCTTTGCTTGATTTTGGGGGTTGATGTGTCTGACCCTGGACTGTATCCTGGCTTTGCTTATCCCCACCTAAAGGATTTGGTAGAAAGGGCCTGACACGTCATACAGCCTAGAAGGAGGCATATAGTAGGCCCTCAGTAAATGCCCATGCATTCCACCTGTGAGAACACATCGTCTGTGTTTTACTTGGAACAGGTCCGTATCACCTTCGCCGAGGTTACTGGTGGTCTCTTAAAGAAATTGCTTTCCTACCCAGCTGGATCCTAAATCAGCTAGTCCTCACTGACCCTCAGGACAAAATTGACTAAGTTACCTTGTATAGGCCCAACTCTTGAAAGATTCAATTTTCCTCATTTCCCTCCAGGTACTGAGCTGAGTCAGTGACTGATTAGCTCTGGAATAGTCATGTGCTGGTTGTATTTATAGCACTAATTAATTAATACAGGTAAAGAGCGAGGAAGATAGAGTGCTACCGGGGTGCAGTGTCTTAAAATGACTATTAGCTCCCAGGCTGGGGAACTTTTGCATGGGAGCGTGCGGGCAAAAAAGTGCCATCACAGGTGGTGCCTTTTAAAAAGCATCAACTTGATTACGGAAGACATAAATTAACCGGGGAAAGTAGTGCTGTCAGTGACAGACTGTCGTCAGGATCCTTTCCCGTTTGGTTTCCATTTAAATCGACACATATGGCGAGGGGTTGTTTAAGGGTTTCGAGAATATACGCGCACACTCCCGCAGGAATAGGGATGCCTCGGTTTCTGTGAACTCAGTGGGTGGTATGGTCTCCCAGACTCCCCTGCTTCTCCCGAACAACAGGGAAAGGAGCCGTGAACTCTGCAAGCATGAGCGAGCCCAAAGAGGGTGGCTGGCTTCCTTGGACGGCATTCGTCGGAGTACCTGAAGCCCTTCGCAAATGTCGTGTTGGCACGGGTGCCTGAGAAGGTCTGGCCTCAGGAGCATGGGATTTGGGGAGGACTCGGAGCCGCCTTCTGGTTCTTCCTATAGTGAGAAGAGCCATGGAAAAAAGATCTGTGGCTGTTGGGGTTCTCAATGTCCGGTGGCTCTGTGAAGGCAGGGATGGGTCACCCTTTGCTGTTTTCTCTCCGCACCTAACTTGGGACCGTGTTAAGTGGGTTGGAGGCCTGGGGATATGTTGACTCACAGGAGACCAGATTTGGCGTAGCTTCAGAAGTCTTGTTGAGTCCTGAATCTGTTCTGTTCTGGTCTCTCCTCGCCTCTACCTGACTGGGAATGCCCGTCAATCCTGACTGAAATGCTTCTCCTCTGAAATACCCCAGTCAGCCCAGAAAACAAACATGGGGATTTCTTGGGAAGAAGCTGCAGGCTTTGAACTTTTTGGGAAAGAGCCTGCCCCACCTAGGTTTGGGCCTGGAACTGTTTCAGCAGGACTATCACCAGCCCATGTGTAACTTAGGAAAAGTAGGACACTTGTGCAGTGGACAACCAGCACAACTCTACAAAGTGGCCGTGTCTCAGGTGGAACTGGGAAGACCAGGGGCTTCCTCATCACAGTTTTCACCACGCAGAGATGAAGAGGTGGGGCCGTGACAGAAAGGCCACCTCAAGCCTCCTAGATGACAGCTTGTTAGTGAGTGTCCAGTCAGTCAGGTGCTCCTGGGGATTTCAAAACTGGCAATTTAGCACAGGGACTGGGTCACAATGGTGTTGGAAGGATGGGAACAGAGAGAAGGGTGCGGTAAAGTTATGCAATGATTCACTGCTGCCGGAAGTTGCTACCACCTCTGGGACTTGAGGAACAAATGGGGGAAAATGGTGTCCATCAGTACCCCCACATTTGGTGCCACTGCTGGGGCTGGGAACAAGGGGCCCAAGCAGGAAGCCAGACCTGCACCTTCTGGCCTCCCTTGCTGCTGCCTCTGTGACTGGCTTGGCTGCTGTCCCCTCCTCTGCTGGCCTCCTCCCCTCCCCCAACCTGTCCTTCTGCTGGAGGAGACGCAGAAGCTGGGAAAATGGCTTCCTCCTTCCTCCTGCCTCCCACTTTTCTCCCAGTGCTTCCCAACAGCAGAACCTCGCTGGGGCCAGCCAGCCAGGCAGCGCAGGTGTGTGGAAATGGCAGCTTGCAGGCACCTCCCCCACAGTGGGTGCCAGGGAAGGATGCCAGAAGGGTGACTTCTGCTGAGAGGCGGCATCTACGAGACTGCACACTCACCTGGGCCTGGCTTGCTTGCCTCTGTGGCTTAAAACATGAAGACGAGAACCTTCAGCAAGTATTGACTGTGTACCTACTCAGGCTCAGGCCCTCTGCTAGGTCTTGCAGCTGTGGGGACCAGCAGGACAGAGATCCCACTCAGGTGGCACTGATAGGTCAGGAAGAAAGGGCAGATGTGGTGAGTGCGCTCCCGTGGCCAGGGACCGAGCCAGGTGCAGACACGTGTGAGTCTGCTGCGTGCTCAGGAGAGCTGGACACATTTTCCAGTGAGGCACATGTAACTCCTGCTGAGACAGATCACATCTATGGCGAGACTCCCTGCGGTCCTTGGAGAATTCATATCAAGTCCTGGCCGTGTGGGTGTGGGTTGGGGGTCTTGTCTGCACCCCCTACTCCCCAGGTCTTGGATCTTATCTAATGGGCCCCAAGAGGGGTGGCACCCTTCGTGGCCCATCCCCAGCACCCCCAGCACCCTACACCAGAGGCACTATTGGCACTGTCCTCCGGACCTCATGGGAGCGACGTAGCCATTATTCCTGACATTTCTGCGCTGGAGCCTTTTCTCTTGCTGGTGGGCGCCGGAGGAGGGCCCTAACTTATCCATCTTTGTATCCCTTGAATCTGGCATAGCATCTTGCAGAGTGCTCAGAAAGACATTATTCATGTAAATCACCTGTATAAAAAGACAAGGCCATGCAACCCATATTTGGCAGTCTTCAAAAGTACGTTCAGCCAAAAAAAATGGAAAGCAGGGACTTGAACAGATATTTGTACACCTGTGTTCATAGCAGCATTGTTCACGATAGCCAAAAGGTGGAAGCAACCCAAGTGTCCGTCAGTGGATGCACGGATAAACAAAATGTGCTATATCCTTACAATGGAATATTATTCAGCCTTAAGAAGGAAGGAAATTCTGACAGATGCTACAACACGGATAAACCTTGAGGACATTATGTTTATGCTAAGTGAAATGAGCCCGTCACAAAAAGACAAGTGCTGTGTGATTCCACTTACATAAGATACCTAGAGGAGTGAATTCATAGAGAAGAAACTAGAATGGTGGTTTCCAAGGGCTGTGGGGGAGGAGGGAATGGGAAGTTCTGATTTAATGGGGCTGGAGTTTCAGTTTGAGAAGATGAAACGGTTCTGGGGATGGATGTGGTTGCACAGTGGAGCAAATGCCCCTGAATTAATGAAATAATGCTACTGAACCGAAATGGTGAAAATGGTACATTTTATGTGGTGTATGTTTTTACACAGTAAAAACAAGTAAACTCAGAATTCCTCAGTGTGGCATCTTGGTTTGTGATGACCCCTGACTCTCCCATCCTGAGAATCCTATTTCAGGGTTGGTGGGGGGGATCCTTGAGAGAGTGAGTCTATCCCTGCCAGTCCATAAAGATGATCAATTCCAAGGCTTATTTCTGGTTGTTGAAATAATGAACTTTGTAGTTCCTCAGGCCTTAATATGAAGCCCCAGAGAGGCATACTGGTCCTGCCAAGACAGAGTCCCTGGAGACAAAGTGAGCGTTTGCTCGGAGAGATGGGGTGTGAGTGCTTCCTCTGTTTGTCTTGGTAGCGCACCCAGGGACCAGGCCCATCTGTACCCATCAGCAGCTGAAACCCATCTTGCAAATATCAGCACATTAGGAATTTACTGGAAGGTCCAGACAGTTCCAGAAGTAGGCTGGAAAAGGGGTAGAAGCAAGGGGGGTGCCCAAGACATCTGGGTGGTGGGGTGGCGTCTGTGAGCCCAGGCACCAGGGCTGGGGTGAAGGTTTTCTTTCCTGTGTCACTTCCTTCAGAACTCAGGGCCTGAGTTAAGCAGCTTGGTTGGCCAACAGGATGACAGGCTGCCTCTTGGCTTGGAGAAGGCAATAGGCTCCAGAGGGAGAGAAGTTCTTTGAAGAGCACTGGTACCTGAGAAGAAAGGAACCGAGTGTTGAGTCGGTGTGATGGCAACTGTGCCCTCACACGAGGGCTCCATTCCTGCTGAGACCTCATGGGAACACAGAGGCACGCGGATACCCCATCATGCCCCTGCCCCCTGCTCTGGGCTCCAGGCAGGCCTGGGAAGCAGAAGCTAGTTTTGCAGGACATCCCAGTCCTCAGGCTGTGGGTGGGCACTGTTGTGTCTGCTTGCAGGGAGAGCTATGCCGCCATCTTGCAGCAGTTGCGAGCTGGTCTGTCTTGGGGAGAACGCTTACCCTTGCATTTCAGCAAAACCCCATAAATCTCCAGGAGTAACAAAACAGCAGTGTTTGGGGGGCCTTCACGAATCTTTACAGGACCCAGTGGGAGGGAAAACCAGCCTTAAACCAGTGCATGACCTCGTTTGCCCTAGAAAAATATGAATCTTGGCTAACTTTTCCCTTCTTCCCAAACATGCAGTAAAATGTTTACTTCCACATAGACTTTTAAATGCACCACTGATGCGCTTGCTCCCCGTGTATATCAGCAGATTTAAAAGGTTCATAAAAATTCCCTTCCTATGGCTACAGTAAACTTTTGTGCATTGTTCTTCTGTGAGATTAGTGGTTCACACACCATCTTTTTAAGTTTGATCACTGATTTGTCTGAGAGCTAATTATCAGCAGACTGGGGAATGATGAAATTTATTTATCACCAGAGCTGGTGAATCAACATAGCCCATGAAGCCTCCAGGGCCTTGTATCTCAAGGACCTTACTCCTTTGTGGAGCATGAAGTGCTGTTCTCGCTCCCACTCCTTGCACTCTTGTCTCTAACGCGGTGCTCCTTGGGAAGCAGCTGTGGGTGCCTCAGTTCGGGACCAGCACAGCACTCCTGGGGCACCTGGAGCAGAGCTTGTTAATCTAGGATGTCATCTGCACACACAAGTGCTTCCCAGAAGAATGTGCTTTACAAGAAGCTTATTCCCAAACCCTGACCGGCGGGGGCTTAAGCAGGTAGACAGTGAATTAAGTCTTGTCTGCAAAGAACTGAGGGTCTGAAGACGTCAGCCACATACACCACCATGACCCATGGGCATGACATCTGGGCAGAAGCTGTGATTCAACCACGCCCAACATCTGACTACACTAGGTATTTTATATAAGTGGGAATCACACACGTGGACTTGCGGGAGTTGTATGATAATTTTATTTTTAATTTTTTGAGGACCCTCCATACTGTTTTCTATAATGGTTGCTCCACAATACATTCTCACCAACAGTACACAAGAGTTCCTTTTCTCCATATGCTTGCCAGCACTTGTTTTCTGTATTTTATCTTATTTTAATTTAATTTTTATAGTAGCCATCCTAATGGGTATGAGGGGGCATCTCACTGTAGTTCTGACTTACATTTCTCTAATGGTGTGTGTTGTCAAGGATCTTTTCATGTGCTTATTGGCCATTTGTATATCTTCCTGTATATCTGTTTTGGAAAAATGCCTATTCAAATTCTTTGCCCCTTTTATTTTATTTATTTATTTATTTTAATTTTTTTTTAAAGATTTTATTTATTTATTTGTCAGGGATAGAGGGAGAGAGAGCGAGCGAGCACAGGCAGACAGAGAGGCAGGCAGAGGCAGAGGGAGAAGCAGGCTCCCTGCCGAGCAAGGAGCCCGATGCGGGACTCGATCCCAGGACGCTGGGATCATGACCTGAGCCGAAGGCAGCAGCTTAACCAACTGAGCCACCCAGGCGCCCCTCTTTGCCCCTTTTAAAATTGGATTTTTTTGTTGTTGTTGTTGCTGGGTTGCTGAAGTTTTCTTTCTTTCTTTTTTTAAACATTTTTATTTAAATTCTAGTTAGTTCCCATACTGTGCAATATTAGTTCAGGAGTAGAATTTAGAAATTCATCACTTACCTACAACAGTCATTGCTCAACACAGGTGCCCTCCTTCATCCCCATCATCTGTTTAGCCCATGCCCGACTCAACTCCCTCTACCTACCCTCAGTTTATTCTCGATCGTTAAGTCTCTTATGGCTGCAGGAGTTTTCTATGTATTCTATATATTAACCCCTTATCAGATTTCCAATTTGCAAGTATTTTCTCCCATTCTGTTGGTTGCCCTTTCATTTTCTTGTGTCCTTTGAGTAACTGAAGTTTTAAATTCTGACACTGTCCAATATGTCTGTTTTATCTCAATATCCATTAATTCATTTTCAAATCTAATGTCAGGAAACTTTGTTTTCTTCTAAGTTTTTTTTTTTATGGTTTTAGGTCTTATGTTTAATTATTTGATCCATTTGAGTTAATGTTTGTATGTGGTGTGAGGTAAGGGTTCCAGCTTCCTTCTTTTGCTTGTGGATATCCAGTTTCTGTTGGAGATACTGTCCTTTCTGCTTGAGTGGTCTTGGCATCCCCATTGAAAATCATTTGGCAGGGGGTGCCTGGGTGGCTCAGTGGGTTAAGCCTCTGCCTTCGGCTTGGGTCTTGATCCCGGGGTCCTGGGATGGAGCCCCGCATCGGGTTCTATGCTAAGGGGGGAGCCTGCTTCCTCCTCTCTCTCTCTCTGCCTGCCTGTCTGCCTACTTGTGACCTCTGTCTGTCAAATAAATTAATTAATTAATCTTTAAAAAAAAAAAAAGAAAGAAAAGAAAATCATTTGGCTCTCTATGTGAGAGATTATTCCTGGGCTCTCTATTCCATTGCTATGTATGTCTATTGGTCTATAGGGTACCACCATTATGTCTTTATCACACTCTTGTTTACTATAGATTTTGTAGTAATCTGGAAGTGTGAGGCCTCCAACTTTATTCTTTTTTAAGGTTGTTTTGGCCTAAATTTCACTTTCTCAAATAGGCCTGTTCTCCAGGGCCTGAGCTGGGGGGAGTTGCTGGAGGTGCACAGGGAATGCAGCATACAGAGGGACTCACTCCGGTGCTGGCTCTGTGCTTGCACAACCCTGAGAGGGACCGTCTCCTCACGTGCTGCGTGGAAGGTGAGGCGAGGTGATGCTTTCCTCATGCTAGTCCCTGCCCTGTTCTGCTGTCACCCTTTTTAGTCTGGTAGCCTACTCTCTTCCACCCACCAAGCCCCCTCAACTTCCTCTCCTCTGTGTTTTCCAAAGCACTCAGCATCTGTTAGCCTACTATCACATGCAATTATTTATTATGTTATTGCCGTTGTCTGACTCCCTTCCCTGGAAAATCAGCATCCCTATGGCAGAGATCTTTCCTGGTTTGGTTCTCCACATCTGCTGTGCCCAGAGCAGGGCCTGGCACATGGCAGGCACCAATAAATATTTACTGAATGAATGAATGAAAGAATAGATAATACTGCCTTCTTTAGGCGCTTGTAGACTTGCCAGGCAGGCAGGACAGAGAGTCTGTTCTCAGAAGCTTCCTCCTGCCATTGACACAGCTGATGAGTCAGGGCCTCCTCCCTCCACCATCAGGCGGGGGAGGGATTGGAGGAAGGAGAGAGAGGTAAGCTAGCAGCAGCAGCAGCTGGCTTTACGACTTCATGCTGCTTAAGCATTATGATTCTCTGATGGATAGTCTGGTCCTGTCTGCTTCATAGGACGATGCTGAGGAAGGTTCCCCCCTCCTCTGCCCAGTCCAGAGCACAGAGCAGCTGCCCACAAGCCAGCCTTGGCCTCCCCTCGCTCAGACCACCCAGGCAGCTCCTGGGCTCACCTCCTTTCACGTGTTTCCGCAACTGTATTTCTTACTCTATGGAAAAGTAGAGCCAAGATATTGCCCTCAATTTAAGGCTGCTTGACCCCAATTTCTTCATTCACCTTTCCTCCAACATTGTCTTTGATATTATTTTATGTTGGCCTGTTGAAGATCCTGCTCATGTTGACTAAGCTAAATGCAACCTTGTGTATATATGTATCTAATTTCCCCCGACACTGTATTAAAAATGTTCCCACCATTGTGTATGTCAAGGAAGGGCCCGAGTTTTGGCTTCTTTAACTAATTTTCTCTTGCCGCCCCACCCCCCACCAGGCAATGTCCTCCTTTGGAAGTGCATGAAGACAATTTTATACAAAGTTTATAATTGATTTAACAATCATTAAGATAGTACTCCCTCTGTTCCAGGCACTGTCCTAAGCCCTTCCCATGGAATAGCTCACTTAATCTTCAGACCACCCCATGAGCTGCACCTCTAGTTTTCAGATGAGGAAAACGAGGCATGGAGAGGTAACTTGCCCCAGGTCGCCCAGTAGGAAGTAGAAACCTAACTGTCGATCTCTGTTCTGGAAACAAAACCATGTTTCTAACTGAGGGTCTAGTTATGATCATTTGCTTTGGTTTTGGGGCTGCAGTCATCTTAAGTGGACTGACATTATGACATTAACTGGTTTCTGTTCTGTTTTGATCATTTTCTCATGCCTCTAAGAGGACCTACCTGGGCTCAGGGGAGTGAGAGGGTTCCAGAGGGTCCTGGCAGTCCCGTGCATCCTTAGTCTGGCAGCCAGGGCCCCCTTGAGGAAATTGTGGTGGTGGAATCAAGAGGTCTGGTGGTATCTAGAGTTGAAATGTTCCTTTTCCTTTTTGAAAGTTCACACAGAGGGCAAGGTGGACTGGAAAAGAGGGGACTCCAGCTCTCCCTCACTTCCCAAAGCCCTACAAACCTGAGTTTAATGATCTTCTCCTAAAACTGTGGATAATAGGAAAAAATATAAGATTTTCTTAGGCAAGAACAGAGAAGCTTATGGTGGGGATCCATGGGAAGGGAAGCAAGTAGCCGGGAAGAATATGCCAGCAATCCCTGAATATCCCCAGGCCTATGTGGGAAAAGAGGAGGATCGTGATTTCCCGTCTTCTCCTGAGCTGGAGCAGGGCAGGGAGAGCAAAGTGCAGAAAGGCATTGAGAGGGTGAGAATGAAGCTACGTAAACTGTATAGTCTCTGTCCTAGAGGGTGACGTGATCCCCGAAGGACAACAGCTTGTCTCCTACACAGATCTGTTTCTGGTCCAGATCCCACATGTCCTAGGAAAGAAGATGGATCGAAGCAAAAATGGAAAGAACTTTTTTTTTTTTTTCCCAGAAAAACATCATTCAGGACAGGAAAACCTTAAAACAGCCAAATGTTCGGGCCCAACAACAAAGAAACCTGATAGGACGCTGTCACACAGCAGGGCTGCTTGGGAGCCTCCTCATATGCCTTCCCCTGGTAGGGGCACATCATATCAGATAACCACACAGCTTCTATAGCTCAAGCGGCCAGGGCAGTGTGTGGGCATGCAACAGAGTGGGAGCCTGCAGAGGAGGCAAGAACAGCAAGGCCAGGAAGGGGATGCCTGCAGGAGCCACAATGGCAGTCAGCAAATGCTTGAGGAAGCATACACAATGTACTCTGGGTAACTTCAGAAATCATTGCGCAGACTTAATACAGTTCTGGAGTTCTACATTAGCCAGATTCAGTGACAATGGTATGTGTATTTACATTTTTAAAAATCGGGCTAACATTTATACACAGTGAAATGCACATACAGTGAAATGCACAACTTGAAAGGACCCAAGTTTTATTTTTTATTATTTATTATTTTTTTATTTTTATTTTTATTTTTTTGACAGAGATCACAAGTAGATGGAGAGGCAGAGAGAGAGAGAGAGAGAGAGAGAGAGAAGCAGGCTCCCCGCTGAGCAGAGAGCCCTATGCGGGACTCGATCTCAGGACCCAAGTTTGTTTTTTTTTTTAATTTTTTATTTTTTATAAACATATATTTTTATTCCCAGGGGTACAGGTCTGTGAATCACCAGGTTTACACACTTCACAGCACTCACCAAAGCACATACCCTCCCCAATGTCAGGACCCAAGTTTTAACAACAAAATACACCTAGAACCAACACCACAATCAAAAAATGGAAAATTTCCATCATCCCAGAAATCTCCCCATGCTCCATTCCAGTGAATGCCTACCACCCATAGCCAACTCCTGCTCTGATTTCCATCGCTATAGATAGTCTGATCTGCCTTGAACGTTAATAATATTAGATTACATAGACTATACCCTTTCCTGTCTGGCATCTTTCATTCAACATGTATTTGAGAGGCATTCACGTTATTGCATGGATCAGCTGAGTTATATTACATTGTATGAATCCATAACAATGTGTTGATCCCTTCTTCTGTTGGTAGACATTTGGGATTGTACTTAGTTTTTGCCCATTATGAATAAAGCTCTTCTAAATATCTGTGGACAGTTTCTATGTGGATATCCATTTTCATTTCTCTTGGGCAAACATCTAAAGGTAGAATTTTGGGGTCATATGATAAATGTATATTTAAATTTCTAAGAAACTGATACTTTTCAGATGTGCTTCTACCATTTTAGCCCTCACTAGCAAAGTGTAGGAATTCCAGTTATTTTGCATCCTTGTCCACATGTGGTGGTGTCACTCTTTTTCATTTTAGCCATTCTAGTTGTTGTAAAGTCGTGTTTCTTTCTTTTCTTTTTTTTATCCAAAGGTGTGTTTCCTTGGGATTTTAATTTGTTGTTCCTAGAGGATTAATGATGTTGAGCGCTTTTCCTGCTGCTCGTTGGCCATTCGTATATCTTTTGTGAAAAGTTTGTTCAAGTCTCTTGTTCATTACAAAAATGGAATTGCTTAACTTTTTATTATTTATCTGTGTAAGTTCTTTATGGATTTTGAATACAGGGACTTTGCCAGATACATGAATTGTGAATATTTTCTTCCCATGTGTGGCTTGCTTTTTTATCTTCTTTTCAGTGACTTTTGATGAGTGGAAAATGTGAATCTTGATGATTTATCAGTTTTCTTTTAAAGTGACTGCTTTTTGTATCTTCTCTAAGAGACTTTTACCTACCAGGGATCACTAAGATATTTTCGTGTGTGTGTGTGTGTGTGTGTGTGTGTGTGCGCACACGGCATGTGTTTTAAAGATTATTTGAGAGAAAGAGAGAGGAGCAGAAGGAGGGGAAGAGGAAAAGAGTCTCAAGCAGACTACCTGCTGAGCACAGAGCTGGATGTGGGGTCTGATGCCATGACCCTGAGATCATGACCTGCGCTGAAATCAAGAGTCAGATGCTTAACCAACAGAGCCACCCAGCTGACCCTTTCCTGCATTTTTGTCTAGAAGCTTTATGGTATTGACTTCTCTAGTTAGTCTATGATCTATATTAATATTTTGTGTGTAGCTTGATGTAGGAGTTGAGGTTCATTTCCCTCCCTATGTTTATTCAGCTCTTCCAGTGCCATTTGCTGAAAAAGCTTTTATTCCCTCCATGGAAAGGTACCTTTGTACCTTTGTTGAAATTCAGGATGTGTGGGTCTATTTCTGGATTCTCCATTTTGTTTCACTGATGTATTTACCTATTCTAATCCTAATGCCATATTGTCTTGATGAGTCTAATGTAGTAATTAATTAGGTAACATCTTTTTACCAAATTATTCTTTCTCATTCTGGTTTTATCTTTTTATAAATTCTTTCATTCCCATAAAAATTTTAGAACTCACTTATCATTTCCTACAAAATAGACTGAGATTTCTTTGAATCTGTAGATCATTATTGACTCTTTTATATCAAGGTTTCTAGTATCAGAAGACTAATTAGGATATCAATCAATGTTGTGTCTTCCAAGCCATGAGCATGATATAACTTTCCATTTACTTAGGTCTTCTTCCATTTCTCTTACTGATATTTTGAGAGAATGTCTTGCATGTTCTTTGTTAATGTGTATTTTGTGTTTTTGATGCTATTGTAAATGGCTTTGTTTTAAAATTTTATTTTCAGTTCTTTTGCTGCTGTCATTGTATGAGAGTACCATTCACTTTTGCATATTGACTTAGCTTGCAACTGTGCTAAATTTATTTTTGGTTAGCAATTGGTAATTGCAGTGGTCCAGTTTCATTCTTCTCATGTGGCTGTCCAATTTTCCCAACACCATTTGTTGAAGAGACTATCTTCTTTAGGAAAGGAAAAGTGAATTGGGGTAAATCGGAGGGGGAGACGAACCATGAGAGACTGTTGACACTGAGAAACAAACGGAGAGTTTTGGAGGGGTCGGGGGAGTGAGGTTGGGTGAGCCAGGTGGTAGGTATTAAGGAGGGTACATATTGCATGGAACACTGGGTGTGGTGCATAAACAATGAATCTTGGAACACTGAAAAAAAAAAGACCTTTTTTTTTTTTCCCCATTGAATATTCTTTCCTGCTTTGTTGAAGATTAGTTGACCATAGAGTTGAGAGTCCATTTCTGGCCTCTTTATTCTGTTCCATTGATCTATCTGTCTGTTTTTTGTTTGTTTGTTTTGCCAATACTGTACTGTCTTGATGATTATAGTTTTGTAATATAGTTTGAAGTCAGGAATTGTGATGCCATCAGCCTTGATTTTCTTTTTCAACATTCCTTTGGCTCTTTGGGGTCTTTTTTGGTTCCATACAAATTTTAGAAGTATTTGCTCCAACTCTGTGAATAATGTTGATGGTGTTTTGATAGGGATTATGTAGAATTTATAGATTTCCCTATAGGCATAGGCATTTTAACAATATTTTTTCTTCCAATCCATGATTTCTTTGTGTCTTCCCCAATTTCTTTCATGAGTGTTCTGTAATTTTCTGAGTACAGATCCTTTACTTCTTTGTTTAGGTTTATTCCTGGGTATCTTATGGTTTTTTTGGTGCAATTGTAAATGGGATTGATCCCTTAATTTCTCTTTCTTCTGTCTCATTGTTATTGTATGGAGATGCAACTGATTTCTATACATTGATTTTATATACTGCCACTTTTCTGAATTCCTGTATGAGTTTTAGCAATTTGGGGGTAGAGCCTTTTGGGTTTTCCACATAGAGTATTATGCCATTTGATACTCTATGCAGATGTTCTTCTTTTTACTATGAAGAATTCTACCTCTTTGTATTTTAAGTTGACAATGCTAGGCATTCCAGTGTGCATTTTAAACTCATCACAAGCTATTTGAGTTAATATTGTACCACTTCACATGAAAAGTAAGAACATTACAACAGTAAAGTCCTTTTACACTACCATCCTTTGAGGTATTGGTGTCCTCTTTTTAATAATACTTAATAAGCCCACAACATTGTGTTACTATTTTTTGCTTAAGTGATTGTCTTACAAATAAACTAAGGGAGGAAACAGAAGGTTTTAATTTTTACCCACATATTTACCATTCTGATGTTGTTCATTCTTTCTTGTAAATCTGAATTCCAGTCTGGTGAGAGATCAACTGTCAGTCATATCATTGCTCCTCTGTATGTTGTGAGCCTTTATTGAGTGGCTGCTTTTAATATTGTTTCTTTATTTTTAGTTGTCTACAGTTTGACTGTGACATGATCTTGGTGTGGTTCTCCTTGTATTTATGTCCTTTGGGCTTCACTAAACTTCTCAGCTCTGTAAATTCATGTGTTGCACAAAATTTCTAAAGCATTTGCTTGTTATTCCTTCACATAATTTTCTATTTTTTCTCTTTCATTTCCATCCTGAGACTCTAATCACATATATGTTAGACTGATGGACATTTTTCTCACAAGTCCCTGAGGTCCTGTTTGTTTTTTCTCTACTATTTTTCTGTTTTTCAGATTGAATAATTTCTATTGATCTGTCTTCAAATTCATTAACTTTGGTGTTCAGCCTCCAATTTTCTGCTAAAGATATATATATATATACACACACACACACACACAGAGCTTTCATATCAGGCATTGTATTTTTAAGTTCCAGAATTTCCATTTGGTTCTTTTTGGCATATACACACGTGTGTGTGTGTGTGTGTGTGTGTGTGTGTGTATAAAGTTTTTGGATGTCTTTTCTGTCATTCACGTTACTTTTCCTTATAAGTCTTTCATCACATACATATTTATAAAGCTGCTTGTAAGAACTTTTCCTGGGCGCCTGGGTGGCTCAGTGGGTTAAAGCCTCTGCCTTCGGCTCAGGTCGTGATCCCAGGGTCCTAGGATCAAGCCCCACATCAGGCTCTCTGCTCAGCAGGGAACCTGCTTCCCCTTCTCTCTCTGCCTGCATCTCTGCCTACTTGTGATCTCTGTCTGTCAAATAAATAAATAAAATCTTAAAAAAAAATAGAAAGAACTTTTCCTGATAATTTCAACATGTGGGTTATGTTAGCATCAGTTGTTATTGAATTATTATTATTAATCATATTTTGATGCTTCTTTTCATGTCTAGTAATTTTTGAGTGGCTAGTGGACATTGTCAATGAATGCTGTGGGGATTCCGGATTATGTTATTTTTCTTTAAAGTGTGTAACTTTTGTTCTGTCAGGCAGTAACATTATTAGTGGATACTTTCTGTCCTGTTGGGGGTGGTTTAATTTGTTGCTAGGACCTATTTTAATTTCGAACTTGTCTTTACTTTGGACTGTCATTCTTAATCTGAAGGCATGGGCTTCTGAGATCTCAACTGGAGACTCTGAGCTGTCACTGAAGCTTCTCTACTTTAGCTTGGCTGAAACTTCGAGGTCTTCCAGCAGTTCACAACCTCTGGTATCACCATTCCATTCTCCGCTCCATAGCAGGAGACATCTACTAGGCTTCCTGGAATCTCACCCTGTGATCTACCTCCCAGTCCTCAGCCAGGGAACAATGGTGAACCCCTAACTGGATGCACAAGGCCTCTCTTTATGAAGTTCTCTTTTGTTATTCTGCTCCACAAAATTCAACCACTTCCTAGAACCACAGCCTAGAACTCCAGTTTCTTCCTCTTTAGCTTAGTACAACTACAGGATTTGGATAGAAATTATGGGATCCACTCCATTATGCCTTCTCTCAAAATTACAGTCCTGCACTATGTTGTTCTGTGTCTGAAAATAGTTGCCCCATACTGTCATCCAGTTTTATAGTTGTTTTTGGTAGGAGGGCAAGTCTTATAGCAGTTATTTTGTCATGGCTGGAAGAAGAAGTTCTTCAATTTTTTAAAAAAGAGAGTATGTTATTTAAAATATAAATGCTTCTGGTTTTTCTCTGTCAGTGCTTTAAATTTTAGCAGGGCCTGTTTAATGTTTGGATGAGTTAGATGTGATTTGATACTTTCTTTGATATTTGAAAGGCTTTAATAAAGAACCAATAATAGTTTAATAATAGAACCAACTATTTATTTATAATTGGAGATACAGATTAACATTTATAGTAAGCCTCTGAAGGATGAACCCTGGTCTGTCTGAACATCAGCCCCAGGCTAACTACTCACCAGTGGTGTTACCTTGGTTTTCTGGCCTCAGCTTCACTATATGTAAAATGAATTAAATGAGTATGCCCTCAGGTCCCTTCTAGCCTGGGTAGTTTGGGTCCATGAATGATTGAAACAAGCAGAAAACAAAAAAGGGGTTTCTTGAGGCATGAAACTAAAATTTTATCAATTGGCAATTTTGCATAAACTAGGCTTTATTATGAAAGATGAGAGTATCAGTGAAAAAGATTCATGGCACAGGAGTGTACCATATTTCCTAGATCTATAGTAATGAGGCTCATTTCTTGAGCACCTACTGTGCTCTAGGTATCGAGATTCTCTTTTTCTCTCAATCTTGCTGTCACTCTCACTCTTTTGGGATACATTATGCCCTTTCCCCCCTTACAACAACTATCAGAGAAGTCTTACTACTCTTATTTTGCAGATGAAAACACAAGATCAAGGAGATGTAGTGACTTTTCAAAGGTCATGTAGTAAGTGCTGTGGACAGGATTTTTAACTCAGGCTTTTCTCACTTGCTGTTTACTGTATTCCCAATATACTGGGAGATTTCTGTCTCAACACCAGGTGACTGTAATATTGGCCAAAAGGACCCACGGTTTCGTCCTAATCCCTAATGTAGGTATATAGTTGAATAGCTTGCAAAGCACTTTTGTGTACAAAATCCAATTCGATTCTTACAACAATATTATAATTATGGTCCTTTCACAGACCAGGAATCTGAGGCTACATGAAATTCTCCAAAGAAGCACTCACAGCTTAGTAAGGGGTGAAGTCAGGATTTAAACTGAGCTCCGGCTGCCTTGCAGAGTTTACACGTGGTTGGCTTTAGTTGGGTCATGTTTAGGAAAAGAGCTGAACTGCTCAAGGTGATAACAGCTAGTGGTTGAAGGTGTTCAGGACAGTATTACTGCTGCTGGGAGCATAAATTGGTACATCCCCTTTGGAAAACTGTTTGCCTTTATTTACTAAAGATGAACACATAACCCAATAGTGTTTCATGTCTGCATGTGTATAAGAATATTCACAATGGTAACTGGAAATGACGATCACCAGTAGATTGGTTACATCATGTCTTAGTTCATTCAGGCTGCTATAACAAATACACTAGATTGTGTGGCTTATAAACAACAGAAATATATTTCTCACAACTCTGGAGGCTGGAAGTCTGAGGTCTGGGTGATAGCATGGGCCCGCTGGGGCCCTCTTTTGGGTTGCAGACTGCCAACTTCTTGTGTCCTTATGTAGTGAGAGAGGACGAGAGAGTGCTCTACGATCTTTATATAAGGTCACTAATATCATTCATGAGGCCTTCATCCTTATGATGTAATTATCTTCCAGAGGTCCCACCTCCTAATACTGTCTCACTGGGGTTTACGATTTCAACATGTGAATTTTGAGGGTCCGTGAATGTCAATCCACTGCTAGAGATTGCAGGATATAATGGATAATTAAAGCAGCAATGAAAACACATGAGCTAATACTATATGGAAGGACTGGGTAAATCTCTTGAAAGAACAAGACCCACACAAAAGAATATATACCGTATGACTCCATTTTTACGAAGTTCAAAAAATAGGCAAAATTCATCTATTAGAAGTCATCTATTAACTTGGAGTGGAAAAGTTAGGGTAATGATTGGTATAGGAGGTCCAAAAAGGGACTCTGGGACCTTGGCAACCTTAATAGTAGTTACTTGGATGGGTTTACTTTGGGATAATGAATTGAGATGTATACTTACGACTTGTGCATTTAGTCATTGATGTATGTTGTGTTTCAACAAATAAAGTTTAATGAGCACAAAAAAGAAGATACTGAAGTCGAAACTATGTGGTTTCTTAAAAAAAATCTTGGTGTAGCTGTCTTTCTGGGTTTATCTATTTTCTAGAAAGCAGTTACTTAATCTGACTTGTAATCTTAATTAAAAATTTAGAAAATACATAAAGTACAAGTGGCTTGGTTCTACAGTTCACCTTATTGCTCTGGTTCTTGACGAGGGAGTTTTTAATCATCTGGTGTAAGCTTTATAACTCGAGAGTGGCTATTAAAATTTTGACCACTAGTGATGATTGAGAAGTTCACCTCTAGGAATCATTTCTGTGAATCCATCAGATTGAGGAGATGACAGGAGCCTTATGCAATCTGGATGCTGACAACTATAGGGTATTCCACACAAGTTGACAACTATATGGTATTCCACAAAGTTAGTGGCTATATCCTCTAGCCAAACTGTGAGTAAACTCTGGGCATGCTATAGATTGGAGATTTTAGGTCCAACCAAACATGGGGTCTTGTGATGCTCTGAAGTAGGCATTTGCTGCATTTTTACTCCCAACATCACTCTCTTGATTTTAATGGGTAGGGCTTGCACGTCACCTAAGTCTGCACGCTGTGGCAAAACTTTGGCTCAGAGAGATGCATGAGGCCCAGTCTCGGCCAATCAGTGAGCTCCATCCCTCTGGCTTCAGTGATTGGTTCAGGCAGGTTCATCTGATGACCTAAGTCAGATGGAGCATGGGCCAATCAGTTTCAGTTCTGAGGTTTGGTTTGGACTCCTCTTCCTCTGACCTAAGTGCTTATAGACATTAACTTCAGGCTACCAGGGTACCAGGGTACCCCCACTGAGCTGTGGAAGACAGCTAGGAAGCAAAGGCTGCCCTTAGGAGTGGGAGGTCTCGGATTCATTTCTGCCCTAAACCAGCTTACCTTTTGGATCCTTCATTTACGTGAGCCATTATACTCTCTTTCACCTTGAGCCTTTTTGGCTTGGATTATCTGTCACTAGCAACCAAAAGTGTCCTAATTGCTATGCTCACCTATTCTCTGCCTTGCTTTTATGTCTGGATCTTTTTTTTTCATATGAATGATGGAGATAGTTCTGTTCTGTTCCTTTCTTCCTCCCTCCCTCCCTCCCTTCCTTTCCTGATGGAGGTAATTCTAATGACTACCCTCTCATGGCTGTTGAGAAAAATCCTAAGCACAAGTGCTTGGAAAATTTCTTTGCTTGACAACGATGATGACAATGATAACAATACTGGCAATACCCCAGGCTTTCTCCAAACTTCTCAGCAGTTGCGTGGCAAGTTCACACCATCTTCTGTTGGCAAGATGTGGCAAATATTGCAGCTCTGCGGTAAGAGCGAGAAACCCATGTCCTGAGCAGTTGGGTGGCTCTTCTTCTTAGCTGCTCTTGCTCTATTGAAACCTCCCAAACTTTGGTCTCTCTGTGTGTGTATGTGCGTGGCATGTGTGTGTTCATGTGCATGTGTGCATGTGTGCACGTGTGTGTGTGTGTGTAGGAGGGTTTGGACTCTCTTCCTCTTTTGTTATGAGGGAGAACAGGGAGCAGATTGGAACAGGTTGTAACACTTCCGCACGCCAGTGTCCCGGTGCTTATTTCATAGTACCGTCTGCCAATTGGCGTCTGGATCCCATGCCTCTTCGATTTATGTATTTACTGTAATGCAGCCAAATTTCAGAGAGAGGAGAGGATATTCTAATTTAATAGTGAGAGCAAGGTGTAATTTCTTATGAAGGGAGGAAAATACACCGCCTTCTTATGTGATGTCAGAAAATAAGACTGTGTTCAAGGCTTTTCCCTCTCCATTTAAAAATTAAGACATAGGAGGTCATGTAAGAGCTGATCATTTTACTTGTGCATATGTGATTTTAAATTAGGTACACATTATATTAGGAAAGAAAGATAAGCAGCATAAAAAAACACAGCCCAATCTTACAAACAAACAACCAAGCAAACAAATCCCCTCAATCGTATCACCAACCACTCTTTTCCTTTTTAAGTTGGTTAAAAATATTACCTAAAGGCCAAGAGTCTGCACGCCAGAGTTTGAGGCCATTGCAAAATGTGGGCCAAGGTGGTGAGCACCTGTGATGGAAAAGCTGGGAGGCTCGGGATGGGTCTGCCGAAGGAACTGGAAGGTGAAGAATAAAGATGTCTGTCGTGAAAACCACTCCCTGAATTCCCCCGGCACTGGGGAATGCACTGGGGTGCACTGACTTGCTCTAAGAACTTCCCTTCCCAACCCACCCCCTCCCCCATAGGGTCCCCATTGCCTTTGTAAGAATGTTTTCCACCTCAGATTCTACCCTCGATACCTCCCTTCCAGGCTTCCCCTGACATATGGTAAATGTATTCGATCAGGCCAACCGATGCTGCTTAGCAAAACGTCAGTATGTGATGGGTGTACAGGCATCAGGGACACAAGCAGGGCCCGGGTCAGCGGGGACATTGCTCCACCTCCTCCAGCGCCTGGCACTCAGCAGGGGGCTCAGTCACTGCGTGCTGCTGCCCCAGAATTCCATTTGTCTGGTTTTGAAATATGACATTCTGTGTGTCTCCATCCTGCCCCATCTCCATGACTCCTACTTCTGTTGGCACCTGTTCCCTATGTACACTGGAGTTCTCGAACCCTCCCAGGCACTTCTGGGCAACTGGGTCTTGTCCTGCGGGTGCGGTGACTTCGATAGGTTGGTCAGAGAATCCAGTTCTAGCCCTGATTGATTGGAGAGGATCTCAAACTCACACCCTGCCTCAGTTTCCCCCTCTTTCAAAATGGGTACGGTGATATTTCTCTTTTTACCTCTGGCAGACATTATGAAGTTAAAATGAAATCATAAGTGTGAATGTAATCAGGGAAAGGGCTCTACGCAGATCCATCACCGTGATTAGCATTATTGTTATTACTTTTATTCAGGCTCAGAATGATCACATACTTCTGTGAAAGACATGATCTGGGGACAGAAAAAGAAATAAAAGCTGCAACTACCTGCAAACTTGGAGTAGAAAAATCCCCTTATTCGGTTTCCTCTTTCAGAATAGGACTTGATGTGATCGGGTCATTGCATGTAAAATGCTTTAAGAATGTGATCTGCACTTCATCATTTTAAAATTCAAACATTCCTGAGCCTTTTTTCCCCTCACCCCGTTCATATTTATCTTCCCGGTCTTGCCTTCATTGGGCACCACATTTGTATTGATAAATTGTAGGTGGTGGGAGATGTATTGATGGGATTGAGACAGTTCCGAATGTAGAGAGCTGGGGCTTTGCATATCATTACACCTAGCTAGCTTTTTGCCTCCTGAAAGCTGTCGATTTGTGCATTATTGCTATTCAGGCTGATAAATGACAGTAATTGTTCTTAAGTTGAAGAGCTGGTTTAATATGCTGTCTGGCCTGGGAATTTCCTGAGCACCAGGGTTAAACTAGTGCTCCACTCGAGCTAGCAAAATGGCCCTTTTTTCATCTCAGACTATAGAGTTAATTGAATTACTCGCTATTCATGCAGTTTGTAGCCTTGATTCTAAAGATACCATGAACAGTAGGGGGAGGGACAGGCTTTCTAGGGGGCTCAGGGTAACCGTGGGCCCTGCGTCAAGGACACGACCTCCTTCTCCGCATGGAGGGCAGTTTGGGTTCAACGGCGCAATTTACTTCTCTGTCCATTTGCTTGCTGCTGGTTCTTTGGGGGGTAACCTGCAGACCTGTTCAGGTCCTACAATCCTGGAGGGCAGCAGGATTCCCAGCACCATGAAGATGATTTCTCTGAGGCGATATCTGCATACTTCTAAAAAACTTAGCTATCAGGGCCCTTGAATTGCTTGCATTTAGTTTTTTAACTCCTGGCTTGGGAACTTGTGCTATGATCTAGGTGAAGTCGAAAGTTGCCAGGTACCTGTGGGACAGCCCGGGCTGTCAGGTGATTCTCACTCACCCGTTCCATCCAAAGGGCTCACTCAAGCCATTTGACCAAATGTAGGGAAGGACTTAACTGCAAGAAGCTGGCGAGGAGGATCTGCCCATCAAGGAATGTGTCATCTGAACTTGGGGAGTGGCCAGAGGTTTCCAGAAACATAGCCCCTGGCCAGTTGAACCAACAACCAGGTCTTCATGGTGTTTATGGACTGGTTGTCCGGGCCTCCCTTGCAAAGAATGAACATGAAGGCAAATGCAAACCCAATGAGAGACCGAGCCCAGTGTCCTTTACCCCAGCAGTTGGGATGACTTTTCAAAGTACCAGTGGGATTCAAAATTCCAGGCTTGTTTCCATCTGGGGACCTATGTCCAATTTCCCCACTTGCATAGTTGTGTTTTGGCAAGGGAAAACCAGATCATTTCTCTTACACGTTTTTATGCTTTTGTAACAATTTTGGGTTTCATTAGTGGGTAACTCTCTCTCTTTTTCTCTCTCATTCTTTCTGGATGGAAGACAATGTTTGGTACCAAATGGTGTTCAGTGTCTTAATTGGAAACATCTACCCCCTTTAGGCCCAATTTAAAAGAAGTTTGGAATGCTCTTTTCAAGTGCCCTTTCTCTGATCTTGGCTCTCATGTGTGCCCACTGAAGGAAGACTGAGGGATGGGACCCCACGCCGGAACAGCTGGAGGAGGGAGAGCCTCCCGTTTAGGGGCATTAATCATTTCTCAACACAGAAAGCATAAAAATCCATCTTTTGCTCCCCGACAAGGTATGAGCTAATGAAAGAAGATTGCTTAAAATGTAAATCATTTGGATCTTTTAGTAACACTGTTTAGAATTAAATTCATGTGTAATAGAACTTCCGATCAGAAACGAACGGTTTCCCAGACAAAGCCATCATACGTTCCATAATCTCCTACGGATGCTTCCAACGTTAATGGAGCTGGTGCAGCTCACATGATAATGCTCTAGGCAGGAAAGGATCATTTTTCCCAGGCCTGTAACTAGCAAACATGACTGCAAATCATTCACTCCTGTCCAGCATCCCAAAGGGTGCATTATGCACCTATATGGGGCTTGAGAGAGGTGGTACCAGCTGTGCTACGTCCCCTGCCCATGACTCTTCCATACTTGGGAGAGGATGACTCCTTGAGGTCTAAGGGTGACCTGCTGAGTTGTCAAGGTGATGGTCCCTCCTCTTTCTCTAGGCCTCCTGCTGCTCCCTTCTGTGCTGTCCCATGCCTGGGGAGGGCTGGCTCAGAGCTCAAAGGGGTAGGTAGCAGGCGCTAGTCTAATCCTTGGGGCTCATCTGTGAAACCCAGTGAACTCTGGAGCTTGAAACATGTACTGCTCATGGCATGTAAATACTTGTGGGTACTGCAGGGACATGGCAAGAAAAGACACGGAATCAAATGTCAGTCTTCCGGGGCGCCTGGGTGGCTCAGTGGGTTAAGGCCTCTGCCTTCGGCTCGGGTCATGGTCCCAGGGTCATGGGATCGAGCCCCGCATTGGGCTCTCTGCTCGGCGGGGAGCCTGCTTCCTCATCTCTCTCTGCCTGCTTCTCTGCCTGCTTGTGATCTCTGTCTGTCAAATAAATGAATAAAATCTTTAAAAAAAAAAATGTCAGTCTTCCTTCAATTCACTTTTAAGCCTTCTGATTATATCTAAGAGAGAGGGCTATTTGGTACAAATATATCTTTAACACTTGCCTCTCTTACATCTGGTAACCTCCTTTGATTAAAAAGAAGACAGCTGGCCTTGGACTCAGGACCTTCTTTAGGGGACAGTATCCAGCTGGAACTAAAAAAATTTGCCACTTTAAAAAAATGATGTTTATTTTATAGTTACATTTTGTTTATGGCAAATGCTACTGATTTCCCTTTATGGTAGTGAAACAGAGTCCCTCAATACATTTTTTTAAAAGAGTGAAATTAAGGCAAATATTAAGTAAACAAGAAGATGAGTGGTTTCAGTTTGTGGGGAAAATCCTGAAGGTGCTGTGACTAGGGCTGGAGTCGGGTGACCTCCCTATCACTGGGGGGCCCTGGAAACAAGAGGACAGTGTGCCCCCACCCCCCGCCAACACTCCCTCACTGTTCCAGGAATCAAAGTAACTCAGCACAGATTCCAAAGTACTTTAAAAATACCACTGTCTTCTTTTCTGTTTGAAAAGGAATAGATGTTCTTTGCAGAAAATTTGGAATATATAGAAAATACACACAAATATAGAGGACATAAAAAAAGGCAAAAGAAGAAAAGGAACAATCCCCTAATCTCACCAGAGAGCTAGCCCTTGCTAATGCCTTGGTTTATTTTCCATTAGTCTCTTAATATGCAAACAAACATACATTTTTTCCCTCCTTTAAACAGAACTGTGGTTACAATGCACATACAGTCTTGCAATCTGTTTTCTCTTTTTTCCGCTTATGGTATTGTGAATGTTTTCCCATATCGCAATTTTCTGTGGTGCTCAGAGTTTCATCACTGGGTTCAGATTAATCTGATACTATTAATTGAAGCTCTTTCTAGACTTTGGGGACACTCTGAGCCTGAACAAAGACCCCAGCCTGCAGGAATTGACATTCTAGGTGCATTTGGAGATGGAATGCAGTCGCTCAACCAATCCTTTGTGGTTGGAGACATAGAAGCTCCCCATTTTTTTTTTGTTTTTGTACGTAAATAATGCTGCAATCAATATTCTGGATCCTGACATCTTTTTTGCACATTTCTGTTTCCTTTGGAGAAATCCCTAGGAGTAGCATCTCTGGACATAAAAATATGGGCCTTTCAAAGTGTTGACATGTTCACTTTCCTTTTCGTGTGATTATTTGCCATTTGTATATCCTTGTCAGTCAAGCGTCTTTTAATGTGTTTTGCCCGTCTTATAATTGGACTGTTTGTGTTCTGATAACTGTTGAATTTGAGGGTCCTTTATATATTCTGAATACTAGTTCTTTGTTGGATGTGTGGTTTGGCACTATTTTCTCCAGATGTGGACCTTGTCTTTTTATCCCTCTTCAAGTGGTTTTGCAGGGCCCCAAATTTAATTTTGATGAGGTCCAGTCTGTCAGTTTCTTGTACTTTTCTTTGAAGTCTAACCATACACATGACTTAATAATAAGCATAAGAAGAATAAGAATATGTATTTCTCGGGGACCGACTAGCCCCAAGTACTTGTTTAGGGTGGATGATACCATGCTGAGAAAAACATATGGTTCTTGCCCATACAGAGTTAGGTAGTATAAATGTAATTTTTGATATGTAGTAATACATATCATTTAATATATAGTATATTATTTATAGTATCAGTACAGTATGGTGTTATATACAATATATTTTTATAGTATATTATTTAATATATAGTAATTATATAATTGTGCTGGGTGGAAAAAGTCTTCAAGGGTAAGAGGAGGTATTCCAAGAAGGTGAAATAGATGGCAAAGACCACTTACCTGAAGAAGGATGGTATGTGTGGAATGAAGAGAATGAGAAGCTATTGGCCAGTTGGAGAGAAAGGAGCAGACCCAGGGCTCAGTCTTGGAGTAGCAGGAGCTTGACGTGTTTTTTTTTTTTTCCAATTTATTTATTTTCAGAAAAACAGTATTCATTATTTTTTTACCACACACAGTCCTCCATGCAATCCGTGCCCTCTATAATACCCACCACCTAGTACCCTGACCTCCCACCCCCCCGCCACTTCAAACCCCTCAGATTGTTTTTCAGAGTCCATAGTCTCTCATGGTTCACCTCCCCTTCCAATTTACCCCAACACCCTTCTCCTCTCTAACACCCCTTGTCCTCCATGATATTTGTTATGCTCCACAAATAAGTGAAGCCATATGATAATTGACTCTCTCTGCTTGACTTATTTCACTCAGCATAATCTCTTCCAGTCCCGTCCATGTTGCTACAAAAGTTGGGTATTCATCCTTTCTGATGGAGGCATAATACTCCATAGTGTATATGGACCACATCTTCCTTATCCATTTGTCCGTTGAAGGGCATTTGGGTTCTTTCCATAGTTTGACGACCGTGGCCATTGCTGCTATAAACATTGGGGTACAGATGGCCCTTCTTTTCACGACATCTGTATCTTTGGGGTAAATACCCAGGAGTGCAATTGCAGGGTCATAGGGAAGTTCTATTTTTAATTTCTTGAGGACTCTCCACACTGTTCTCCAAAGTGGCTACACCAACTTGCATTCCCACCAACAGTGTAAGAGGGTTCCCCTTTCTCCACATCCTCTCCAACACATGTTGTTTCCTGTTTTGTTAATTTTGGCCATTCTAACTGGTGTAAGGTGATATATCAATGTGGTTTTAATTTGAATCTCCCTGAGGGCTAATGATGATGAACATTTTTTCATGTGTCTGATAGACATTTGTATGTCTTGATTGGAGAAGTGTCTGTTCATATCTTCTTCCCATTTTTTGATATGTTTGCCTGGTTCGTGTGTGTTGAATTTGAGGAGTTCATTATAGATCCTGGATATGAACCTTTTGTCTGTACTGTCATTTGCAAATATCTTCTCCCATTCCTTGGGTTGCCTCTTTGTTTTCTTGACTGTTTCCTTTGCTGTGCAGAAGCTTTTAATTTTGATGAAGTCCCAAAAGTTCATCTTTGCTTTTGTTTCCTTTGCCTTTGGAGACATATCTTGAAAGAAGTTGCTGTGGCTGATATCGAAGAGATTACTGCCTATGTTCTCCTCTAGGATTCTGATGGATTCCTGTCTCACGTTGAGGTCTTTTATCCATTTCAAGTTTATCTTTGTGTACGGTGTAAGAGAATGGTCGAGTTTCATTCTTCTACATATAGCGGTCCAGTTTTCCCAGCACCATTTATTGAAGAGACCGTCTTTTTTCCACTGTATATTTTTTCCTGTTTTGTCGAAGATTAATTGACCATAGAGTTGAGGGTCCATATCTGGGCTCTCTACTCTGTTCTACTGGTCTATGTGTCTGTTTTTATGCCAGTACCATGCTGTCTTGGTGATGACAGCTTTGTAATAAAGCTTGAAATCAGGTAACGTGATGCCCCCAGCTTTATTTTTGTTTTTCAACATTTCCTTAGTATTAGAAGTCCTAGCAACAGCAATCAGACAACAAAGAGAAATAAAAGGTATCCAAATCGGTAATAAAGAAGTCAAACTCTCTCTCTTCGCAGATGACATGATTCTTTATATGGAAAACCCAAAAGACTCCACCCCCAAACTACTAGAACTCATACAGCAATTCAGCAACATGGCAGGATACAAAGTCAATGTGCAGAAATCAGTGGCTTTCTTCTACACTAAGAATGAAAATACAGAAAGGGAAATTAGAGAATCGATTCCATTTACTATAGCACCAAGAACCATAAGATTCCTGGGAATAAACCTAACCAAAGAGGTAAAGGATCTGTACTCGAAGAACTACAGAACACTCATGAAAGAAATTGAAGAAGACACAAAAAGATGGAAGACCATTCCATGCTCTTGGATCGGAAGAATAAACATTGTTAAGGAGCTTGATGTGTTTAAGGGCTGAAAGGCCAGGGGAGGAGAGCCCGGCAGACATGGCCATTGGGAGGCAGACCAGGCAGGTGTGCCCCGTAGGCCTTGGAGGGGGTTGGGACTTTATCTCGACACCAGTGGGAGCCAATGTAAGGTTGCTTGGGTTGAAGGTCCTTGCAAGCCATTTACTGAACTTTGGGAAGAGCAATATCGTATTCCTTGTTTTTGCAGAAATCTCAAGTCTGCATTCATATGAATAAGCAGACACTGAGATTAGTTGTTGACTTTATTTACAGATCCTGAGGTCTAGAATCTACTGCAGTAAAAAAAAAAAAAAAATCATTTTAAAAACTTCCACTTTATGTCTAGGATATGCAAAATGGCCTATAAATTATGAGGGAGATACAGTGGCCCAAAGGAAAATGAAAACAGCTCTGGCCCCCTCTGATAAGTTGGATGACATTAAGGATTGCCAGGGGCCTGAAGTCTGTTGGGCATAGGAACTGGGGGTGGACTGCCTCTGTTCCTTATGCATGAAGTGGGGGCGGGGGCCTGGCTGTGACTGACTGACTGGCTCCGATGAGGCTTAAAGTGTACGGGGTTCCCGGGTCTTTGTGGGGTCACCTCAAATTTGCTTCTGCATGTAGGGACCATTTCTTAGCACCTTGGACTCAGCAAAATTCTGGAAATGCTCGCTCCCTGGGGAATGGATCACCTTTCTCCATTTTGTTTGCTGGGCTAGTAGGAGTCTTAGGGCTGTGTTGAGACAAAAGGACAAGATTAAAGAATATAAGGGACTCCCAAGGGGCACCCGGTTGCCTTAGTCGGTGGAGCATGCAACTTCCTGTCTTAGGGTTGTAAGTTCGAGCCCCATGTTGGGTGTGGAGATGCCTTAAAAATAAAATCTTAAAAAAAATAATTAAGGGCTCTCAAGGCATTCTATGTACCCAGAATTCTCATTTGTAATGCCTGTGGGACACACATGCCCCATGTGACTACTCCTTAGTGGCACTGGCTCTTAACCTGGACCTGTTGCCTGACCGATGAGGTGAGGAAGGCATCTCCGTGGCACAGAGTGTGTTTGGGATTCTGACAGTGTCCCCAAAGGTGCGTATTGGAAAATGGGGGCTAAATATTTCAACAGTGGTTTCGTGCTGCCCTGGGATGTCCTCGGGACTGTGTGAGGCCCCCACAGCATTCTCACCAGCTTCTGTGGCTCCCGCCCCCTCCCTGGGGAAAAGACGGCTGTTGGAACGTGCGTGAGCTCCTCGGAGGCCGTCCACCCACCGAGCTGGCTCTCTGTGGATGCGAGAGGGAGTAGGCCAGTTGTAACACCAGCTGTCAGCACACAAACTGCTTAATTCCAAAGCCACGCCACAGGCAGAATTGAAAACACCACACTTGAGTTAAAGTAAGCTCAGGAAACAAAGAGAGGAATTTCTGACACACAACAGAGGGACAGCGGGTAGGAGGGACCCAGGAGCCCTAGAAGGGGTTCTGTCTTGGCGACACCCGGGAAGCCTCTCAGACAAACCAGGTAACCCTTCGCCATTTGCCCACCGCCATCTTAGAATGACCGGTGTCCATGGGTGCTCTGAGTCGTCTTTCCCCTTGCTGGTCTGACATGTGAAATGGGGCAGATTGTGGACCTAAGGAGGGTGCAGACCCACCTTTCTTTCATCTGTGTAGAAGATCTGAGAGGGTGGGCAAGAGAAGAATTCTTATGCCCTCCCTGCCTGCCTTCCCCTACGAGGGACAGGCTTCTCATCCCTCTGCATCTCGAGGACTCAGCCCTGCCCGTGGTTAGGATGTTCAGTATGCAGCTCCAAGCAAAGGGGACTGGGAAGCACTTAGATAGGCCACTTGACCATTCTATATATTTTAAAAGTAGACACAGCTTCAAATGAAATGCAAAACAGCAGTTCTAGGTGGTGGCAGTCCCTTTCCCGGTCACGGTATTTAGGATGTGTCTGAAATACCTAATGGGGAGGGAGCCTTGAGTCCTTGAGTCTCCAGTGGAACTGGAGAGTTTCCTTTCATCCGCTGGGGGGGGAGCGTGGGCCACAGCCCGTGGCACCATACCTTCTTGTCCATAATAAATTTCCCCCACCCTGTGCTCCTTTTGACACTTGACATTATTCCTTGGGCAGGTCCCTGTCACTTTACCATCCACGTTCATTCCATGGGCATTTGTAGGTGCCTCGCCTTGGTTCCCGGGAAGACCAGAAGTAAGACACAGTTTCATTTACTTATTTTCCCTGCTTCTCCTTTCCCCTCCACTGGGTGGGGCTGTGCCCATCTTGAGGGCACAGGTGATGTCTTATTCATCTATGTATCCCCTGGGCAAAATAGAGCACCTGGCCCTACGTGGGTACCTGGCAGACCCTGAGTTGGAAATGGCATCAGGAAGGCTGACCTTACTTCTCTCCTTCTTTGCTCTGTTGTCGTCTTGGACTCAACATCCACTCCTTCAGCCAGCCCGTTCCGAGCGCGTTGCCAGATGCTGGGGCTAGGTGATGCGGTGAAATCAGATGTGTGTCTCTCTCCTCACCGTAGGTGGGATGTCTGGCTGTCTGGGCCACTCAGCAGGTGTGGCCTGCTAAGTCCCCCAGATATGGAAGGAGAGGTGGTGAGATGGAGACTTCGGATCCCTGCCCCTCCCGAAAGGAGACGGTAGGCTTCTGGATTTCCAAACACTGGGCGGATCCAGGGTATATCCAGTTTACTAGTCAGGAAAGCCTCTAATGGGTGAGCCAAATGCTCAGATCTTTCACTGAAGAGTTTAGTTTAGCTGAGGGATTCATAGGTGGGCACAGCCATTGCTCCCAAGGAGAGCTGAGTTATAATGCCAGGGTTAAAGCAAACTTCCGACATGTCTCCTGCTCTAGTTCCTCAGCCAGAGATGGGTCTCCATGGGGTGTCTATCAGGGACCAAAGCAGACTTCTGAACCCACCCTTGATCTCCCCTTTTTTCCTGATGCTATCCCTGGGGAGCATAGCAGGAGGTAGGAATAAAGCATAGGGATGTGGAGCTGGGGAAGGTGAGCACATCATATTCTAGAGTTTATGGGACTTTCAACCTGTCCTCAGGGAGGATTCTAGAAGCACCCTGAGGCAACCCTCCAGCCTTGGCACCCCAAGACCTGTTCCTGGCCCGGACAGGGCTTTGCTCCCCGAGGTCCCTGTCTCCAGCCCTCTTGGCCATGTGGCCATGAGGCTTAGGCTCTGAGCTTCCTTCCCCTCTCCCCAAGGAGCTGCTTCCAGGAATTCTCACCTTCTCCAAACCACTAGGGGAAGCCCCTTCTTGCCTCCTCTGACTCGATTACATTGCTTCTTCTTTGAAGCTCAAAACAGAGAAGTACACTGAGGAGGAGAACTTATTTTTTCTCTTCACTCTGGAAGCCAGCCTTGATCCGAATGTTCCTATAGCAACATTAATTCTCCCAAGTTGCACCTGCTGTATGATAAGTGATATATATAGAAGGCCCAGTGGGGTCCAAGTACCCCATATGTGCAAGCGAATGAGTTAATGCTGCCTTGAGAATTAGCAATGTTCTGCTTCCTGATTTTCTTGCTTTCAAGCTACAGCCCGTGTTTGCTGGGCACGCTGGATGTGGGGTTTGGGGAGCAGTAGGTGTGGGTGCATTTCTGGCAGGGACCCACCTCCACGGCAGAGGGAAGGGCGTTTGCAGAATGTTTGAGTCTCGAGATGGAAATAGACTTGGGGATGCCAGTGTCCTTCCTAGTCACCACTGAATGATTCCTCGAGCTCAGCTCTGGCTGCCTTGGCCTCCACACTTCTCTGACGGCAAAATTCCGCAGCACAGGCTTTGTGAAGAGTGTGGGAAGGATCCCAGGATGACGCGCTGGCAGACGGGGGCCAGCCGGGGCCGGTGTCTGATGCTGCCTGAGTCCTGGGGGTGGGGTGGGGGGGAGACGTAGGCAATCCTGGGCCAGGGTTTGTGCCTCTTGGTGCAAAATGTAGATTGCTTGGCTCTGGGAAGGTTTGGGCCCTTTGTGGGTCTTTGGGTTATTGTGTATATTGGGTAGGATATATGCAGTGTGAGTGAGGGCGTTAATGGCCATGGGACACCTGGGTGCCTCAGTCAGTTGAACATCTGACTCTTGATTTTGGCTCAGGTCATGATCTCAAGGTCATGAGATTGAGCCCTGCATTGGGGGCCCGAGCTGGGCATGGAGCGTGCTTAAGATTCTCTTTCTCTCTCTCCCTCTGCCCCCTAATCTGCCTTGCTCCCTAACCTGGAGCCCACAGTTTGTCTTTTGCACAGAGGCTAATCCTCTGCTGGTGAGATGCCAAGGGTAGGATGAGACCTTCTGAGGCAAATGGTGAGATGCTCCAGCACCCTGTGTAGCTGGTGGCCCATCTGCTCCAGAGCCCTGGGGTACATGGCTCTGTCAGCTGTCCCTCATTGCCCCTACCCCCATGGCTCTCAAGAAGCCTTGGCCATGGCTGGGGGCTTCAGGCCACGGCTGCATCCCAGGCTAGAACTTAGAATGCCGTCAACAGGCAGACAGCATTGCCCTGCTGGTTGCTGCCCAGTGGGGACTTGGGAGTTTTTCAAGTTACCTTGAAACCAGACATTGAAGAGTCCAACTCATTTCTGGCTGTTTCTGTTTCCTGCATTTAATGAAAGGCCTTTTTCTACTCTGCCCTCAGCCCCCAGATACCCTGAAGGGGTATAAAACTCAATAGACACAGAGATAAAAAAAAAAAAACAAACAAAAAAAACCCTGTAAAAGTTCTTGGTTCTGAACCTTCTTTTATGGCCCCGTTTGGGAGTGTTCCTGGGAGGCTGTTTTGGGACATGAAATGGTCCATTTGTCCCGTTGTAAAGCCGAGGATGCCCTGTCCTCCCAGAGGACCTGTGCCTCTAGTCCTACCGCCCAGCAGAGGGCGGGGCACAGCCGTGGGGAACCTGCCACGGATTCCCTAGGGCAGGCATCCCTACGATCGATGTGCAGCAGTGAGGAGCGTCCCGGGCTGTGCTGGGGCTCCGGAGCCCGGGCTGGGCACTCTGCATGAATTAGCACCCACCCAGGGGCCAGCCCCCAGCATCGCTGTGTGTGCCCCATCTCCCACCCTGGAGGCACAACCCCAGGAGACATATGCCCGTGCCAAGAAGCCCCCAACCCGGAGCAGACGCGTGGGGCTGTTCACCACGTCTGTCCTGCTGACTCTGGCACCAAGGTGCAGAACCTGCTGGAAAAGACGTGGCTCAGCTCAGAGGTCTCAAGGCATGGTGAGCAAGCTCAGTGGTTGGGATGGTGGCCAGGTATGGGCCGTAGCTCTTCTATCCCTCGCTTCTCTTTCCCCTTCCTCCCAATGACCAACCAGCTGGCCAGGATTCACCTCATGGAAGGGATGGTGAGGCAGAATGCAAGAAATTGCAAGTTGGTTCCTAATTTGGGGGGTTCAGAGGTATAACGGTTTGCTCAGGCTGCTGTAACAAAATCCCACAGACTGGGGGTTTGTGAATCTATTGTTCACAGTCCTTGGGGCTGGAAGTCCGGGGTGAAGGTGTTGGCAGGGGGTAACTTCTTCAGCGACCTCTCTCTTTAGCGTGTAGGTCAGTGGCTGTCCTCACGTGGTCTTCTCTCTATGCATGTCTGTGTCCTGATTTCTTCTTATAAGGACAGCCGTCACATTGGATTAGGGCCCACCATTAAGAACTCATTATAATGGGGTGCCTAGGTGGCTCAGTGGGTTAAAGCCTCTGCCTTCAGTTCGGGTCGTGGTCCCAGGGTCCTGGGATTGAGCCCCGCATGGGGCTCTCTGCTCAGCATGGAGCCTGCTTCCCTTCCTCTCTCTCTGCCTGCCTCTCTGCCTACTTGTGATCTGTCAAAAAATAAATAAGGACCCTATTTCCAAATATGGTCACACTGCGAGGTGCCAGATGCTGGGACTTAAACATGAGAATTTTGGGGACATGCAATTCAGCTCAATATTCCTTAAGTTTGATTAGTGTAGCTTCTTAAGAAAACCATACAACAGGGGTGCCTGGGTGGCTCAGTGGGTTAAGCCGCTGCCTTCGGCTCAGGTCATGATCTCAGGGTCCTGGGATCGAGTCCCGCATCGGGCTCTCTGCTCAGCAGGAGCCTGCTTCCTCCTCTCTCTCTCTGCCTGCCTCTCTGCCTACTTGTGATCTCTGTCTGTCAAATAAATAAATAAAATCTTAAAAAAAAAAGAAAAGAAAAAGAAAACCATACAACAACATTGCAGACCCTCAGTAGTAACTTAAATTATTTTTTTTGCGGCAATATTTATTATTATAACATTACAAGATTTAGTGACATTTATTTAGTGACATTTATTGACATTTATTGACATTTAGTGCCTGCCTTGGGCCAGGCACCGTGTGAAGTGCTTTCCCCACTCAATGGATAAAGATCATAATATTCTTGATTCCACATCTTAGAGTAGTAGGTTAAACTCCATATGCTTATAACTTATAGACAACTCATATACAAGTTAAATACAAACAAAATGATAAAACCAATGAAATTCAAAATAGTGACATTCACTTAATGGAAAGGATGATGTTGTTTTGCTGACGCTAAATCACAACTTGCAACATTGGTCTAGAACTGACCCATATAACCCAGGTTCTTTGCAGATGGGGGCGCTTGGCAGTGGGGTGGGCTGGGAGCAGGGTTGGCTGAACTTTTCCACCATATTTCATCTGTTTGAACCATCACCGGTGCCAGGACAGGGATTCCTTCTTTTCTGGACCCCTTTCTTCCCTTCCCTCCCTCATTCCTTTTTGAAGAACCAACAAAGAGCAGATACGTGATTCGCCTAACAACACATGAAAGTTATGCTTTAAGATCTGCCAAGATTAAGAAGAAAGGTTCACTGTGATGGTCTGAATAGTCTGAGCTATCTAAAATCTCAAACTAATACAGCATCTGGAAGATCTGACCCTGTCCCACACCCCAGCATGGGGTGTGGACCCAGAGGGAGGGCGTAGGATGGAAAGAAACCAAGAGAGCTGTAGCAGATCACAGAAACCAGAGAGTGACGATAGCAGCCCTCCAGCTGGGGGATTGAGAGGTGACTCAGTGGAGAGCAGCGTGGACATGTTCTATGCTATGCCCTGCATTCTCCTGATGGGTCCCAGGTCAATCTGTCACAGCACACGCCCCCTTCCCCCAAACCGAGGTCGGAGTCTCTCAGGGCTTGCACACCCATGAACAGAATTCTAGAATTTCAGTTGACCTTCCCTCAGCTGCAGTGCTCCCTCAGCCTCCTTCAATCTTTGATGACGGCAGAAGTGTGCTTTGATACCCACAGGATGCAAAACGTGAAACCTGTCATGGAAATCACACGGTGGTTGGCCACCTACCTGATCCAGAACACGTTTACACTCATTGTGTCTTTTAGATGGATTTTCACCAATGTAAAATAGTAAAATAAATAAATAAATAAATAAAATAAAATAAATTAAAAATTACCCCAAGCAGTTGTGGACCCCCTGAGGATATATCCATGGGCCCCCATTTGAAAGTCTTAGAGTCTGTCCAAAGGAGGACAGAGTGCTTCCTGAAGGAGCGCTAGCCCTAAGGCAGAGGAAGTGGATTTTAATTCCATGGTGCTATTCACTGGCTTGCGTGATTTTAAGGTAGAGACTTCATTCCTCCAGACTTCCGTCTTCTGAAAAATGGTGTATTCACAAGAACCGTGGTGGGGGCCAAATGTGACCATAAGGACATCCTAAAGACATAGTGTGCCTTTGTCAGCCAGGGTGGCCTGCCCACCTGGAAGGTGTGGTGCATGGTACTAGTGGAGGGGACAGCAGGTGCCCAGGGTCTGGGGCTGATTTTCCTGGTCCCAGGGTCTGGGTGTGGGGGCAGCTGGGAGGGTGTTGAAGGTGCAACCCTGTTAGGGGTACCCTGCTTGGTAAAAAGGGAGGGGGTGGTTGGAACCCACTTCAACTAGGATGTTTGACTCAAAGGGCAAAGGCACTGAGTGATGGCTTCTAGGAGGGCAGGACTGGTCCTGAGGCAGGGCTTGGGGGCGGGGCACAGAAATCCTGCTTTGTACTCAGAGACTCACCCCACCCCCCACCCCCAATGCCCCAAGGGCCCAGCTTTTCTGTAGAGCCCTTCCCCTGCTGGGACAACTGGGACAGAATTCCCCAACCAATGAAGGACTGAAGAAGGCTCTGGGAGTGGGTAGGCATATCTCCCTAGAGGTAACCTTCGGAGTCTCCATGAGTTGGGTAAGCAGCTTTGGTTCCCTCCAGTGCTGGAACACAGGCCAGAGCTGTGAGTCCACAGGCTGCTTGGGCTGGAAGGGACCCTTAGTGGGAAGTCGGGTGTCTGGAGAGGGGAGAAGGCAGGCAAGATGAGGCTACAGAGGTGGGTGAAAGCCAGAGCCCCTAGGTAGGGTGGGGTCTGGCCCTCACAATAAGATGTGGCTCAATGGGTATTCTACTCCTTTTGATGTGGACAGAATAGATGTAGGTCCTGGATTAAGAGCCTGCATGGCCTCCTCTGGCCAGCATGGCTTCCTTCTCCATCTTTCTAGAACTCTGGTGGGCTTACCTGCAGCTCCAACAAGAACCTACATGGGTACCAAGCAGGGTACCCCTAACAGGGTTGCACCTCCAACTGCCCCCCCCCCAGCTGCCCCCACACCCAGACCCTGGGACCAACAATGAGTCCAGCTCATTGCCTTCCACTTGGTTGTCGCTCAGCCTCCCAGGCTTTGCTAGACCCAGCTCTGAACGTGTCCATGTGCCACACGCATGTGTTTGTCATATATAAATAGGTACAGGGTGTGGGGGAGTTGGGGTAGGAAGGCCCAGAGAAAAGAACTGGACACCTGTGCTTGGGTCAGGTATGATGGGAGGTTTCGGGGACCAGTCTGCAGCAGGCACCGTGTGGTTAGTCCCTATAACCACAGGGGAGCTTGGACATGCCCTCCCCTTCCTGTGGAGAGTCTCTGCTCCTGCTGTGGCTGGGGCTATTATCTTATGGAGCCAGCTGGCTGGCCCGATGTATGTACTTTGAATCAGAGCTGCAGAATGGGGTCCCCCAGCCACCCTGCTTCCCTTTCAATATGGGGTGCTCTGCGACCCAGCTCTGGACAGTTTCCAGCCTTGATGCTGCTAGGGTCTGGGGTTGACTTGGTGACTCCGGGCCAGTACCACAAATTTACTGTTATTCCTGTTTGGTAATTAACACCCTCGCTGCTTGCTCCAGCAGCAGATGGGAGAGATTTAAGGGAATATTTTAATCTGAAATCTAGCAGCACGGAGATGAGAGTGGCATGGGAGACAGGGCTGCAAGCGGCATATTTATCGTCCGAGGCTGACCGTCCACCCGAGTGAGTTCTGTTCGTCACTTCAGACGAGAGCTCATCACTCTCCGTGTTTATGATTTCAATGCCTGTCCTTCAGCGGGGTTGCGGTGAATTAGCTCGGTGCCATTTTCTAAAATATCAGGCATTTTTATACATTAGGTAGAGTGAATGGCAAATACTTGATGTAAAGTCTGCAGTTTTACTCCATAACCAGATTGTAAAATATGAACTGAATTAATCATAACTGCGAAGACTAATGGTACGTTTTCTCTTATTTTATCTTTAGTGCCTTTCAGATCATGTTTTAAAACCTTCCACGTCTGGCGTTGGGAACGCAGCCGCGGCTTGGTGCTGGATAGCAAGAGGCAAAGGTCAGACCAGAGGCTGTACAAATATTGCGTGCTGGATTTATTGTTTTAATTAAGAGTGTGGCAGTTCATCATAAACTGTTTATGGCGTTTCTGCACAGTGCAGCATTTTGAAATCAGCTGTTTTAATGAAAACATAATGTCATATCTGTCAAAGTTCTAAATATTTTGAAAGTGAAATATGGAAACAAGAACTTTAATTCTGGGTTTACTGAGATTAGCTCATTGAATTGCTTTTAAATCCCTTAAGAGGGTCCCATCATGGGTACCACATGGTTTCGTGTAGGTGACTGGGAAGAAAAAAAATTCCAGGAGGCTCTCAAGCTGGTTATTTAATAGTGAAAATACAAGTTGAAGGTTAATGTATCGAAAAACAAAACCATTACAGTTGGTGTTGGGGTTTGAGATTAAAGATGTAATCATGGGTGTGCAGGGGGCTTGGTGCCCAGTTGTTTGGGGAGACCTGATTGTGTCGAGAGGGAGCCAAGAGCCTCCCAGGGCGGGAGAGAAATGGAGGCGCCCCTGTCCTTTTCCAGTGGTGAAGCTGCCACATCGCCGTGTTTGCAACTAATTATTTATAATGACCTCAAAGATGATGAGGTTTCATGGACTTTTCAGGCTGAGCAGTTTGCAATCCTAGTAATTCCCTCTCATGGTCGCTGGGCATCTGTGTAGACATGTCAGCCATTCCCAGTTACATTTGTTAGGGAGTCGGATAAAATATTTGTCTAATCTGGAAATTGTATTTTTAGCTGTACCCTCATTGGAAACAGAAATTAAGCTTGTCATTAGATGCCGGGCCACAGGAGTTGACTGAACAGGGTAATGTATGTTACATTCTGTGCTATACTTGGTCAAGTTTCATATATATCGTATTCCACATTATTTTATTAACTTTAATATCTGCACTTCCTATTACCAGACATGCCCCTCATTCAAAGCACAGAGGCACAGTTCTCTAATCAGAAGTGACAGGCTATATACTTTCTCTCAGCCATTACTCGGTAGCCTAGAGCAAAGAACTCTGTTTCCTTGAAAATGTTTTGAATTGGGTTATTTTTATTGAAGTATTAAAGTAATTCTTCAGATTTTAGGCTATTATTTAAGTACTTTTGGGAGAATACAATAACCTCCGGATTCTATAGGCTTTGTTACTTTAACAATCCGAGCTGCTAAATGCATCTTTTTAATGCTGGTTATATAAGTGTCTCAGAACTCATCTGACCAGCGGAAGCTAAGAGCATGCAGGTAATTATAGAAAATTAGTAGGCTAAATTAGTTTAGGAAAGCACAAAAGTATAATATTTAAACTGCTTGCAAAACAGAGGCCCTGCCTGCCAGGTTTGCAGTGACAAATTCTTATTTCTCATTATTTTATCTTTGTGTTTTTTTGTAATTTGGTTGAAATAGCCAGTGGACTGGTTAAGTAAGCAAGTCGAACTGGGCATAGAGTGGTATGTTCTGAGAACGGACCCATGATTCAATACAAATTCTGATTTTAGTGATATAAGAGGCAACAACAGCAATGGACAGATTCCCACTGTGAGTGTTGGGTAGAGAAACCCATGGTTGGAAGGGACTGACCTATTGGGGTGCTTCTTGGGTCAGAGGTCAAGCCACAAGGGCACCTTTCTGGAAGCATCTCCCTTTTACCAACAGAGAGGTGTAAAGAAGAGATGATTTACAAGTATACCCTGAACCAGTGTGCCTGTGACACTCAGACAGAGGCACAGTCTTACCGCACTTTGCATGCCCAAGGGTGAGTGTGTCACCAGAGATTTGAGTAGGAGAACTGGATTTCACTGAGAGCTCCATACTCACCAAGCCACAGTCTTTGGCATGTTTTTTGTGGAACCCTCCCCTATACCGTTCTTCTGCTCTTCCCAGAGGGGCCAAAGAAAGGGCACCATTGGCTCAAGACCAAGTTAGCAAATGGTAGAGTTAAGACTGGACCCCAAGGTCAAAGTCAGGATACTTCCACTCTTTCATGTCATGCCATCTCCACTGAATCAGTGAGAGAGGTTCCACCTCATTTTTTCCCTTTTGTTGAGTCTCAGGGTAGTTTTGTTTGCAATCAGTCATTTCTGATGTGACCTAGAGATGATAAGGTATCAAGAAGCTTTGGGGAAGGATAGTTTGTCATACATGGCTAAGCAAAAAACAAACAAACAAACAAACAAAACAAAACAAAACAAAACAAAAACCAACCCCAAAAAACCCAGTGAGAAAAATGAGCATTAGACCTTTGGAAAAAGACCCAGACCCTGTATCCTTCTCACATATCCATTAGAAGTACCTTCCCCATGTGAAAAAACTAACAAAATGAGCCAGTTGCTAAGTGCAAATTGAAGAACCCAGCAGGGGATCCGAGCTGCAAGGTATCCCGGGGAACTGTTGGAATTCATCTAAAAAGCAAAATTCTGGCCAATAATCTAGCTGTTCTGCTGTAGGATCAAGTATATAGAACCCAGAGTTTCTGAAACTTGGTAAGAACTTACATACAGGAGATGGGGGAGGAGAGGTTAAAGCAAATACAGGAATACAGGGGGCATTAAAAGCAATGTAGTTTCCAAAGCAACTAGGTAAACATTAGATAGAACCATTTGGTGACTACTGTGGGTGCCATGGTTCTGGTCATTGATCCAGGTCATGTCCCAACATGCTAAAACACTGGTTGTGGATGTCATTTCTACTAACCTGAATGTGTGCACTCACAGTGCACAGTTTAAAATTCATGAAGTCTTAGGGGCACTGGGTGGCTCCGTCGGTTAAGCATCTGATTTCAGTTCAGGTCTTGATCTTGGGTCCTGGGACTGAGCCCTGTGGTGGACTCTGTGCTCAGCAGGGAGTCTGCTTGTCCCTCTGCCCCTCCCTCTGCTTGTACTCTCTCTCTTTCTCAAATAAATAAATAAAATCTTTAAAAAAATTAATGAAGTCATAAATCTTTATGGTAGCCCGTTAGACTGGCATTGTTACCCCCATATCATAGATGAGGAAATGACTTTGCTGTAATCTCTTAGGCCAAGGAATCCAGTTAAGCAAAGCGTAGTTTAGTTGGAGACAAAGGGAGGAAACAGTTTTTTTGGAAAAAGTGCTTGGAATGACCTTCACTATATGTTCTGCTTAGGAGCTGTCTTCCTTCTACAATGATCGATTTTCTGTGAAATCATTTGTGAGCAGTGGTAGAGACAGTGATGTCCACCAAGCATTCCTCTCCATTCTCCCAAAATTCCCAGCCTCCTTGCAAACACAGAGGGTGTGTCTTCTGCTGGGGCAAAGGGCTGCTTCCAGGTAAAAGCACAGAAGAGCCTGTGTGTGGCTCATCATGGCCTCTCTGGCTTCCTCTGCTTATAGAAACCTATGGTGAGATGTAGGCTGGACCGCTAAGTCACATGGAATGTAGCACAGCTGTCCTGGGGGCCTCCCAGACTCTCAGTGGGTTTTGTGAGAGCGGGAAAGTAACATTGCTGTGTTAAACCACTGAGATTCTGGGGTTATTTGTTACAGCAGCACAAAACTATCCTATCCTGGCTGATACATCCTCCTAGGCACCTGCCTGGGCAACTTTTCCCCTCTTTACAAAAGTGGAGGCTCTTCTTCCTCCTCCTTCTACCTGGTTGACTTCCCATCCTATTGGGTTTAGTTCAGTGATGACTGACTCCACAAAGCCATTTGTGATCTTCATATTAGGGATGTGGTATAAAAATGAATTGTATTGTTTGTGTAGATGTCATCATTGGCTCCTCCTTGTTGAAATTGACTGTAACAAGTGGTTGGAGTGTCCACTGGAGGGTAATTTATATTTATTTGAGCTGCCACCAATTCTTACTTAGTTTGCATAAACTCTCCGGGACGGAAGAGGAGTCTCCCCGGACCCTGTTTATCTTGCGAGAGTAAGATATTCTAGAGAGTGGGTCACTCCTCACGTGGACCTCCCTCCATCCCTTTTAGCGATGAATAATCAGTCATCAGGAGAGGGGATTAAAAAATAGATTTATTGCTATTTCTGAAAGTCAGAACTAGAGGATGAGTAAACACAACAGATGTATAAGAACGTAAGTAGAAACACTATTTTACAATAACATGTACTGGAGCACATTTATGTACTGGAAACTATGAAAAATAGCTCTCTTTAAATGATTTAACATTCGCTCTTCCTTATATACAGTTGAATTTCCAGCGGGAGAACAAAGATGCGCATGGCTCTCTTGGCCTTCCTGCATGAAAACCCTTCCTTAAAACCTCTGGAATGCTCCACGAGAGCCAGTGTGTGGTTTTAGCAGGATACAGGGACAGTCCTCAGGGCACACATATATGCATGTCCTGTCTTCCTGACTCCCCTCATACATATGGGATCCTTACTTATCATGGGACCCTATGGACAGTCAAGCAAGAAAGTCATTTGGAATAAGGCTGTTAATGAGGTTCCCTTCTGGAGAAAATAAGGGAGTGTGCCTTTGCGCAAGGAGATCTACATTCTGTTTCTGCAATGGTTCTTCTGTGAGAAGTCTGTGTTCAGGGTGCTTCTGGATAAGTTGTTTCTTCTGTTAATGGGCGTTAGTTGAAAAAAAAAAAATTAGCTTTTGCTGATTTCGCAGTGTTGGCCCTTTTTGTCCAGAAGCCGTATCAGGTGGGCCATGTGGTTGGCTGGATAGATAATACAGAAAAGGATTCTCATAAAAGGTGCTGATCTAGAGATGCCTGTATAGCTCAGTCGGTTAATTAGCTGACTCTTGATTTCAGCTCAGGTCATGATCTCAGGGTTGTGAGATCGAGCCCTGCTTGGGGCTCTGTGTTGGGCATGGAGCCTGCCTGAGATTCTCTGTCTCCCTCTCCTTCTACCCCTCCCCCCACCTCCTGCTCTTAAAAAAAAAAAAAGGTGCTGATCTGGACATTTAGGCATACTTCAGGGTCCTTGAAAGTGGATGATATTTGTAGTGTCTTAAAAGTGGATTGGTTGGAAGGGTATTGTTTTGGGGTTGAGGAGCCTAAAGACCAGGAGGACCTGAAGCTGACAGAGTAACCTCTGGAGTGATTTGGTCCTACAAAGTATCACAATGGTGCAGAAATGAAGAGCTGACTGACGGGTCTGGTTTGGTTCACATACTGGGGATGGGCATCTTTTTTTAGAAGGGACCTCTTCTTAATGCATAAGCTGCTTGCTTTGACATCTGGGTGGACTGTGTAGTCTTCTTTAATTTGGTTGAACCCAATGACTGGAGAACATAAGGGAATAGAGTGATTTGGAATAAAAGATGAAATTGAGGACCCTGATTTCACATCCTCTGTTACAGTCTCTCTTTAACATTTGCTTCTGGGCAAGGCTTGGATGCTGGAGGTCTGGTTTTTATGACCCTTCCCCTCATCCTGTCTAACTAGCCAAACATTCTTTCCTTAAGAAAGCAACCTGAGGGGCACCTGGGTGGCTCGGTGGGTTAAAGCCTCTTCCTTTGGCTCAGGTCATGATCTCAGGGTCCTGCGATCAAGTCCCGCATTGGGCTCTCTGCTTAGTAGGGAGCCTGCTTCCCCCCCCTCTCTGCCTGCCTGTCTGCCTACTTGGGATCTCTGTCTGTCAAGTAAATAAATAAAATCTTTAAATTAAAAAAAAAAAAAGAAAGCGACCTGAATGAAATGTGATCACAAAAGTCCCCTCAGAAAAATAAGCACAGAATTTGCAATATTTGGGAGTGAGAAGTAACATGCATGGCTCATAATCTTCATTTTTACATATGTCCAATCACAAACCCGTGTGTGTGTGTGCGCATATGTGTCTTTTCATGTACGCACACCTGGAATGCCTAAGTTGAACTGCTGCGCTTTGGAAACCTGTGACAGAAAAATAAGATCACATAGGTGTGTGCTGGTTTTCTGTGTGTGTTGAATCTCTGGTTTCAGTATTACCGAACTGGCTTCTATCTTTCCCTCTTCTGCAGTGTGGCACTGAGCAACCTCAGTACTAATGCAGTATTAAGGACCGTATAATTAGCCACCTTAATAAATTTTTCCAAGATGGATAGGCAATGTTTGTCTTTCCTCAAAAGAAAACATTCCTCTAATAGTATTCTGTGGGAAGCTATGGAGAGAACAATGCACAGAAATATCTGGAAATATATTAAGATATATGTGCATATATTGGACATTAGCACCATACACTAAGCATATTGGGAATATGCTTCAAAATATTTCAAACATTGTTGACCTTTGTTATATAATCCCAGGCTCGGGGAAACATATTTGCATAGACTTAGCAATATATTGTAAATAACTACATAGGACAGTGTGTATTTTTCCTTAAGATGCAGTATTATAAGCAAGACATTAAATTATGCCTATCAGACAAAGCAGCCAGATCTCGACATTTTTTTATAGCGCATTCTATTGGGAAGACATCCCTGCTTCTAAAAAGCACATGCATTAAGAGCCTGATTCATGTGGTGACATGTGGCATATCCAAATGCATTATGGATCTCTCAGGAATAAAAACAACATAGCAAAACCATCACCTTGGGATGTTCATTGAGTGAATATTTTACAGACACACTCCTTTTATATTTATATAATAATTTAGTGTTATGACAATTTTTTTAGCAGAGTTGGCAGTTTTTCTTTTTTATAATGGTATTATATTTGTGAGCCTATTAAGTGCATATGGGATAAACTACAGAAAAAAGTATTTTTCATAATTCCTCAGGGTGCTTGTAGCAAAAAAAAAAAACATATTGGTTTAGAAAAATGTTAATAAAAGGTCAAGCAGAACTTTCCAGTGCTTAGCATGACAGCGATGGCAATTTTGAGGCCTTTTTTGAATTGTATATTGAGGAGACGTGGGGATTTATGGGGCTTCCAGGAGGAAAATGGCACCTAATGTCCTTTCTGAAAGGGAGACTGACCCTTTGGCAGGGCTTGTGAGTCTTTAACAAAGAATCACAACAGCGTGTTGCTTCCCCCACCTGCATCCATCCCCTCCCCCGAACAATGAACTGGCTAGTTTCCGGCTTGGCCTGGGCCCCTAGAAGCCAGCAGGGCTGGGCTGCCAGCATCAGGGGCCACGCTTGGGCACCTCTCTAGCTGGGCATCCTTCCAGGAGCCAGGGGTGTGCATGCTGAAAACTGGGATACTTCTCCCCTTTTCCATCCTCCCAGGAAGAAAAGCACAGCACTTCTCCAGACCAAAGGCAAAGGCAGGTGCTTACAACGGCCTCCCACAGAGCAGCGGTGTCAGTGGACGGAGGTGTGTCCATGGCCCTCGTGGGCTGCCCAGCGCTGTGTGGGTATCCCCATTGCTCACGCCATCCCCAGCTTCCTATTTCTCTTGCAACTGGGACATCAGGTAAGAACATGGAAAAACTGCATTTCTTAATCTCCACCCCCCATCCCCCACCCTTTTCCCTTTCAAAGAACTTATAAAAATACAAAAATAGAGCATGGTTATTTGGGAATTTTTATTTAGCAGTTGTCTGAATTTTAGCATGTTTTAGGCAAACCTATACACTGTGATTCCAGACCAGCCTCAAACGACACTTTCAAAATAGAAACGTTCTCCGTGAAGAAATGGACAGAGTGACGGCCTTGGAATGGATCCCACCTGGCTCCCCAGCAGCAGGAGCCCAGGCGACCAGGCGCCTGGAGCAGCGGGACACACTGTCCTCCCACAGCTGTTAGGTGGTAGACCTCTGGAAAGGTGGAGAGAAGTCTCAGGACCCACAGGACATGGGTCACACATTTTCTCTGGATGTGCCCGATTGTTCTCCTGAGGCTTCACTTCATCTATTCGGTCAGATATTATCCTGCAAATGACAGCAAAGGGCTGCAGGGGGTGGGGGTGAGGGGGCCCTGGGTGGAGCGGGAGCCTGGAGGCTGTCATGCCCTCGGAGCAGAAAGGAACAGGTCACAGCACGGCTTTGGGGGCTTTGTCCCTCTTGTGGTGCTCATTCTGGGGTTCCTGGGCACCCTTTCTCCGAGCCAGGTGCGCGAGGGCTGGTGAAGCACACTGCTTTTGCCTTTGTGGGCACAGAGACTAATCCAGCCATCAGTCCAGCGAGTATGGAATGTCCCCGCGAGGACACAGGGCTCAGTGACATGAAGGTGTGAAGTGGGCATTTGGCAGCTGACGCGGGCTCGTGCTGTACCAGCTCAGACCCTGTTTCTACTGAGAATTTTGGGATTTTTGCTCATATCATTTTTTTTTTTTCATGTCAATTGTGATTTTTGAAAATGTTGCACTTACCTTGATTGTTGAGTTTTTTGGTGCCTTCTTAAAGTTTGAGTTGAGTGTCTCACTGTCCCTGTCGCTATGGGTCAGAGAGTAGGTCAGGTCTGGGGTCGGGGGTGGTGGTGGAAAACGTGCCTGAGGAAGGGGAGGGGGGGGTGGTCTGCTACCAAGTGCGTGACTAGCAGGTAGTCAGGGATAAAATTCCAGAGAGAAGAGAGAGCACACACTTAGTTGTAGATGAGGAAGAGGGCTTGGTGTGTTCAGTGTGAGGCAGGAGCCGTGTGAAATGGGGGCAGGGGGAACCCCAGTCTTTAAGATCTAATGACCCCCTCTACCCGCCCAGCAGGATGCCCTGTCACTTTTGTCTGCGGCCTGCTGTCCCTGTCCCTTGCCCTGGCCTGGTTTTCAGAGGCCGGAAGTTCACGGCCTACTCCTTCCAGGATGTGCCCATGCCTGCCCAGCCTGTATGGATTTCTGCCATCAGTCCTGCTCGGCTAGGCTCATTAGGGCCATGTGGCCCAGGGCAGTCCACATTGCCGCCTCCTCTGGGATGCCCTTGTAGCTTGGGTCTCCTCTCTCCACACGCTCTATGCGCTCCCTGGGCTGGAACTGCTTTGTTGCCTTTTGTGGTGATCTCCTCAGGCCTAAGTATGGCAGGTGTGGGGCAGGCCCTCAGGACACTTTTGCCTATCTCCAGCTGGGCAGTTTTGTCCTTGGGTCCCTTAGTGGAGCAGCTCGAAGGAGAGCATGCTGAGTTAAAATATATTGTATATCTTTGGTGAGCTTGAGGGTGGTGTAGGTCATTGAAGGGGATGATGGGTCAGCTCCCGAACATATCAGTGGGTGCAGGAGGTAGCCCCAAATTCCCAGAGTTCTGCCTAGGATGGGTTTGGTATTGGTGCAGGGTCTTATCCTTCCCTTTCCAGCTTGGGGCCCCTTTCCTAGTCATGGAAACAGTGAGACAGAAGCTGTTCCCAGAGCATGTGGCTTGGTGGCAAAAGAGCAGGGTCACCGCAACTGATCCTTTTGTTTCTAGTAGGTTCCACACTCATCTCGTGGAGGGATCCTGGCTGAGGGTCTGTTTAGGAATCTAATGTTGGGATTAAAAAAAAAATGTTTATTAAATGTGCTTATCTATTTCCTAATTTATCTCATCTCACATCCCTTAACCATTTTTGAGATAGGAGGGGAGGTGTTCCCTGGGGAAAAGGAAGCCGCTTGGAGCACAGACACTGAAACTTAGGGCTGCCCTTCCCTCCCTTCCTCCAGGGGACGGTGCATGGCTGAAGGTTCACAGCTGCTCCTTGGCTCTGCACTCAGCAGGGACTCATCCAGCAGCCAGTTCTGATCCCCACAGGGAAGGGCAGGAGGCCCAGAGCTAAAGTTCAGGCCCCAGGTGTGATGCTGATCGGCATATTCAGTTTGCCTCCCCCTCCCCCAGTCCCTCCTGCTCCGGCCAGGAGCAAACACGGTGATGCCTTTAGCCGCCTGGCTAGTGAGGAGCTCCTGTGCTCCTTATGGCATTAGAATCCAGGGACAAGCCACCAGCTCACAGACGGACAGAGACCCAGCTTTGTCCAAGTTTCCCTGCAGCCAGGTGGGTCGTGGTGGTCAACTTCCCGCCTCCTGGCCTTGCCTGTAGGAAAGTGTGACTCCGAGGGTAGCCCTGCGTCAGAAGGGCGTGTCCTTCCTCAGCAGCACGTGGACAGCTCGGGTCTTTGGGAGGGTGATTGGTTCTGAAGGTACACGCCCCGCCCTCCCCCCGGCCGTGGGCGTGGCCTTCTGCCATGCAGCGGCGGCCCTGCTGGTAAGGATTCCCGCCGCTGAGCTCTGCCCGGAAGTGCCGTACGGCCTTTGGATACGAAACGGGTCGAGAAACAAGCCACCGGAGTGTGTCTACCATCCCTTCTGCGGTCCTCTGTGCTTTCAATGTGGAGCGAGCACTGGTAAGTGTCTGCCACGTGCCAGGCGCCATTCCGAGCGCCGGCACAGAGCCGAGGCGTCCGCGTCCAGAGTTCAGGGGCTCACAGGGGCGCGTGCCCGCAGACCGCCCTGGGCGTGCTCCCGCTGCCCTTGGTTGAGGCAGTCAGGGTGGAAACGGAAGGAAGGTCTTCGGGCTGTGTGCCCGGGCTGCCTCGGGCTGGTGATGTCTCGGGCTGGGCTGGGGCTTTCGTGAGACTCTGGGGGCCCCGGGTCGGTCAGAGGTCCACGGTCAGCTTTGGATTTCACTTCCTAGATCCGACCCTGCCAATCACCATAGATCCTGGGTTGTCTTTTCTGGTGGTACTGCACCCCGAGGGCTCTTTGGGGGGATGCCCCTTTCGTATCACGTATCCTAACTTGGGACAGATGGATTTTCGGGTGGCTGGGCACCCTAGCACCTACCTCTGATCACCCTGGTACGTCCTCTAGTGCCTTCACAGCTACTAAACCAGGTTGTCCCTGGGTGTTTGGACACTGACTGAACTCCTGAGCTGTTTCCCCCAGAAGGACCTCCCTCTCCCCCTTCCCAATAAACATGGTCTTCCTCGCCAGCTCTGGCTTTGGGGGAGGATGATGGAAATCACAAATTCATCCCTGATCTATTTGCTTAGAGGGGATGGACCCTAGTGTCTGACCCCTAGGAAAGCACAAGAATAACCTCACACTGTCCCCAGGACCCAGCTCCCAGTTCCCCTCTCCTCCAGCAACCCAAGGGAGCTTTCTGGGTGCAAAAGAACAGCTTTTGCAAGCGAGGTAACTTGGACTGGGGAAGCAGTACCCAGATGAATGGGACTATGGTACCAGGAAAGGCAGAGACCTCTGGTAATTGGGGAGTACCAGATGTGGACCTCTGGAACAGGCCCCTCAATTTAGAAGACTAATTTTAAGAACACATTTTGATTAATTTTTTTTATCGTACAAGTGGTGGTAATGATTTTTAAAAGATTCCGTAGGGAAAACATAGAATCCCCCCTTCCATGTAAATATAGTGGTCTCACATTGGAATGCAAGAGGAAGTAAGTCACAGAAATCCATTAGTCATCTCCTCACCCTGAAAAAAGGTGTGAGATCCCACATATTGCTCCTTCATCACATGGGGCGCTGGATGCAGGAAAACTTCTGATCTATATTTTGGGGAAAGTGTGAGTTCTAGGCTGGACACAAAGTAAGAGTAGATGATTGAATGAGTCAGTGATTCTTATTTTCCTTTCTCTGTTTAGCCACTAACTGGTCAACATTTTGGTTGGAACCAAGGCCAATTTGTAGGATGATTTCTGGCCTGGGGAGGGATGGGGGATGACGTATCTTCAGTCATCCCTCTTGGCCTGCTTCTCCTTTTTCAGAAATGTCCAGATCTATTGAGAGACGAACTATCTAAGCATCTTTGTTGACCAGGGACCCTGAGGAGAAATAGAAGATTCCACCCCCCAGATGCCCTCATGGTTGCTTATGAAATTGGCAAGTGTGGGGGCCAGTGCTGCCAGCCTGGCATGAGCGAGGGCACTCCAGCTCAGGCCCAGCATCTGCAGTGGCCTCATGACTCAACCCAGAGTCGTGGTGTCTGGGGGAATGAAATTGGATCCCGTCCTTCTGCACAAAATCCTCCACTGGTCCCACTGCAGTTACACCCAGGAGAAAACCCAAACTTCCTACTATGGCCCGAAAGGTTCTCCAGGATGCTGCTACTCATGCCCTCCCTTGGTGTGCCCAGACCCCACCTGCTGCCATCTTGCTGTTTTTCTTGCCTTCTTGCTGTTCACCCTCCCACACACTCTGGCCTTCAAGCTGCTGCTGCCTCTGTCGGAAATGCTTGCCCAGATGTGTGGTGACCTGCTCCTCACCCTGCTCCAGGTTCTCCTCTTTGCTTACCTCCTCAGAACAGTCCTCCCGGAGCCTGTCCCAGGGTAGCTCCCCTCCCCAGCCCTCCCTCTCCGCACCCTCCCTCACCCTGCTCCTTCTGTAGGTTCAGCTGCAGGGCAGGGCTGGGCAGATCCTCCCAGCTCTGCTCTCTTGCTTTGTTCTCCATCTCCCGAACCTGCAACTCCATTAGGGTTTATGCCTGTGGCTCAGCTTCTAGAATGTACCTTTAGTCTGAGTATGCGTCTGAGCATATTCCATGAATATATGAGCAAACACCTAAATGCACCGCTGATGGGAGTGTAAATCAGTGCATTTCTAGGAAACCACTAAAAATGATTTTTCTCATTAACAATTGATAAGAAATCATTAAATGTGGAAAGTTAGAAAATACCAATCAGAAAAAGAATATTAAAAATTACTTATAACCTCACACACTTATTATTTGGAGGTGTACCCTCAGTTTTTTCTATGCATGCAGGAAGCACAGTTACATTGTTTATAATTTGCCTCTTATTACTTAACAGTATGTTATGATAAATCTTTAAAGGTTAATAAGTACAATTCTAGAACATTGCTCTTGAGGACTCTTGTGTATGGAGAATTTATATATATATACATGCATATCTATGTACAGGTATGTTTACTTTTGTGTTGTTGGACATATGATTTGTTTCCCAAAAGCAATGAACAGCTTGAACTAAATCTTTATACACCTCCATGAGTGATTCCTTTGAAAGTAGAGTTTTTGGGTGTGCATTTTGATAAATTACCAACTTACCCTTCATAAACTTTACCCAACTTATCCTATCAGCCAGTGGTGTTGAAAGGGTTCATTTCTTTGCCCTTGACAACATTCTATATTGTTGTTTCTACCTTTCCCAATACAGGAGCCCTAGTGATCTCATTTTTGCTTAAATTTGCATGTCTTTGATGACTAATAAGGTTGAGCATCTTTTATATGCTTATTTGTCATTTGTATTTATTCTTTCATGAATTGCTATTCATGTCCTCAATACAATTTTTCTTGTTAAAATACTTCTTTGTTATTTGTTTCTAAGAAAGCTTTATACATTAGGGGGAATTAACCTTTTGTTAAATGTATTAAATCTTTTCCCCTGATTTTGGTTTACCTTTCAACTGAAAGACTGCATCTTCACAGGTGGACATTTTAAATTTGTGCAATTCAAATTTAGCTATCTAGTTCCTGACCTTGGAATTTGATTTAGAAAAAGCTTCCCCATCACAATTTCTATAGATGGTATACTTTTTCATTTCACTTAAAATTTTAAATCTTTTATTACTGTAAGATTTGCTTTACTATGTGGTATCAAGCAAGGTACTAATTTTATTTTCTGGATGAGTGGCAGACTGTACTTATATTATTATGAATTAGTTATCCTTTCCTCATTGCTATGAAATGCCTTTGTGTTAAAAATATAAATGTATGCATATGTGGGTCTTTCTGAACTCTACTTTGTGCTTCACTTTTTTTTTTTTTTTTTTTTTTTTAATGTAGGCTCCACTCTGTGTGGAGCCCAACACAGGGCTTGAAGTCATCACCCTGAGATCAAAAGCTGAGCTGAGATCAAGAGTTGCATGCTTACCCAACTGAGCCACTCAGGTGCTCCTTTGCTCCACTGTTTTAATTATTGTTGCTTTCCGAAACATATTTTAAGATCTGGTTGAGCAAACCCCGCTTCTCTCTCTCTTTTCCTTTTTTATGACAATATTTCTTGGCTATTTTTTGCTTCTTTATACTTTCAGTGAAATTTGAAATCAGTGTGACAAAATATCAAGAAAACTTTGTAGGAGTTTTTTTGGATTTGCATTTTGTTGAAAGATAAGATGGGGGAGGACTGTACTGAGACTTCTGCAAAAAAAAGCAAGTGCTTTTATTACTCATTTGGGTACGGTTTGATGTTCACCCGTCATTTCTTGTAATATTCTGCACATAGGCATTACACATCTAGAAAACAGTAGTGTCATTAAGAGCCTTAAGAATGTTTACCTTCTTAGTAATTCCACCTCTGGTGATGTAAACAATGTGAACAAAAGTTCATGCATGAAGATTTAAGGTTTATGGGGAACGATTCAAACATTAGAAGCGCTTTGAAGGAATAGTGATTGGGGGATGGCTAAATAACTTTTAATATACCACAAGCTGAAATATTATGCAGCCCTTAAAAAGATATTTGTGGAGATGAGTTTAGCCTTAATGTTACATGGAAGATCATGATTGGACATTGCGTGAACCCTTTTATATTTTGTATGCATAGCTTCTGCACGCATCATAGAAAGCTCATAGTATAAGACAAGAAAAATGTGCTAAAACGTAAATGAGAGGGGTTATATTCATGAGAGGGGTAATAAGTGATGGTTATTTTTAACTGGAGGTTTTCTGGGCTTTCTCACCTTTCTGTGGTTTGTATGTATTGATGTCCCGGGCGGAGCGAAGGGAACTTGCCTGGAACTGGAACGTGAGACAGCGCCCTGTGCGCACTTGGAGCCCCGGCCTGCAGGCGAGTCGGGCGGTGCCGGCCGGTGCAGTCCCGCGCACGGCCGGAGGGTGGCAGTGTCCGCTCGCAGACCCGCCGCACTCGGCCGGCTGACCTTTGTCAGCCTCCGCAGTCTCTCGTTTATCACTGATCACAAGAGTGGAATGAACATATTTACTTGTGTTTTGCTTTCCACTTATAATATCTAGTGGCATGGGAGGGAAATGAAAACAATTGTTCATAGGGGAAATTTATGAGCTTCATCTGGCTGCGAGATTTCCGCAGTTGCCCCACGCCGCCCAGGGACTTGGATTGCTTTTTGCATCTTCGGGCGAGGGGAAGGCGCGTTTCCATCTGCCCTAGTGGCTCTGGAGTGTTAGTCATTCCTGGCTTTCTGCGGCCGTTGCCTCTGAACAGCAGACTTGCCCGGCCATCTTTTCCTTCCCCTTCAGCTTGAGAAGAGCACGCGGGCCCCCCTTTGGGGCTCTCACATGAGAGTGGTCCCCATTTCACGCTGGGCCCTCCATCAGGAGTCTGGATTAGCCAGGGTTTCCCGACTCTCCTGCGATGTCCTAAAATATCTTCCTCTTAATGAGCTGGGGCGGGGCTCGGCTGACCCCTTATGAACCTCAAGAGGCCTCTTCATCCCCGGATTTTGCGGTGGGGGGCATGAAGGGAGAGGTTGTGGGCAGGTCCCTTCTCCTGGGGGTCTAGCAGCACCCTGAGAGCAGTTGTCCTATTGTTTGGTATACAGGATTGGGGGCTTGGTGAGCCTGGGAAGAGGGACACCTGAGAGCTGAGGGCCTTGTTGGAGATGCATGCCCGTGTGTGTGTGTGTGTGTGTGTGTGTGTGTGTGTGTGTGTGTTGGCTTCCATCCCTGACCAGCCTGGCTCTCTCAGCCTGGCAGAGGGCATGGTGATGGGAGGGGAGCTGCTCACTGAGGAAAGGACAAATCAGTGGGCCCTTGTTGTATTTAGACCTTTTGGACCTTGGGCTTGTGGAGCTGGCTCCTGGGATCCTGGAACCAGCTCTACCTGAAGCCAGTTCTTGGTGGGAGTGCCCATGCACTGACCTGTTGCCCTCATGGACAGTCCCAGCTTGTGCCCTGGGACACACTGCCCTGGGAAGAGAGGTGCCAGTGGCTTATACTTCAGGTGAGGCTGGAGGGCTGTGTGTGGAAGGGGGAAGCCCTGCTGGAGGTACCAGGGACTTGTGGTGCTAGAAGTACAGATGTTCAAACCACTGGAACACTTTGCTGGTGTGCTTTGATGTGAAGACTTTTCTGTCACTTGATGTGTGTTAGGATGTGGGTATTTTTATGGGGGTGCTAATACTGTCTACAGTAGAAAAAGTTGTTTGGGGTTATAATCGGTTTGAGATTCCGTCTGGTCCCTCCCTCCCTTCCTTCCCGGCTTCCTCCCTTTCTCTTTTTCTCTTTCTTCCTTACTCCCTCTTTCTTTCCCTTTCCCTTCCCTCCTTCCTTTTCTCCCTTTCTCTCTCTCCCTCCCCCCCTCGTACTTCCTCTCTCCCTCCCTCCCTCCCTCCCTCCCTCTTTCTTTCTCTCTTCTCCCTCCCTCCCTGCCTGCCTTCCTGGCTTCCTCCCTTTTTCTCCTTCCTTCCTTCTCCCTTCCCTTCCCTCCCCTTCCCTTTCCCTCTCTTTTCCTCCCTCCCTCCCTCCCTCCCTCTCTGCCTCACTGCTTCCCACCCTCCCAGCCCCCGCTCTTTCTCCCATCCTCTCTTCCTCCTGCCACTCTCCCTTCTTTCTTCCCCCGCTCCCTGCCTCCTTTCTTTGCTCTGCTGGGGGAGGTTTTCCTAGAGTTACTGTGGCAGAGCCCACAGGTTGCTCACTCCCCGACAGCACAGACTCCGGTTGGCTGGGACAGCTCCAGCTGTGTGCCTGGAAGGATGTGATGGGGGTGTGGTGTGGCCACTGCAGGGAGAGTGTCAGGCGCCCAGGTGAGCCTTTGACACAGAGTGGATAGCACAAGGGCCTCGTGGAGTCCCGGCCGGGACCCTCCCCTGCAGCTGCATTTCCAGTGCCCACCTGTGGGACCCCAGCTTCCCTGGGGAGGACCTCAGCACCACTGAAGGATCCAGTCCTAATTCAGCCAAAGCGGATTCCTCCCAGTGAGGTTTTCGTCTGGAACAGAAGAAAGGGAGCCGGTTGGCTGGCTGTCTTGGAGTGAATATTTAAAGACCCCATGTTCTCAGTGGCAAGGGGCGAGGACAGGCGCTGGTAGACGGTGGTCTGGTTCTGCCTCTGTCTCTCTTGCCCACAGGATCCTCCCTCCGCTCATTACAGTCCACTGCATTTCCCCAGCAGTCTTACAATCAAATTACTCAAAATTGCACTGCTTTATTGCATATTGCTGAACTCCAAGACAAGCAAATACCCAGATAATGAACAATTATTTATGACAAATTATTACCTTTACATATAAGATTAACAGTTTTTATTAAGTTCAGTCAAGGTGACAACCCGTCCCTGAAAAATAGCGCGACGTTTTCCCGTGGAACGGAACAAGGGCCTGCTGAAGGTCAGGGGTGGGCGCTGGCGCGCGCTCCTGCTGGCTGTTCCCGGGGGTGCTGGCTGTTCCCGGGGGTGCGCTCCCAGGCCCGCGGGGCCGGCGGCCACTCTTCCCACGGAAGGCGGCCATCTTCCCACCTCGGGACCTGGGCAGCTTCCGTGGGGCTTCCCGCTCCCTTTGTCCCCTGCGACTATGTAATGACAAAGGCCCTCAAGAACGGGACAGGTTGCACTAATTGCTTTTGTACGTAAGCTTTAAAAATTTGTATTATTGGAAACTGAACTTTTAAAAATTATTTATGGACTCGCTAACGTACGGTTTGGTGATTTCTTCCCATCTCCGTGGTTCTTCTTGTGAACAGAAACCTCTCTCAGCTAATTATAACATACAGTATTTCCCCAGCAGTCTTACAATCAAATTATTCAAAATTGCATTTCTTTATTGCATATTGCTAAAACCCAAGACAAGCAAACATCAAGATAATAAACAATTATTTATTGCAAATTATTACCTAATATATAAGATTAACAGCTTGTAACTATTAAGATTAATACATGTGGTAAACTGTATTTATTATACTTATTTTGTAGCAAATATCTTTGTATAAAACATATGTTTATGTATTGCAATTAATGAGAAAAAGTGTAAGATTAACAATTTATGTTGGGTTTTGTTTTTAGATTTATGCACACTGTAAAACTTATTTATTGCACTTATTAAAAGTATTTAATGATGGACTTTTAGATGCTATATTTTTAATGTGCAAATATAAACTAAAGGAGTATTAAATTACAAAATGGAAAATTATAACTGAAGTCAAAGAATCTAACTATTTTCTGCTATAAATCTGCTTTAAAAAGATCATCACTGGAATTACTGAATCTTTAAATAGTGGCCTTTATAGTACATAATGAGTTCCAATGAGTTATCCTTTAAAAGGCTTTTTTCATCATTAAAACTAAACTCAACATCTTGCTCTTAAAGATAAATGTAGCTAACAGCGTAAACAGCAGAATCATTTTATTTTATGACGAGAAGTTGAAGTCACATTGGTGAAGAGCAGTGGGCCTGGATGGGTCCCCTGCAGGTGAGGGAGCAGGACCCACGGGCCAGAAAGGCAGTTCCTGGCACAGGTGGAGCTCACCTGGCTGGCACTGAGCAGCCTGGGGGTGGAGGGGGAGGTCCCGGGCTTTGCCACCACGGCTTCCCTCCCCTGGTGGAGACGGAGCAGGGGTATAGCCGGAGCCATTTCTTTGCCCCAGAATTAGAAAATGATGCACCCCAAAGGTATTGAGACATAAAATAGAAATGAGGTACTGGCTGAGCATTTCTTGCTTTGCCAGGGTTCAGGGGCCCCAGATACTTTGGTAGGGTAGGAGGGGAATTCTAGAAGGCAGTCAGAGCAGAGGAGCTAAAGAAACTCATTGAGAAAACTGGCACAAGTTTTAGGTCTCTAATTCTCATGAACGATTTTTAGGAATGAGTTAAACTAATGAGCAATTTCTGGGTTTCCTATGGAGAGAGGTTTCTGTATCCAGGGGCTGCTGGAAAGAGGGAGCACTACTCCTGAGTGCCCGTGTGTCCCCTGCCTGCCTGTGGCCAGTGGCTTATACTCAGCTTGTGGACATGGGATCTCTTCAGCAGCTGGGCGCTGACTCCTGAATCTGGGGTCTTTGTTCCACCCCAGTTGCCTGTGGGACTGAGGCTGAGGACAGGGTTAGAGCACAACTTATAAACTGGACTGCACAGACCTCTAAACCCTGGTCCTTTTGCATCTGTGCCGAGACCCTGACAGGTGCTTGTTCCTCTGACCTCCCAGCGAGAATTGGCCATACTGTATGGGCGGGTCCTGGGGATATAGGAAAGGTGGGGGGGGGGGGGGGGTTGCAGCGGGGGGGCAGGTGGGGTGAACAGCCTTCTCCAGTGCTGTTCATGACCTAACCCTTCTAGGAAGACAAACAGGAAAAGGTGGAAGGAGGAGGCAAGGGGAGAAAGAAGGGAGAAAAGGGCTTTTTGGTTCTAAGCTCTGCAGATTTCTGTTCATTGAGGAAATTTGGAAAATAAACACCTCTCCTTCAGAACACAAGTGCTCTGGGCAGTTTGTATTATTTTATTTCAGGTGTGGAGAACACTGCCCCCCCCATTTGATTTGTAGTACAGGACACATAGTCTTTGAAAAATGCGTAGAGAATATAAACCTCTGTTATTTTGGGTCTGCAAACATTGTGGGTGCTGTTTGGTGCTCCTTGGGGTCCCCGGGGTTCACCAGCCAGCATCGGGGCTGACTGCGGGAAGCTGAGCACGGGATCTGTCTCTTCCTCCAGAAGCCTGCTTTGTAAGGAGGAGGAGGCAGACAGCGGGGGCAGGCTTCTGTGTCTGCCACGTCCTTAGACTCCCTGCTTGGGATGAACACTCCCTTACTTCTCTTAGACAAATACATGTTGGCCTATTCTATTATTATTTTTAATTTTTAAAAATTTAATTAATAAATTTTTATTTTTTAGCAGGCAGTATATATTGACCTATTTTTATGCTTTTTAAATTTGTTTTTTATTGGAGTGTAGTTAACAGCGTTATGTTAGTGGCAGGTGTATAGTATAGTGATGATTCCATGCTGATCACTGTCAGTGTGCTCTTAATCCCCTGTATCTATTTTATTCCACCCAGCCTCCCCCCGGCAATTGCCAGTTTGTTCTCTATGTTTAAGAATCTGTTTTTTTTTTTTTTTTTTTTTTGATCTCTGGTTTTTGTTTTGTTTCTTTAACTCCACCTAAGAATGAAATCATATGGTATTTGACATTTCTCTGACTGGCTTATTTCACTTAGCATTATACCCTCCAGTTTTGTTCACGTTGGTACAAATGGTGAGATGTCTTTCTTTTTTATGGCTGAGTAATACTCCTTTGTACACACACAAACACACACACACACACACACACACTCTCCCTCTCTCTCTCTCTCTAAATCAACACTGCGGTGCATCAATTTTTTCAAATGATTTTTTTCATTTTCTTTGGAGAGATACCCAATAGTGGAATTACTAGATCTTATGGTATTTCTATTTTTAATTTTTTTGAGGAGATGCCCTACTATTTTCCAGAGTGGCTGCACAAATTGCATTCCTACCAATGGTGCATGAGGGACCCTTTTACTCCATATCCTTGCCAACGCTTGTTATTTCTTGTCTTTTTGATTTTAGCTATTCTGACAGGTGTAAGGAGATATCTTATGGTGGTTTTGGTTTGCATTTCCCTGATGGCTGGTGATGTTGAGCATCTTTTCACACGTCTGTTGGCCATCTGTATGTCTTCTTTGGAGAAATATCTATTCAGGTTCTCTGCCCATTTTTAAATGGGATTTTTTTTTTTTGGTGTTGAGTTGCATGTAAATTCTTTACATATTTTGGATATTAATTATTAATCCCCTTATCAGATATATCATTTGCAAATATCTTCTCTTCTCCCATAGGTTGCTTTTTTTGTTTTGTTGATGGTTTCAAAACCATCAAAAGCTTTTTATTTTGGTATAGTCCCAATAGTTTAATTTTGCTTTTGTTTTCCTTGCCTGAGGAGACATACCTAGAACAATATTTCTATGGCCCATGTCATAGAAATTATGGCCTATATTTTCTTCTAGGTGTTTTTGTGGTGTCAGGTCTGACAGTTAGGTCTTTAATCTGTTTTGAGTTTATTTTTGTGTATGGTGTAAGAAAGTTTCATTTCTTCTAACTGTATTTTTGAATGAAGTTTATAATTTCATTCTTAATCATCATCTTTCTTTTTTTTTTTTAAAGATTTTATTTATTTGTCAGAGAGAGCAAGCGAGAGCGAGCACAGGCAGACAGAGTGGAAGGCAGAGTCAGAGGGAGAAGCAGGCTCCCTGCAGAGCAAGGAGCACGATGTGGGACTTGATCCCAGGACGCTGGGATCATGACCTGAGCCGAAGGCAGCTGCTTAACCAACTGAGCCACCCAGGCGTCCCCTTAATCACCATCTTTCATTTCATTCTTTTGTATGTAGCTTTGCAATTTTCCCAATGTCATTTGTTGAAGAGACTGTCTTTCCCCATTGGATAGTCATGCCTCCTTTGTTGTAGATTAATTGACCATAAAAGCATGGGTCCCTTTCTGGGTTTTCTATCCTGTTCCATTAACTCTGTTTCTGTGCCAGTACCATACTCTTTTCATTACTGCAGCTTTGTAGTGTATCTTGAAATTTGGGATTGTGGTATCACCAGTTTTGTTTTTTCTCAAGACTGCTTTGGCTATTTGGGGTCTTTTGTCTTTCCATATACAGTTTAGTATTATTTGATCTGGTTGTCTTAGGAATTTATTTATTAAGAAAACCACTCACTTTGGGGCGCCTGGGTGGCTCAGTGGGTTAAGCCTCTGCCTTCGGCTCAGGTCATGATCTCAGGGTCCTGGGATCGGGCCGCATCGGGCTCTCTGCTCAGCAGGGAGCCTGCTTCCTCCTCTCTCTCTTTGCCTGCCTCTTTGCCTACTTACGATCTCTGTCTGTCAAATTAAAAAAAAAAAAAATCTTAAAAGAAAACCACTCACTTCTTTCTTCATTTTAAAAAAAGATTTATTTATTGAGAGTGGGAGGAGAGAGAGTGAGGAGGGGCAGAGGGAGAGAGAGAATCACTAGCAGATTCCCTGCCACCTGTCCCACTACTTCACTCCAGCAAAACATTTCAAAGACCTTACAGTGTGCACATCCTTCAAGTGCTGAATTCCACTTTGAGGAATTGTCTTCAGAGAATAATCCTGGATGAAAACAAAGAATCATGTATGGTGGCATTTATTGAAACTTTATTTTTGAATTTTTACTATGGAAAGAGTAACAAATATACAAAAGGAACATGGCCAGAGAAACAGAACCCCAGTTCCCCAGGTCCAACTCCCAGACCCCTTCCTGTCCCTTGGTTTATTGAAGCAAATCCCAGATACCATGTTGTTTCACCCATCAATAACTCAGAACGCATTTCTAAAAGATAAGGACTTCTTCAAAAAGCAGAAGTATAATACCTTTATCTCGCTTTAAATTACCCACATTCCTCCATATTGTCAAATATTCAGTCGATGGTTAAGTTTTCTCTGCTTGTCTCAGAACCTCAATTTTTCTTTGAAAAGGTTTTTTTGTTTCAGTCAGATAAGGTCCATCCACTGCAATGGGCTAACATGCCTCATCTTTTTTCACCCTTTCTCTCTCTTCCCTTTGGAATTTGCTGAAGGAACTGGATGAGCTGTACTGTTTCCCTGCAACTTGATTTTGCTGATTGCTCTGTTTTCATATCACTTAACATGTTCTTCTGTCTAGCTATTGCAGACACCCATGTCTCAAAATACAACTGATGCTTATTTCCACTTTGAAATGGTTGAATCTGCCAGTAGACCTTATTATTTGATAAGTAAATGAAGATTCATATATATTATCATGCCACACGTTTGCTTTTTGAAAAATATTTTGATAACTATATTTCAATAGTTTATAACCTATACATTTTACTAAATATCATTCTTCTGAGAAGAGTTGCACACTTCACCCAGATGACCAGAGGGGCCAGTGGCCCCCAAAAGTAAAATCTTCCAGTACTTTAGGGCTGCAAAATGGCTATGTCCTATTTCTACCACATCTTCTTAATTCATTAGTTGGAATACTTTTATAAGGAGAAGTACGTATCATCAACTGTTTTGTTATCTTGATTTTTAGGGATTAAAAAAATGAAACTTTTATTTTGAGATAATTGTAGGTTCATGTGCAGTTGTAAGAAATCATACAGAGAGATCCCATGAATTCTTAATGAGTTACCCTAATAGCATTCTGTAAAACTATAGTGCATTCTCACAATTAGGATATTGATATGGATGTAGGCAACATACAAAGCAGTTCCATTCCCATAAGAACATCTCATGTTGTCCTTGTTTTATTTCCTTCTCCTTCCCAAACACTAATCTGTTTCTGTACTTGTTTCTATACTTGTGTCGTTTCAAAAATATTACACAGATGGAATTATAACTTTGGGGATTGTTGTTTTTTCACTCAGCATAATATATACATGTTATATTCATTTGTGGAATTTTGGTAGATATTGCATGAAATCTGTATATCAATTTCAGAAGAAGTAATCATTAGCACGTTGAGTCTTCTTATCTATGAACATGGTATGTCTCCTTATTTGCTTAGATCTTTCATTTCTTTTACTAGGATGTATAGTTGTATATGTCTTGCACATATTTCATTAGATTTACACCTTAGTATTTCATTTTTCTGAACAATTATAAAGGTACTATTTTTTAAAATTTGGTGTTGATGTGTTCACTGCCAGTATATTGAAATACAATTGCTTTTTGCATGTTTATCTGGTATCCTGAAAACTTACTGAATTTGCCTTTAGTTCTGGAAGATTTTTTAAAATAGATTTCTACATAGATAATTATGTCATCTTCAAATGTAAACAGTTTCATTTCTTCTCTTCTCATTTGTGTGCTTTTTATTTCCCTTTTAAAATTATTGCATCAGCTTAAACTTGCAGCAACATGTTGAAAAAATGTGGTGAGAGTGACACCTTGCCTAAACTCCAGGGAAAATCATCCCAGTCTTTCATTATTAGGTGCAATGTTAGCTGTAAGTTGTTTGTTGATGCACTTTATCAAATTGTGGAGTTCCTCACTATTCCCAGTTTCCTGGGAGTTTCTTCTTCTTTTTATAATATGAATGTGTGTTGAATTTTGTCACATGCTCTTTCTGCATCAATTAATATCATCATGTGATTTTTACTTTTCAGTCTGTTAGTATGATGAATAGCATTGGTTGATTTTCTGATATTGAACCAGACTTGCATCAATGGAATGCATCCCATTTGTTATTGTGTATAATATTTTTTATTACATTTCTGAATCCCATTTGCTAATATTTGTGAAGGATTTTTTCATCTACACTCATGTAGTTTCCTTCCTCCTCCCTCTCTTCCTCCTTCCCTCCATCTCTCCCTCCTTCAGTCTCTCCCTCTCTCTTTCCCTCCTTCCCTAGCTCCCTCCCTCTCTCCCTTCCTTCCTGGCTTCCACAGTCTTTGTCTGGTTTTCATATCAGGGTAATACAAGTGTCATAATATGAATTGGGAAGCATTCCTCTATTTATTTTCTGGAAGAGATTATGTAGAATGGTGTTAATTCTTATTTAAACATTTGATAGAATTCACCAGTGACACCATCTGGGTCTAGAGATTTCCTTTTTGGGAGTTTTAAAATTACAAATGCAAATTTCTTAATCATTGTAGGGCTATTCACATTATCTTTTTCATGTTGGGTGAGTTAGGGTTATGTATAAAGAATGTAATACCTAGAGCAACCACTAAAAAAGCTATATAAAGAGATACACTCCAAAAACACAACAGATAGTCTACTCATGTCATTATTGCACAATTTGAATGAAGCATAGAAACATTATCTCCTTTTAAGTATCTTTATCTTCCTCAGTTATAATAACCATTTTTCAAATATTTTCTCTACACACATTTAGATTCACATTAAACAGTGCTGTGATTTTTGCTTCAGCCATCATACATGATTTGGAAAACTCAAGAGAAGGGAAGCCCATTTATTTACCCACATTTTTGATTATTGAATTCTGCCTGCCTTCTTGATGTCCCATATTTTTTTTTCTTTTAGGGCATCTTTCCATTTAAAGAGCTTCCCTTTCCTGTTCTTTTAGGGTTGGTTTTCCCCAGACAGATTCTAAGTTTTCCCCTCACTGGAGAATGTCTTGATTTCTCCTTAATTACTAGTGGGTATTTTTGCTGGGTATAGAATTCTGGGTAGGCTGTTCTTTTCTTTTCAGCACTTGAAGAACATTATGTCACTTCTGCTGGCCTCCATGGTTTCTTTTTCTTTTTCTTTTCTTTTCTTTTTTTTTTGGCCTCCATGGTTTCTGATGAGAAATTACTATTATTCTAATTGCTTTTACCATATATTAACATGACTTTTTTTTTTTTCCTGGTTGCTTTCAAGATTTTGTCTTTATCTTTAGTTTTAAGAAGTGTAATTATGATGTATCCTTTTCGATACTCTCTCTCTCTCTCTCTCTCTCCCTTTCTGGGTAAACTTAGCTCTTTGAATCTGTAGGTTTATGTCTTTTGTCAAATTTTGTGTCAAATTTCTTCCTGTGAGTATTTTCTAGTCCCATCCTCTTTCTTGTCTCCTTCCAGGACTCTGATGAAATGAATGTTAGGTCTTTTGTTAGAATCTCACAGGTCTCTGAGGCTCTAATATTTTTTTGAGTCTATTTTTTCTCTCTGTTGTTCAGATTGGTTGATGTCAGTTATTCTCTTTTCCAGTTCACTACTTCTTTCCTCTTTCCCCTCCATTCTGCTCTTCAGCTCACTGACTGAGCCTTTTACTTTTGTTATTATATTTTTCAGTCCTAAAATTTTCATTTGGCTCTGCTTTATATCTTTTATTTCTTTGTTGAGACTCTTTTCTCCCCCATTCGTTTCAAGTGTTTTTGCAGTTGCTCACTGAAGCATTTTTAAAATGATGATTGCTTTAAAATTTTTGTCAAATAGTTGTAACATCTCTGTCATCCTGGTGTTGGAATATGTCTTTTTCATTCAGTGTGAGACCTTTGTTTTCTCTGGTATGATGACGATTTTTTAAAATGATGCCTGGGATTTTGTGTTACGTTATGAAACTCTGAATTGTATGTAAACCTTTTGTTTCAGATGGTTTTGTTTAGTAGGGGGGCTCCTATCAGTTATGGCTTCAAATATTTTTCAGCTGTGTTATTTGGCACACACACATTTAGGATTATGGCTTCTTGGTGGATTAACCCTCTTATTATATAATGCCCCTCTCTGTCTCTGGTGATTCTCTTTGCTCGGAAGTCTCTTCTTTCTATAGATAAAATATATAATATAAATATAATCTACCTCCAGGTTTCCCACTAGCTTCTGTTGACCCTGGAGGGAGCAGGATCCTTACTACTTAGGGTAAAAGTGGGTAAAAGTACTAGCTCCCCGTGTGGGTACCACTAACATGGTGTTGGGGGTGGTCTTGTTTGTGTTGATGCATGGTGAAAGTCAGCCTACTCTGACTCTGTCAGAGATAGGAGGCATGTTTTGTTACTGCCAAGTAAGAGGTGAAGTTCAGGCTCCCATGATCTCTACTGACAGTTTGGAGAGATTTACTCTGGTGGGGAAATTGGTGTTTCTTGTTACAGCCTCCTTAGGGTAGAATTCTAGACTTGCCTTTTGCCTTTGCTTGTGTAGATATGGATAGGGCCACTTTTTTCCCTGTAGTGTTTGACTGGAGTAGAGCAATTATTGTTTAAATGTTTTCTGTCTTACTTGGCTGCCCCTCTTCTTGTCCTTTGGCTAGAGAGATCAGGCTTTCATTGGGGGTTTGTTTTCTGTGACTGCTACAGTTTCCAGATTTCTGCTTTCCTTAGTTCCAGGTCTAGCATATATGAAGCAAAAAAGAAAACCAAAGAAACTGACATAGTAGTCATTTCTTGGATTTTAGGTCTTGCTAGTCTGCCTTTTTTCCCCTGCCACTACGTCCTCTGGGACCAGTGAGCAACTTACCTTCTCTGATCACTTTTTCCTGGGGTTTGTTCCATGCTGTTTAGCACATGGCCTTTAGATCTTACTCATTTGTTCATTCATTTCTTCTTTCATTCAGCAAAATGGGTTGTGTGCCTTCTCCTACAGATGTGGTGGTTAAAGACCTTGAGTTCCCGTTAGTGGAAGAGACAAGCAGTAGTCACAGGGTCTGGGAAGACAGTTCCCCCTGAGCTGGTCTTGTACTGTCCTGGTGAAGGAGAGTCTATAGGGCAGGGTTAGATCTGGCTGCTCTGCCCAGGGTGAGATGGGGCTCTGCTCATAGCCCTGGTAGGAGGCACCTTGGCACTTGGCTCCTTCAGGTTGCATTTGCTCATCTACTGAGCACCTGCTGCTACAGAGCCTACACTGCAAAGGGATGTGGGGTAAGAGAGGTGGAACCAGCTCTTGGCAGCTCCAGGCCAGGATGGGTAGAAATAGTCCCTGGAAAGCTCACCCTTGAATGGAGGGTGAGAGCACCAGTGGTGGCAGGAGCTCAGGATATTATTTCCTTAAAAAGAAGCTTTTGAGCTAGACCTGGGTACTGATTGGGGAAAAAATCCCGGTAGAGATATGAGCAGTGGGCCCTAGTCTCTGCTCCTGGTAGGTGGAGCAGCTGGAACAGGGACTTGGGGGACCCAGGTTCCCACCCAGGCCCCATCCTGGTGCTCTCTCTCCCCACCCTGGGCATTATCTTTCTCCTAGCATGATGCCCCATCCAGGTCCCCACCTGGCTTGCTCCTGCCTCTCCCTCGGGCACAGCTATTCTGCCTGCGATGCCCGTCCAGGCCCTGCATTGTGTGGGGAAGATGTGGCTCACCCGCGCGGGTTATTATTAGCCTGCAATGAAGTGAAAGGCCCTGAATGGGGGATGCCGAGCTCCTGCCTGACACCGTGGCCGAGGCAAGAAGGGAATGATTCATTATGGCTACAAGGCGTGCTCTAATTTCATATAACGGAATAAATGACAGTCGTATTTTGGGTGCCACCACGTGCAGATAGCATTGTTCCCTGACTGCCTCTCACCCAGGCTGCAAGGAGAATTAGAGCAGCCTTTGTGCAGGGAGATGAGAGGCCAGGGGACACCTGGGGGCCAGCAGGTGCCGTGACCCTGGGAGGCAGTGTAAAGTTGCTGCTTGGTGGCTGGCGTGGCCTGGGAAAGGGGCCTCTGGATCCCATCCTCCCATTCAAGGACCCCCAGCCTGCTGATCACACTTCAACTTCCTGTACTCCACACGTTCCCCTCCCATTCTTATGGCTTCTCCAGACCCCACCTCCCATCTGGTTCCCCATTCAGTTCAGCCCCAGCTCTGGGGCCCCTCCTCCAGGAAGCCAACAGTACCCATCTTATGCTCTTGCAGTTCTGTGTGAGTGTCTCCCTCCCTCTTTGCAGGCTTCTAGACTCCCCCACTAGTCTCCTGGCCCTGGCTGGGACTCTGCGACCACATGCCAACAGCTTTAGCTGAGGCTTCCTTGGCTGTGAAGGTGGCCCCAAGTTTGAGGCAGTGGGCCTTTACCTGGTATCTGCTGGGATGGAGAATTCCCCCGTAAGTTGAGCACACAATGGTGTAGTTGTTGGGGTATGAGCCCTCCAAGGCAGGGCTGCTGTGTGACTTGTGGGGGCTGGGGTCAAATAAAAATACAGGCCCTGTTTTTGCAAAATTAGTGAAGAACTTGAAGACACCATAGCAGAGCCTTAAACCTAGTGCAGGGCCCTTCTGAGTGAGGGCCTCTGAGCATGGAGCAGTGGCAGGTGCATGAAGCTGACCTTATCCAGCATCGACAAGAGACCCAAGGCTGGAGCCTAGGGTCCCCCTGGGGCATCATGGGGTCATCTCACCTGAGCTGTTGCCAGGTAGGCTGGCAAGGCCATGGGGAAGGGCACTGGACTGGCTGGGTTACAAGCACATGAGTAGGTTCCTGGAAGCAGCCACAGAATTATGTTTCCCCAGTGCGCTTCATCTGTGCTCTGGAACCCCAGATAAAAATAATAGAGGAGTAGGATAACATTCAAGGGCAATTTCATCCTTGGGTGTCTAAGCAGGAAAGGAAGCCTTGGGATCACTGGACCAAGGAATTCATATTCCTGTAATATTTGCACACAAAATGGTCTCATGTTTAAAAATGCACATTAAGAGTCGTGTCAATCACAGACCCTTGGAAATGGTGCTGACTTGACAGGGAGACAGAACTTTCCCGTGGAGTTTAATTTCGTTCAAACACCTTTTGCAATTGGGGTGACAGCAGGACCAAGGACCGGGGGGACCCGCACCCTCCCCCGCCTGCTGCTGCTGCCCATGGCTGGGCCACTAGCCCAGCAGGGGTCACTGCATGGAGTGTGTGAGTAGGGAGCTCCCGGAGCCCACTGTGGAAGGGCCCTGGACAGCCATACAGGACCAGACCCTCTCTCCTTGGTCTCCCCACTGCTCTCTGAGATCAAGTCCTGGCATCACCACCAGAGCAGAAGTGAGGGGGTGGGCAGGCCAGCTCCTGGGAGGGCAGAACCCCCTGAGCAGGCTCTGCACTGGCTCTCAGCCTGTGGGAAGATGGAAAGAATCTCCAGCAGACTTGGGCCAACCGCAGGGGTTGATTTGGAGCTCGATCCCACAACCCAAGATCCTGCCTGAGCCCAAACCAAGAGTTGGATCTTTACCTGACTGAGCCACCCAGGCACCCCGAAGGTAGCTCCTTTTATTTATTTCTTCTTTTTAAAAATTTAATTGGGCTGCTCCTTTTAAAGGAGGCCATGCTCTGCAGTTCACTGTGAGCCCCGCTGCTCTGAACTTTCCCCCAGCTCTGCACAATGGCTATCCTCTTAGACTTTGATTTGCACAGTTGTGGTTCTTTCTTTCTTTCTTTTTTTCTTCCTTCCTTCCTTTCTTTCTTTCTTTTTTGAAGATTTTATCTATTTATTTGTCACAGAGAGTGAGAAAACACACAAGCAGGGAGAGCGGCAGGCAGAGGGAGAAACAGGCTTCCCGCTGAGCAGGGAGCCCGATGTGGGGGTTCAATCCCAGGACCCTGGGATCGTGACCTGAGCCGAAGGCATACGCTTAATCAACTGAGCCACCCAGGGGTCCCAACACAGTTGTGTTTCTTACATCTGGCTGGCATTGCTCATTTAGGGTGTCTGCCTGCCCCCTTATGCATTTTGCCCCTTTGCTCCTCATTTGGAAATTTCCTCTGGTGTTTTGCTGATTGTGGGTGGGCTGACTTTGGGGCATGTAAAGGGTGTAGATGGGGAGGAAGTGTCCCTGCTCTCTACACCGCGTCCTGGTACTCTATGAATATACTTGATGTATCCCCATGATCAAACTGTTGGGCTGGAGATTTCTTACCACCTCTTGAGAGCCGAGTGGGGGCATAGTCTCATAGGCAGAGGGAGAAGGGGTGGGGGAGAGGGGACTGTGGGCAGGAGGGCATGGCACATATGGCTTCTGTCACCCGCCCTCTGCCCCAGCTGGCTGAAACACGAATTTGCATTGTTACGCTCTTACCTTTAAAAAGCACCCTCCCTAAATGGTGTTTTCTCCTCTAGAAAGCCTGTGCCTGTGACTGATAGTGGGAGCAGCTTGGAACAGGGCACCCCTGGACCCTTCAAAAGGGGTGAGGTCTCAGCTCCACATAGCGGCCATTTCCTAGGGTCCAGCTCACTCTCTGTCCACATCTGCTTCCCCGCCTGGGGGTCTGGGCTGGGGAGGCTGGAGGGGCAGAGATGGCCAAGGCTCTTGCAGAAGGAGGCTAGTAGGGCAGGAATGTTTTCTAGTGACTGTTCCTGAGGAGGTGCAACCGAGCTGGCTGCTGTGGTCACCCTAGCCAGACATGCCTGTATGACCTGCCCCTGCTCATTCTCTTGGACATCTGCAGATCCAAGAATGGAGAGACAAAGTCACATTCGCCAGGTGGCCCAGGAGGCTCTTGCTTGTGACTGCTTCTTGTCCTTGGGTCCTTAGAGAAGACCATGCCTCATGTGAGTTCACTGTCTCTCAAGGCATTTTATGGGGGCCTGGTCTCAGCACCCCAGCAGGTGTTGACTTGCTTGACCTTCAATGGAGGCAGAGACAAAGTTTTCTTATCAATAGAAAACTGGCAAATGCAAGGAGGGGAAGTGGGTAGCTACCCCTATGTCTGTAAAGGAAGCAATCTGCCTTCCAAATACGACCTTATTAATTGGTTGTTCAGGAGAAGATCAGGGCCCGACTGGGTTAAATTGAGGGTCATGTCTGTAGCAGTGGGGATGCGATGCCCTGCAGCATCAGGTAAAATGTTTGTTTGCATATAGCTGATGGACAGCATTGCCTTCCAGAAAGCCCCCTGGCTGCGTGCTGGAGTGGACTTTTGTTACACAAGTTACAGAGGTTCCTTTTGCTGAGGGTTTCTAGAGCTGGGTTATGCAATGTGACTGCCTGTCTTGGGGATGGATGACAGTGCCCTGGGTTCTGGGACTCATCATGGCTCTCAGTGGGGAGAGGAAGGTCTTAGGAGTGTGACCATCACCCTTAAACAGACTTTAGTTGCCAACTTGGTGCCTTACCATGGTACATCATGTAAACTTTTGGGTTCCTCAGCTGGAAAATGGAGTCAGACTCTGGAAGGGTCCCCCATCTCCCTGAAGAAAAATTCTTCTGGTCCATTAACGTCATTTTCTTTAGAGAACCTTTTCTGATCTCAGAAAGGTGACCATATGGGAAACCAGGCTGATATTAAAAGCCATTGTCTGAAGGTTGATTGGTCTGGGGAGATGGTAGATTGGTCCCCTGCTGGACCAGCCATCACCACCAGGCTGTAGGTGAAAGCAGAGGCTGGTGGTCTCCACTCTGTCCTGGAAGCCCCCGGGTTCAGGTTTCCTTTACCCAGGCCCCAGCCATTGACAAACTTGTCCTTGTCTGCCCAGGACTCTCTTGATCCTGGCACTTTGAAAGCTCACAGCCTAGGAATGTCCTCCATCTGGCAAACCAGATGGCTGGTCACCCCACCTGGCCTTGGTCCCTAAGCCAGAGGGGCAGTCAGTGGGTAAAATCTAGGACTGGGAGGTGGTCCCAGCATGAGGAACAAGCCCCTGGAAGAGGCAGCCACGCTACGTCCAATGCTTCCCGCATGGCCTATGCTTCCATGCATATACCACACCATGACATTGCATATGTGTACAGGAACCCCTAGCATGTACGCTGTGTGATCCTAATGGCCCCTCCAATCACAGCAGTGCTCACGTGGAACTTGCAGGGTGCTCACATCACGGTGCTTGTCTGTTTCCACTGCTCGCGAAGTCAATACTCTCCTCTCCCATGGGGTGGGGGACCCTTATGCCCCTCACTTCCCAGAGGAGCAAGCTAGTGTGCTACTTGCCCAGGGTCAGCAAGCGTGGAGCCGGGACTTGGAGCTGGGCTCTCAGGTTCTACGGCCCACATGATAACCTTTCCCCTGATGGGAAATTGTGTGCAGAGACGAATATCGAGAAGGGGATGGGTTCAAGGGACCACAGCAGGAGCCCTCCAGGCAGCGAGGAAGAAATGGGGCCAAGAAAAGGGACAGAAGAGAGTTTCCTGCCAACAGAAACCCAGTCTGATCTTCAAGAGCCAGCACACAAGTGATTCCCTCCGTGAGGCCTTCTTGTGTTCCCCATACTGATCATTTCTTCATGTGGGTCCCCAGATTCTTGCTCATGTTTTCGTCTTGCCATCTGTCCTTCTCATATGACTGGAGGGCTCCTTGAGGGCAAGGCAGTGTCTGAGTCAACTGTGATTCTGGCTCTCAGGAGCTGGCAAGGACACGGAGGGGAGGGGAGACAGAAGTGCTGTCACTTCTTGGGGCCAACTGGCCAGCTGCTCTTCATTAGAAATCTTGTGGCTTCCCTTTGTGCCCAGCTGGGACAGTGTAATCAGAGACCCAAACAGCAGCATATAGTGGTGCTCTGCACAGTGAGGAAATTCCAGGGTCTTACACTGGAACTGTGGGCTGGCCCGAGTCATAGCACGTGATGTAGGACCACCTTTGAAAGTCTTTTTTTTTTTTTAAGATTTTATTTATTTATTTGACAGAGAGAGATCACAAGTAGGCATAGAGAGAGGGGGAATCAGGCTCCCCTCTGAGCAGAGAGCCGGATGTGGGGCTTGATCCCAGGACCCTGAGATCATGACCTGAGCCGAAGGCAGAGGCTTAACCCACTGAGCCACCCAGGTGCCCCCTTTGAAAGTCTTAATGCCGAGGCCGACTTGCTTTCCTACATGGTCGTGTTGTCTTTGCCCTTTTATTTATGTGCTTTGTACACATGGATGTGATGGTTGGTGGATTGCAAGGGACAAAAGACACAAACAACAGCCCAGTGATCTGGGTGCTATGTGCGGTCAAGATCATGCAATGAATGACTCAGAGTTGCAGGAGTTACAGTCTCGGTACCTACCCTCTACCCTGGGCTTGTTTGGAGTACCTGAGACCACTTATACACCTTCCTCTGAGATCTTTGGTGCAGGTGTTCTTTCTTTTTTCTACGTTCAGAGAAGGTGCTTGTGGGGGCTTTTGATGCTGTGTGACCGTGATGATGGGGGTTATAATGAAACACACGAACAAGCTGGCACAGAGCTGGGAAGGATGAGGAGGTCCCCTCTGCCGGGTGTGGTGTGCAGACCAGGGCTGTCGGCTTCTGTAGAGTTTAACACTCTATTAAAACTTGACTTCCCTTTGCCCCCAGTGCTCTGAAGCGTGCTAAAGAAGGTAGGGCAGGGCAAAGTGCAACATGGCTGTAGGACCCCTGTCTTAGTCAGCTTGAGCCCCCGTAACAAAATAGCACAGGCTGAGTGGCTTACACGGCACAAATCCATTGTCTTGCAGTCCTGGAGGCTGGAAGCTGAGATGAGCGTGTTAGTGTGATTGGGCTTTTGTGTGAGCTCTCTTCCTGCCTTGCACATGGCCACCTTCTCACTGGCCCCTGCCTGAAACCCTACAATGGCTCCCCATTCTATTAGAACAAACCTCTAACCTCTCATCACAGCCTCCAAGGCCTTCAATGATGTGAGCCGAGCCTGACCTCTACCTCAGGTCACTGTCCCTGATGTGCGGGAGCCACTGACCTCTGGGTTCCTCATGGTTGGGTCTGAGCATTTGCCATTCCCTTTGTGTACAAAATGCATTTCGGCATTTGGGTCTTGGCCTCCTGATGACACAGCTTCTGTGTGTCTTGCTGTCGCCGTGTCACATCACAACAGTTGTATTTCTTTATAGCTCTTGTAACCGAGGAGGCTTGGTCTTCCCTTTCAAGCGTCCATTTGTCGGGCAGGCACCTCCTCCCTCGCCCACTGTTGTCATGGCAGTTGCCTGTAGGAAGCACACCATCAGGAGTTGGTGGCTGAGACTTTTTCTTGGGGAAGGTGGGGGGCGGTACTTAGAAGAAGGTCTTTAAAGGTCTCCCACCCCACTGCCAGCACTCAGAGATGTTCACTATCCCCCCAAGCTTTCCTCCTTGCCTCCGCCGACTCCTCAGCCCCACCCCTCCCCAACCTCCCTGCCTCCGCACCCCTTCTGGCCCCACCCCTCCACCTCCACCTCTTTGGCTCCCCCGACCCCTCCCTGCGCTGTGTGGTCAGTGACCGCACTTAAGGCTAAACGCACACCCAGAGCCCTAACCCTATGCTTTGCAAAGACCCTCCCAACTCCCCGAAATATCCAAATCAGGATCTTCTAGACGGTTCTGAAATTCCTGTTTTAAGAGCATGTCTTCCCCTGTATGTCCCGTGTGTGTCCCCCCCCCCCCCCGTTTCCCCCCCCCCCCCGACCCCACGACCTCCCAGGATGGCATTTGTCTTCTGAGGAATTACTGTTTGGACACTTCGCCCTGCTACTTGGATGATGCGGGCAGTCTCAGTCTCCTGGCAACTGAGGAATTGGGTTGTGAGGCTGGTGCTTTCTCCCCCCTCAGCCATGTCCCGTGCTCCGTGCTGCTCTCTTTCTTGCATCTTCAGGCATTCTGTTCATAAGACCGCCATTTCTCAGAGTCTGCTCAGTTGTCCTCATTCATTCATTCATTCATTCACTAAAGTATCCATGATGATCCAGTCCCGCCATAACCGCAGGGGATGCAGGGAGAACATGCCTGCCCACAGCGGGGGGTGGGTCCTGCGGTTCTCCAAGGTGGCACCTGCGTGGAGCCTCGTGCATGGTACTTGGTAGATGACACCTTATGGTCCTGTGAATTGATTTTGATTGCAGAATTTTTACAAAGCACGCAGACTACCACCATAGTAAGAAGTATTATTTCCAAGGCCAATCTTGTTTTGAGAGGTTTATGAAAATTGAGCATTTGAAGATAATTTAAAAATCCTGCAAAACAAGGGTGGGGCGTCACTGTCCTGGCCTGGGGCCATTTCCCCAGAACCCTTTAGCAGGAACACACAGGCTGCTGAACAAAGTGTGTGGGACAAGCTGAGGGCTCTGCCCGCTTGGGGCCATGTGGGGAAGTCAAAAGCAAAATTCTCAGGGGACACACACTAGCTCTCATAGGAGGAGCTGACCTCCAGCTGTCCGCCTCCGCACTTATGAGTGCCTGCTGTATGCTCTCCCTGTCCACTGGGGTGTGGATGCTTTGGGGTCTTTTCTGGAATCCAATCCCAATTGTTTTTGGACACTTCCGCAGATGTCTTTCCTACTTGGAATGATGTTTCACTTTCTCTTTTCCTTGAAGCTTATCTGCTTTTCGAGAAGCCTCTGCTGACATTCCCATTCTCTCTGGTGCTCCCTGCGTCTGCAGTCATTCCTCTTCCAGGCTTCTGGGGGCGGGGGGCTTGGGGGTTAGAGGGACCAGGACTCTACCCTCCATCGGGGGTCCCCACAAGGACCTTCCTGGAGCTTCCAGATCTGGCTCTGTGCAAACCGGAGATATCCCCATCAACCCCGGGGCTTATTTAAAGGCTGTTAATTACTCTCTTCCATTCCCCAGCTAGATTAGCATTCCCTTGGAGTCACATGGAGCCCAGGACTGTGCTTACATCCAAGCTGTTAATAAATATTTGTGTGGGATTTGGAAAAAGAGAAATGCAAAGATGACTTGAGAAGTAAGACTTTGTCCCTCCACCCCCCGAGTTTAACTTCTGGGAAAGTTCATTTGGATGATTAAATGAGTAACAGTATGCACAGAAATTTGGGGGGGATGTGAGCTGGAGAATTTGTATTAGATATTAAAAATGCCCTTCAGAGCTGCAAACCAAATCAAGATAATAAAACGCAAATCCAGAAGAAGATGAGCCACAGCCCAGACTCTAGGAAACAGAGTTTGAGGCAGGACTGAAGGGACTGGCACTTTATTAGGGAGGGGTGAGCCGTGGGCAGAGAGAGTGGGGGAGAGGGGAGCGGCGCAAGGAGGGAAGGGAAGCCGTGTGCTGAGCTGGACTGGGAGACGCAGCAGGTGGCTCAGCAGGTGGCTCTGCTTGGCTGGTGGTCTTCTCCAGATGGGCTGTGCACAGAAACTCTGTCTCCTCGTAGTCAGCGGGCGAGAGGGAAGAGGGAATTTGTGTGCTTGGCTCCCCCCCATCTCCTGTTTCCCACGGGTCAGAGTTCACCCCGTGGGTGGTTTCTCCCGTGCATTTCTGCATTGCAACTTCTGGCTTGCCCCTTTGGCAACTTCTCAAGCGCTAGCTTCCGACTCAGACGTGAGGTGTTTCCTGCTAAACTGCAGGGGCTCAGAGATGCTAGAGATGGGAGGTGAGTGGCTAGGCTGCTGAACACGCAGCGGTGATCAAGGTGGGTGGGCTCGGGGTCTAGGGTCAGGTGGGTGAGGTACTGAGCTCAGGTGCAAAATGTAAGGGAGTGCCAACAACCCTGTGATCAAGTGAAATCATGTTTTTTTTTTTTTTTAAAGATGTTATTTATTTATTTGATACACAGAGAGATCACAAGTAGGCAGAGAGGCAGGCAGAGAGAGAGGGGAAATAGGTTCCCTGCTGAGCAGAGAGCCCAATGCAGGGCACGATCCCAGGACCCTGAGATCATGACCTGAGCTGAAGGCAGAGGCTTAACCCACTGAGCCACCCAGGTGTCCCACGAAATCATACTTTAATGCACTATTGAAAAGTCAATGTTAATGCAAAAGCTCATGATGAGCAGAACATCAGAATTTTAAATAAAGAGCAGAAAGAGGTGGGATTCAGGTAATGTGAGCAAGGTTCCGGTGCAGTGTTGAGTCCTGCCTTTTGGAGGTCTAGGGGACATTTGTGGACATGTGCAGTGTGAGGCATGGGCTGGACATCCAAGGGGCAGTGACCAGGTGGGGGGAGCTCTGCACCTACAGCTGGGGAGGGAGGCGGGGTTGAGAGGGGCTATTGCAGCAGATAGCTAGAAGCTGGTACTTCAAGCCGTGGGGTTGGAGGGAGCACCAAGGATGTGAGTGTAACTGGAGAGGAGACGAAGTCCAAGGACTGAGGCCCAGGCACCCCAAAGCATAGAGCTCACTGAGAAGGAGACCACTGCAAATAATGAAAGCATGGAAGGGTCATACCAAAATGCCAACAGTGGCAGTGGTCTAGATGGGTGATGGAGTCATGGATGGTTTTTCTTGCTTCTCCATTTGTGCACAATTCTCCAGGATGAGCATCTGTTATTCGTGCAATGAAAAACTCTCTACATCTGCAGGATACTGTCATGTGGATGGGTGGTGATGAGATGGAGCCCATCACAAGAAGGAGACAGCTTCTGAAGAGATAGGTGTTCCGTACTGGCCACACTGGGGCCAGTGATGGGTACCAGGGCAGCGTTGCTGTATGTCTGGACCCCCCAGGTATTTTGAAGCTCAGGGGTGCTGTGCTGGGCTTTGAGGACCAGAGTTCACATTGGATTAGGAAGTTTGGCCCCTGGTGGTCTCTACTTTGGGAGTAGGGATTGTCAAGGGGAGGGCTTAACTGAATTCCTTGAAGAAAGGCAGGGCTGTCTTTCTAGAAAATGTGGGCCCTGTATGTCTAGCTCACTAGATGCCTGAGTGGGTGGTCTTGGTACAAGAAAAATGAGGATAATACGTAATAAAAATCCCAGTTTGCTTGTGGCCAGTTTTCACATGTATTCAAAATAAATGCTTGAGTGATTAAATATGCCTGTCTCTCTCTCTTTCAAGCACTTATTGAATGCCTATGGTTTACAGGTACCATGCAGACAAGGTACTTGTCATCACTGCTGCTGTGAAGTCTGGAGTCTAGCAGGGAGAAGGGGCCCATTAGATTAATTATTGCACAGCTCATTTATCGATTGGAATCATGATAAATATTTTGAAGAAAGAGAACAGATTGCAGGGAGACTCACCTGTCTTGGTGGTCAGGGCAGGCTTCCCTGAGCAAGCAGCATTTAAGCAGATTGGTGAAGAGGGAGAAATGAGTAGGATGTGGTGGGCCAGGAGGGGTGTCTTTTCTTTCTGAGCAAACCTTACAAAAGAGTACTATGTAGAAATGGTGAGAATATGCTGCAGAAGTTAAGGAAAGGTTGTGAAAGTGCCCTGGTAAGGTGTGCAGGGAAGGCTGATGCCGCTGGAGGGTGCGGGTTCTTCTTCTCCTGTCTCACCTGGCTTTAGGGTTCCAGTGGGGAGTGAGGGCACCGTTTCAGACATAGGTTGTTCACAGATGGAGATGAGAGACACTGGCACTACACGAGCCTGAGTGCATGTCCAGCAGGTGGGAGTGAGAGGCTGGCTCAGGAGAGAGGCTGGGAGTTGGATACATGGTGGTCACTCCCATGGAGGTATGGACCCTAAGGCCAACGGGGAGAGGCATGAAAGCCAGGAAAGCTGTGGTCAGAATTTCCGCGAATTCTTCCATTTTGGAGGACCCAGAAGGGATTGTCAAGGAGGTGGGGAGGAGCAGAGTGAAGAGGGGACCACACAAATTCAAAGGGAAGATATGTTGAGAGGATGTAGGGGTGAGTGGAGCCTTGGAAGTAGGGAGAAAAGGATAGGGAGGGCCCTAGTGAGTGGCTCATGTGCCTTCTCCTCCCTGTGGCATGGAGCAGCTCTCAGGGAGCCCCACAGAGCTGCCCTCAACAGAGCACAAGTCGACAGGACCCATGTTCCTGCCTTACCTGGTCTTTGTGTGCTCCAATGCCCTGTAGAGCTCGCTGCTGCACCAACCACAAAGGACAGGACAGAGATGGGCATGTGGGGCTGAGGCAGGAGGGGGACACTTTGGGAACGGTGCCAAAGAGTCAGAGACTGGGGCCGCACGCCCCAGGGAGGAAGAGATACTGGGATTCCACAGTGGGCTGCAAAGTACCCCCCCCCCCAACAAGCCCCATCACCCAGGCTACCAGCCCGGCCACTTGCCAAAGCCCTGCCTGGTGCGTCTTTCTGCCTCAGCTATCGATGAGCTGCAAAACTTCACTCGAGGGTCCTGCTGCTGCCATCAAGACACCCTCTGGTCCTGGCACCCTGCTGGCCATGCAGTCACTGGGCAGCAGTGGGCTCTTCCTCCTGGGAGAGACACTTTTCAACAGACTCTGGGATGGCAGGAGAGTGGATGTGGATGAACCGGTGGGTGGTGGTCATGAGTTCTTGGCCCACCAAATCAGATGTAGCAGGTGGGTGGGGGAGATACTGTGGCATTATGTTTCTGGAAACATTGTGCTAGTCTAATCAGTTCCGGGAAATCAGTTAATTTGGAACTGCCCAGTTGTGTCTGGGATGGCCCATCCCCTTGTCCCCGGGATGGAGTGGTGGTGAGCAGGTGGGCATGGGACCGGCCCCACATCCTTCAGTATTGCCAGCACCTATGGGCACCTCGCCCTGCAGCCAGGAGCTCCAGCTCTGTGTGGTGCTTTCTCTCCCAGAGAACTGCACCTTCTTCCCAGGGGCGTGGGAAACGGTGGTGTCTTTCTGTGCTGCCCTGAGCCTCTGGGAACTGGACGGGGCTGAAGGGGACCTTCCCGCCTCAGCCCCACATGCCCATCTCTGTCCTGTCCTTTGTGGTTGGTGCAGCAG